>NC_134271.1:107666397-108003397 GCF_031893055.1 Leptodactylus fuscus | reverse complement strand
GGTGAGGATAAGGGTGAACTCCCCAAAGTGTCAGAGGCAGATGTGGAGGTGTCCTGGCTCCTGGTCTGGACTGCAGCGCCAGCCCTGTCAACAGTGGAAGAGGCAGTGGCAGCCAGGCCAAACGACGATTATCCTGCGCTTGCTCTCACCCACTGAGCCCAGGGCTTGCCTTCCAAATGATGGCACCCGCAAGAGGTGGTGAGATTCCTCTCCGCAGATCTCCAAACCATCTTGGACTTGCAAATTGCACTAAATTTGTCATGTAACTGACATGTATATGATGAGTCTATCCATTGTCTGTTCATTTTGGTGAAAGTCAGCCTGTCAGCTGACAGACAGCTGTGCTTGTCAGTGATGATGTCACCGGCTGCTTGTACCCCCAGTTTTTGCTGCTTAGCTTGCCTCCACATCCACACTGCTTTTGCCCCTACACATCACCCCTATCCATGCCTGTGCCTCTAGCCATAAGTCTGCCACCCATGGAAACTCATGGTGCAGAAAGTGAGGGAGCTGACTCTGAGGAACCCTTGGGTTTTGTAGCTGGTACTCCATCAAAGGTCTCTGCTGCTCACACACCCTGCTGAACATACGGTATCTAGGGTTAGAGCGTGTGGTGACCTCGCACAACAGTAGGTGCTTCAGGCAGATGTAGGCCTTGCTGGAGTGTATTGCGGCTAGCTCCAGGTACTGTAGACTTGGGAAAGTGGGTGTCCAAGTGCCGCACTTTCACCCTTAGCTCAGCTAATTTGGGGTATGTTTTTAAAAATCATTGCACCACTACATTGAACATGTGGGCCAGGCATGGAACGTGTTGGAGGCTGGCAAGCTCCAGAGCCCTCCAACAAGCTAAAAAACCTGGCCCCAGGGGCAGCGGGGATAAACAAATTGCCATCTCATCCAGGATGGCATCCCTGACCTCAGAGGCAGTGTGCTGTCCGTCTCCCAAGCTGATGAGCTTCAGCCCAGCCTGCTGACGTCTCCCCACACCAGTGTTGCAGCGTTTTCAGCTCGTAGCTGGGGTAAATCTAACAGCGGAGGAGGAGGAGGGTGGTGTTTCAGCCCTCCTCCCAGGAATGTTTTGTGGGGAAACAAGTCAGGAAAATTCTTGAAACGGGAGAGTTTTGCATCTTTGCCCTTGCTGCCTATGGACATCCCTTTGCCTCTAGCCACCATTTTCCCTGCTTTGCTTGCCTCCACATCCACACTGCTTTTGCCCCTAGACATCACCCCAGTCCATGCCTTAGCTTGTACCCCCAGTTTTTCCTGCTTAGCTTGCCTCCACATCCACACTGCTTTTGCCCCTAGACATCACCCCAGTCCATGCCTTAGCTTGTACCCCCAGTTTTTCCTGCTTAGCTTGCCTCCACATCCACACTGCTTTTGCCCCTAGACATCACCCCAGTCCATGCCTTAGCTTGTACCCCCAGTTTTTCCTGCTTAGCTTGCCTCCACATCCACACTGCTTTTGCCCCTAGACATCACCCCAGTCCATGCCTTAGCTTGTACCCCCAGTTTTTCCTGCTTAGCTTGCCTCCACATCCACACTGCTTTTGCCCCTAGACATCACCCCAGTCCATGCCTTAGCTTGTACCCCCAGTTTTTCCTGCTTAGCTTGCCTCCACATCCACACTGCTTTTGCCCCTAGACATCATCCCTATCCATGCCTCTTCCCCTAGCCATAACTCTGCCACCCCTGGAAACTCATGGTGCAGAAACTTTGGTTGCTGACTTTGAGGAACCCTTGGGTTTTGTAGATGGAACTCCATCAAAGGTCTGTGCAGCTCACACACCCTGCTCAAGATATGGTATTGTAGGGTTTCAGCGTGTGTGAATGACGGACAACAGCCTGTGTTTGGACAGATGTAGGCCTTGCTAGAGTGTTTTTAGGCTAGCAGCGACTCCTGTGCACTTGCAAAAGTGGGCGCACAAGCGCCGCATTTTCAACAGTAGCTTCGGTACATTTGGGTATGTTTTTAAAAAACTTTGCACCACTAGGTTAGACGTGGGCCAAACATGGAACGTGTTGGAGGCTGGCAAGCTCCAGAGCCGCTACCAGGTTCCAGCCATTATCACAGGCGTAAAAATGCCAGGCCCCAGGTGTAGCAGGGAAAAAAAAATGCCATCTCAGCCAGGATGGCATCCCTGACCTCGGAGGCACTGTGCTGTCTGTCCCCCAAGCTGATGAGCTTCAGCACCGCCTGCTGACGTCTCCCCACACCAGTGTTTTAGCGTTTGCCGCTAGTAGCTGTGGTGGAGGTTGCAGCGTCGTAGGGTTTCAGTCTACTCCTGCCATGAATTTTGGCCTGGGAGAGGAGATAGGCCACCCCAGTTTGCACCCGGGGAACAGACTCCACCACATTCACCCTGCCTGTCATTAAAGATAAGCACTGCAGCATCCCTGACCACAGGCGCTTGTCCAAGTGTCGGTGGTCAAGTGGACCTTGCAGCAAAGCGCGGAACTAAGGGCCCACCTGATGTTGAGTGACACGTGCTGGTGCAAGGCGGGGACGCCACACCGGGAGAAGTTGAGACGGCTAGGGACGGCATAGTGAGGTGCCACAGTTGCCATCAGGTCCGGGAAGGCGGGAGTTTCAACAAGCCGGAACGCCAACCTCTCCTGGGCCAGCAGTTTAGCGATGTTGGCGTTCTAGGCTTGCGTGGGTAGGTGGTTAGCGGTGTATTTCTGCCGGCGCTCCAATGTCTGAGAGATGGTGGGTTGTTGTAAAGAAGCGCCTGATGGTGCCTTTGATGGTGCAGGAGAAGGAGATAAGACAGAAACAGGGGAGGATGAGGGAGAAGTCAACAAAGTGGCGGAGGCAGATGAAGTGATGTCCTGGCTCGTCCTCTGGAGTGCATCGCCAGCACTGTGAGCAGAGGCAGTGGCATGAACGGCGGGCGACGTTTGTCCTGCCGTTGCTGCCTGCCACTGATTCCATTGCTTGGATTCCAAATGACGGTGCATTGAAGTGGTGGACAGGTTGCTCTTCTCAGGGCCCCTACTCGATTTCGAGAGGCAAATTGTGTAGACGACACTATATCTGTCCTCGGCGCATTCCTTGAAAAAACTCTACACCTTCAAGAAACATGCCCTCGATGGGGGAGTTTTTCTGGGCTGGGTACAAAAGGGAACATCTTCGGACATTCCGGGTCTGGCCTGGCTTCGGCAAAGCAGCTGACCTCTGCCTCTGGACATGTCTCTGCCTCTAGCTACCCTTTTTGGTGCTGCACCTGCCTCAACATCCACACTACTTTCCCAGCTTGACATCTGCCTTGTCCAGGTGGGGTCGGTGTCCTCGTCGTCCACCACCTCCTCTTCCAACTCCTGTCTCGCCTCCTCCTCCTGCACAATGCGCATGTCAACTGGCTGCCCTGACAGCAACTGCGTCTCATCGTCGTCGATGAGGGTGGGTTGCTGGTCATCCGCCACCAAATCGACCGGAGATGGAATGGAGGAGACTCTAGTGTTTGAGCATCTGGACACAGATACTCGTCTGTTAGGTCCGTGGAATCGCGAAATGGAGGGACAGGTTGCGGTACAGTCAAAGGAAGGGAGAACAGCTCTGGGGAGCAGGGACAGTTGGGGTTATTGTTCTGAGAAGATTGGGAATTTTGGGTGGAAGGAGGACAAGACTGTTGGGTAAGAGGAGGTAGAGGCTGACTGGCTGGTGGACAATGTGCTTTAAGCGTTATCCGACAGCCATTGCAAGACCTGTTCCTGGTTCTCGGGCCTACTAATCTTTGTACCATTCAGCCTAGTTAATGTGGAACTTTTGTGCAAAGCGCAGAACTTAGGGCCCGCCTGATGTTAAGGGACACACGCTGGTACAAGGCTCAACTCACCCTAAGTGCCAAAAACACTGCTGGTGCAAGGCTCTACTCATGCCAAGGGCCTCAATCTCTGCTGGTAGCTCAGCTTAAGGTCATGTAACTTTGTTTGGAAGGGCTCATGTTAAGGGCTAGAAAAGTGAATTTTGGAAGGTCTTACCACATCACACACACACACTCAAAATGACAGTTAAGGGTGAGGGCTTTTGGAATTCCCATTGCCTATTCCATTTGTGGTTGTCATGGGGAACGTGATTTAAAGGGGTGGTTGTTACTGTTTGTTGAGCTTAAATTGGGGTTTGTGTCCATCCATTTGGGGAGTAAAGAAGGTTTCCAGGTATTTTCCCACTTTGATAGAGGTTTTTTTGAATGTGGAAAGTGTGTAGTTGTTAGGCAGTGATGTTGGGGTAATAGAGGGTCTTTGGTGTGTTAGATGCCCCCAGGCATGCTTCCCCTGCTGTCCCAGTGTCATTCCAGAGGTGTTGGCATCATTTCCTGGGGTGTCATAGTGGACTTGGTGACCCTCCAGACACGGATTTGGGTTTCCCCCTTAACGAGTATCTGTTCCCCATAGACTATAATGGGGTTCGAAACCCGTTCGAACACACGAACATTGAGCGGCTGTTCGAATCGAATTTCGAACCTCGAACATTTTAGTGTTCGCTCATCTCTATTAATTAGTATATGATGAAGTTAGTTCTCCAATCTAAAATTTGTCTTATCTGGTTTAGAAAACCCATTATGCCCTAATGAATAGGAAGAAGAGGGGGGTGTACACCATACACTCATCTATTAGTTACAGTGGAGAGCGGCTGTGAAGCTTGTCCTGTTCTGGAGGTCCTGGCATACCTGTGCATTACAGAAGTATCACACCGAGCTAACTGCAAACTGTGGAATTATATATTACCCTGGTGCATAAAATTGGGCACTTGTTACCTGGTTCTCCTCTGCTAATATTAGCCCAAAGTCAGCATACTGACAGGAGACTCTTTTTAAAACAACTTGTATAACAAAAAAAATCCCCTAAAGGGACTCTGTCATTGGGATTTTTAAATTTTAACTAAACCTATCTTCATGTAGCCTTTAGAAAGGCTTTTTAAAAAAAAAAAAAAAAGTAGATTTTGAGCCCCACATAGAGCTCACAATGTACATTTTTCCCTATCAGTATGTCTTTTTTGGATTATGGGATGGAAATCCATGCAAACATGGGGAGAACATACAAACTCCTTGCAGATGGTTTTTCGCCCTTGGTGGGATTTGAACACCAGGATTCCAGTGCTGCAATGCTAAAATGTGGCTTCTTTTAGAGAGGTTTTTATAATCATACCTTTTGTTTCAATTATGTTACCGGAATTTTCATAAAATATGCAAATTAGTGTTCACGGAGCACAGGGCTCGTTCCTATTGTTCTCCAAGCACCCCTGTTTCATTGTCCTGGATCTGCAACTCCGCCCTTTCTTAAATGTAGTTGAAGCCTCCTCCTCTTCTTCTTTACTTCCTTCATACATGAACAGGTGTACTTCGACTACTTGTGTAAGAAGAAGTCCAAGATAGCGCACGCCTGGCATGTAATAAGGAACTAAAGAAGAGGAGTAGGAGGCTTCAACTACAAACAAGCAGAGGCGGGGATACAGGTCCAGGCTGATGACGCGGGGGTGCTCGGAGCACAGTGGGAATGTCTCTTGTGCTCCATGAACACTAATTTGCATAAGAAGAAACCAGCTTTTTCATGAAAATGCTGGCAACATAATTGAAACAAAAGGTATACCTACATTAGCTTTTCTAAAGGCTACATGAAGATAGGTTTAATTAGAATTAAAAATCCCAATGATAAACACCCTTTAAATGGACAACCCCTTTAATTTCATGTTGGAAGAAATAATGACTAAATGTGGCCAAACACTAAAGAAAGCTGTTTGCCAACTGCTCATAAGGTAGAGAGGTATTTCCACTGGCTAGAAGACATGTACAGTATACAGAGCTTGACTTAGTGTGTATGTTTTTTTTAATAGAGAGAGGGAGACAAGTCATTGCCAGACACATAGCTAATCCTTTTTTCTTCCAATGTCTTACACTAGGGGAGAGTAGGCAGACCCCTATACTCATATATGTGTTTAGTCACAAGCTTTCTACAACCTTACAGGGCCTTGGCACTGGAGCCAGCAGAGCGGCAGTGGGAGAACATGCCGATCCTGATCTGAAATAGTCCTTAGAAGCAGAGAAGGTAATCTTTTACCATGCAGCTCTCATCTTTAGACATTCCTGGTCTTTAAAATAAATTTGCAGGAAAACATTTATCAATTCCAGAAACTGAAACAATTTAGAATTTGAAATAAGAACAAAGTTGGGAGTTTGGCAGCAGTACACAGGACTTAAGATTGGTTGGCTTTCCTGTGATCTGAATGGAGACCATAAGGGTGTGTGGTGGATGTAATGTGACCTGACTGCAGCATTGTGCTTATTATCTCAAATTCATATTGTACGTAATGGTAATTCACAAACTGGCAGCCGTTCAGCTCTGCTCTGTAGGATAAATGGAATATGAAAAATGAATATTCCAGGCACATTAAATACCTTTATCCATAAAATAACAGAACCAAACTCTTGAAGCGATTTCTCAATACTAAAAGTGGACCAAGAACTTGCATTACGACAGTATGGGATTGAGTTGGGTATCTAACCTTGACATGACCTAAGCAAAATCCTTATGATGAGTCACAAAATGCACACCAGATTTCTACATATGAGAATTTTATATTCATGAAATCTTTTGGAAGGAGAAGAAAGAACCATGTTTCATTTCTCCTTAAAAGGGAGAACAATGTAAATTCCTAAATATGACGATAAATGTTCTCCCTCTTAATGGAACTTCCATAGTAATATTGTTAAAGACTAACCTTCGTTGGGGGGGAATTTATTAGTGTAATTTTTTTGCCTTTTTGAGACTTCTGTACCTTTCTTCTGAGGTTTATTTCCATGTGCCTCATTTACTGAATAGGTATGATAGCATAATAAATCTTGTGCAAATTCATCTCAAGGAAATTGTGACTCTACTGCTGTCAGATATTTAGGTTTTGTTATGCTGCCCATGTGCAGTTTATAGCACCTGATACGAGAAGAGGTGGGCCTGCATATATTATACTTCTTTATTTTAAAGGGATCCTATCATTAAAACTCAATTTTTTGTCCCTAACACATAGGAATAGCCTGAAGAAAGGCTATTCTTCTCCTACTTTTAGATATCTTCTCTGGGCCTCCATTCGGTGTAAATCCCGTTTTTCGTCGGTATGCAAATGAATTCTCTCAGCACTGGGGGCAGGCTCAGTGCTCAAACAGCACTGCAGGCATCACCAATGCTGCGAGAGAACTCTCCAGCGCCGCTTCCATCTTCTTCAGGAACGGCCTCTTTACGCGTCTTCTTCCGGTGCTGGCTTCAAACTTTTAGGCCTCGGGCCTAGGGCAAAGCTGCCCAAGACCTAAGAGTCTGAAACCAGCACCGGAAGAAGACGCATGAAGAGGCCATTCCTGAAGAAGATGGAGGCGGCACTGGAGAGTTCTCTTGCAGCATTGGGAATACCCCCAGTGCTGCGAGAAAACTCATTTGCATACCAAAGAAAACTGGGATTTACACCAAACAGCGGTGCAGAGAAGACATCTAAAGGTAGGAGATGAATAACCTTTCTTAAGGCTATTCCTACGTGTTAGGGACAAAACATTGAATTTTAATGATAGGATCCCTTTAAAGACTAATGTGAACTGCTTCTATAGCAGAGTCTTATAGCGAGAACCTAGCAGTGGATCAAGCTTAATAGAAAATTAATAGGCATGAGGTCAGGCTCTGTAGTATGTTGGCACTTGTCTGGATGACCCATATATGATTTTTCAATTCTGGATATACTGTATATTAGTTTTTCTCTAAGTGCTGCCCAATATTCTTAACTTAAATCATGTTTTTTTGAGCTAGCGATGGGAAACTTTGGGAGACAGCTGTTGACTATTTCATTCTGCGGCTGTATGAAGGGACCTGCCAACACCCTATAAAATAAATTCCAGCAGTTTAGAGAAAAAATTCTAACACTATCCTTCAAAGTCACATTACAGTATTCCAGTTCCACATGTTGGTTTACAGTCTTATGCTGGTTTATATATAAGACACTAGTGTTTGACTTTCAGGAAAAAAAAAAGAAGTATCACACCAAAGTCACAAGTGATGAAACTGACTTAATCTGGCTTTGAGTTTTGAAAATTTAAGGAGAGCTTCTACTCACTATATATATATATATATATATATATATATAATATATATATATATATATATATATACACCGTATTTTCCAGCGTATAAGACAACTGGGCGTAAAAGACGACCCCCAATTTTTCCAGTTACAATATAGACTTTGGGATATACTTGCCATATAAGACTACCCCTCTTCTAACGCACATACAGTAAATAGGATCAACTCTAATTTCAGATCTGGCTCCTGCAGTGAAGCTATGCAAGAAGAGAAAAAGGGGCGGACCAGAGGGGTGAAGGAGGTGTGGTTTTCTAAGCAAACTTGAAACCACGCCTCCTTCACCCGTCTGGCCCACCCCTCCTTCACTGCCTCTCATATCTCGCTCCTGCAATGAAGAGACACAGAAGGGAAGGAGGGGCAGGCCAGACAGTTGAAGGAGGTGTGTTTTTCTCGGCACAGCGCTGCTCTCCTTTTGCCATCCCCCAGGCTTTCAGGACGCCTCCAGTAATAGTATACAAGGGCCAGAGGGATGCGCTCTGATAGTCCTGGAGACTAGACCTGGCGTATAAGACGACTCACGACTTTGGAGAAAATTTTCAGGGGTTAAAAAGTCGTCTTATATGCCAGAAAATATTTTAGCTATATATATATAAATACAGTACATACGGTATATATATATATATATATATATATATATATATATATATATATATATTCTAAAATATTGCTTCATGTACCTCTAACTTTACCAGGATGGACTAGGTTTACACATTAATGGTATATTCTCATATGCTGAATGAGTATGTACGTCTCAAGGATAAGTTCTATGCGGCAAATTGCCATGCATAATACACATGGTTTTGTCCTCCTGGCATACTTTCAGTATCATTTGGCACATAATAATTAATTCATTGATTTGCCTGACAACATCATTATCAGTATGATTATTGCACGGAAACAAAGTAAATCCCAATGCTATGTATATTATTTACCCATGTGGCAGAAGAACCTTTGGCCCTCCTCATACACCAGGGCCCGTATGTATCTGCTACCTCTGCACTCAATATAGCTATGTTCCTGAATATGATACAAATTTAAACCATTTTTTCTCTAAAAACAGATTTAGGCCTCATGCACATGTCCAAGTAGGCTGAGGGAGGTCCTATTTTTTAACAGAATGTACTCAGATAACATCCAAGTGCCTTCCATCCTCCATTGATTTCAGTGGAGGGTTCCCCATTGGGTTTCTTGGTAAACTTGGTACACAGATTTTATTTTCTTGACAATGGATATTATTTTTGGCCAGTTGACAGACATCATTCGCTCGCCCTCATTATGTATTTTGTGTTAGTCACAAGGACACATGAGGTAAAATATCTTACTACTGCTTCTCTTGAAGTATGGATCAGTCACTTTATCTCTTTTAAGATAGTCAAAGATAATGGTTGACATTACTTAGATCCCTCACCACACACAGCTTCACAAACAGTGTCTCAGAGATTAAGATATTTATTTTTCACTTACCAAGCAGCTCAGTTCAGCTAAAATGGTAGGTGTGGGGGCCTTCAATATAATCATTAGGGCTCTATATAACAGAAATAAGGGGGGAAAAACTGAAGAAATGATGATTTATGGCACTGCCCTCATTATGAACCTTTCAACCTGCTGACACTTTGTTCTCAGAGTACCAGATTATCTTTGTAATGGGAGACTAATGTGTAATAGGGTTGAGCCGATCTTGAGATTTCAGGATCGATTTTAAAATCCGATTTCTGATCAAGTCGATCCCGATCGTGAAATTTCCTCAATTGCCGATCGTAATCTGACCTTTTCTGACCGATTGCTCAACTATAGTCAATGCTTCTCTATGGGAAAAGTCACTTTTGGGGTTGATCCGATTTTGAGATTTCAAAATCTGATTTCCTATCATTTTCCAGCCGATCCTGATCGCGATTGTGAAATTTACTTGATCGCCAATCGGAATCTGATCTTTTCCGATCCCAATCCTTCAACCCTAATATGTAATACTGATCTGATACAAGTCATACACATAAGATAGTTGTTGACTGAACACTTATTTGGTAGACAGCTCTCACCTGATCTCTCCTTACACGTACACTCTCGGCTCAGTTGAGTCTCCGTTTGCCCTGATTGAAGAGAAAGAAGGAAGCCACGACCAGATACTTCTGGCTGTAGTTTATCTTCCTGAAACAAAAGGATCAAGTAATTGAAACCCAACAGCCCCATCCTTATTTCTCCCAACATCTGCTGTCAGTGGAAAGCCAGGAGACCCAAGCACATTAGATGGTCAATGAGGTTGTGACTACTGGGGCCTCTAATGATCTCGAGAATGGGGTCCTGTGACTTTCTGGATGAATGAAGTGACAGACATGCAGGTCTTTTGAACTCCATTCAACACTATGTAGTACTGTTACAGACATGAACAACCATTACTCCATTCATTTAGTGATACACAGGACCATGTTTTCAAAAATCAATAGGGTACAATCTGTTAGACCCCCTCCAATAAGACACTGAAGATATCCTGTACATAGGGAATAAGTGGGGTTTTTTAGTGGGAAAACCCTTTCAAAAGGTTTATCTCACTAACCAATGTTATTTTTATTGTATAGATCATAACTAGAGATGAGCGAACACTAAAATGTTCGAGGTTCGAAATTCGATTCGAACAGCCGCTCACTGTTCGAGTGTTCGAATGGGTTTCGAACCCCATTATAGTCTATGGGGAACATAAACTCGTTAAGGGGGAAACCCAAATTCGTGTCTGGAGGGTCACCAAGTCCACTATGACACCCCAGGAAATGATACCAACACCCTGGAATGACACTGGGACAGCAGGGGAAGCATGTCTGGGGGCATAAAAGTCACTTTATTTCATGGAAATCCCTGTCAGTTTGCGATTTTCACAAGCTAACTTTTCCCCATAGAAATGCATTGGCCAGTGCTGATTGGCCAGAGTACGGAACTCGACCAATCAGCGCTGGCTCTGCTGGAGGAGGCGGAGTCTAAGATCGCTCCACACCAGTCTCCATTCAGGTCCGACCTTAGACTCCGCCTCCTCCGGCAGAGCCAGCGCTGATTGGCCGAAGGCTGGCCAATGCATTCCTATGCGAATGCAGAGACTTAGCAGTGCTGAGTCAGTTTTGCTCAACTACACATCTGATGCACACTCGGCACTGCTACATCAGATGTAGCAATCTGATGTAGCAGAGCCGAGGGTGCACTAGAACCCCTGTGCAAACTCAGTTCACGCTAATAGAATGCATTGGCCAGCGCTGATTGGCCAATGCATTCTATTAGCCCGATGAAGTAGAGCTGAATGTGTGTGCTAAGCACACACATTCAGCACTGCTTCATCACGCCAATACAATGCATTAGCCAGTGCTGATTGGCCAGAGTACGGAATTCGGCCAATCAGCGCTGGCTCTGCTGGAGGAGGCGGAGTCTAAGGTCGGACCTGAATGGAGACTGGTGTGGAGCGATCTTAGACTCCGCCTCCTCCAGCAGAGCCAGCGCTGATTGGCCGAATTCCGTACTCTGGCCAATCAGCGCTGGCCAATGCATTCTATTAGCCCGATGAAGTAAAGCTGAATGTGTATGCTAAGCATACACATTCAGCACTGCTTCATCACACCAATACAATGCATTAGCCAGTGCTGATTGGCCAGAGTACGGAATTCGGCCAATCAGCGCTGGCTCTGCTGGAGGAGGCGGAGTCTAAGGTCGGACCTGAATGGAGACTGGTGTGGAGCGATCTTAGACTCCGCCTCCTCCAGCAGAGCCAGCGCTGATTGGCCGAATTCCGTAATCTGGCCAATCAGCGCTGGCCAATGCATTCTATTAGCCCGATGAAGTAGAGCTGAATGTGTGTGCTTAGCACACACATTCAGCTCTACTTCATCGGGCTAATAGAATGCATTGGCCAATCAGCGCTGGCCAATGCATTCTATTAGCTTGATGAAGCAGAGTGTGCACAAGGGTTCAAGCGCACTCTCGGCTCTGATGTAGCAGAGCCGAGGGTGCACAAGGGTTCAAGTGCACCCTCGGCTCTCCTACATCAGAGCCGAGGGTGCGCTTGAACCCTTGTGCAGCCTCGGCTCTGCTACATCAGAGCCGAGGGTGCGCTTGAACCCTTGTGCACACTCTGCTTCATCAAGCTAATAGAATGCATTGGCCAGCACTGATTGGCCAGAGTACGGAATTCGGCCAATCAGCGCTGGCCAATGCATCCCTATGGGAAAAAGTTTATCTCACAAAAATCACAATTACACACCCGATAGAGCCCCAAAAAGTTATTTTTAATAACATTCCCCCCTAAATAAAGGTTATCCCTAGCTATCCCTGCCTGTACAGCTATCCCTGTCTCATAGTCACAAAGTTCACATTCTCATATGACCCGGATTTGAAATCCACTATTCGTCTAAAATGGAGGTCACCTGATTTCGGCAGCCAATGACTTTTTCCAATTTTTTTCAATGCCCCCGGTGTCGTAGATCCTGTCCCACCTCCCCTGCGCTGTTATTGGTGCAAAAAAGGCGCCAGGGAAGGTGGGAGGGGAATCGAATTTTGGCGCACTTTACCACGTGGTGTTCGATTCGATTCGAACATGGCGAACACCCTGATATCCGATCGAACATGTGTTCGATAGAACACTGTTCGCTCATCTCTAATCATAACAAATACAAATGTTTCATACATAAATGTTAAACATTTACATACACAGTGTGGTGCCACCTGGTGGTCAAAATGTATAGCAATGTGCACATCCACTTATTGTACTGAATGCTAGTGGACAGTCATGTTCAGTCATTTTCCCAGCCATATTTAAGCAGTTATCCATTGTTCTCTACAGAGTAACTATTAAAAACGTTCTATTTTCCTGCAGAAAACTACTTCTTGGCAATGAAGAAAAGATCACTTTTGAGATTAATTTTCTTAACAACATGTAAATGACAAGCGATATTCATTTTTATGATTGATACAATGAATATTGATCTGACATAGAGGTGGGGCAACCCCAAAAGGAAGAAAGCCGTCTGCCTGCAAGCACCACTAGAGGGATCTTAGGAGTGACCCTGTGATTCCAGAGAATGCATTTCATATATCTGTAGACAGGACTATGGGGTAGAGACCAGTGGGGATACCATAAGCTTTACAATGAGAGCGAGGTCGGTGCAGTGAGGTGAGTATTGCTTCTTTTCTGATTTTATGCCAAAATAAATTTAAGCCGCCATAAATCTCCTTCTAGTAATCTGGACAAATGTTTGTGCCTAAAATCACCAATACCTAATATTAATGACCTATCATTATGTGTAGCTGCAATAGCATGGCTGGGTCACTATACAATGTACAATATATTGAGAACAGCTTACCCCCACTGATCTTATTGGATCTATATTAAGAATAGGTCATCTATATAAGGTTTTGGACATTTAGGACAATATTCAATATATTCTTAGGCAGTGTGGTGGCTCAGTGGTTAGCACTGTAGTCTTGCAGCATTGACGTCCTAGGTTTCACAGCTGTGACCAAGGACAACATCTGCAAGGAGGTTGTATGTTCTTCCCGTGTATGTGTGGGTTTCTGTTTCCTCTAAAGACATACTGATAGGGTATGTAGATTATGCCCTATATAGGACAGTGACTGACAATGTCTGTAAAATGCTGCGGAATATGTAGGCGCTATATAAGTAACCTAAATAATGAAATAGTAGCATTTACAATATAAATTGTCTTTATGTGGATTACATGAGGACAATAAGTGTAAATTCCTATTGAATTGAGGTGACTGTTTCTGAACCTGGAATCCTTTTTCTGCCCAGACACAGTATTGAGATTATGTCATGTGTCTTGCACTACCGGAGAGAAGTAATTACTGAAACCAAATGAAAACTTAATTAAAATCCACACTAAAAGCTAACGTTTCCTTGACAAAGGCCTTGCTGGCTATGATCTCTTTATATCAGTCTGTAAATGTCTTCCCTTTGCAATAATTCTCTGTTGTAATAACGCACGGTAAGAGTTCTGCCTTTTCAGACCGCTGACAGCTAACCGTCTCATGAATAGAATCTATTAGCCCATGTGTGATGACCTTTCAGATTGGAGACAGGACAAATAATGCAATGCAAGCAAAGGCCCAGAATCCCTTGTGCAAGCACAAATGGCAGAAGCAGCATCTCTCATAGTTACACAGAGGTGGCATATGCTGGAAGGAAGGTCACCGAGTTACTGACTGTATTCTCAGGGTGTGGAGAACTTAAGAGAAACTATTTAGCTGACAAAACCCAATGAAGTAAGTAGAGTTATCTTTACTGCTTATTTGGATAGAAATAGCTCTACTTAATCTTAGTCAAATACTAGAGGGATTGAGTCATATTTCTGGAAAAGCTATTTATTCATAGGGATATGTAGGTTAATGTAGAACATTGTGTCATCCACAATACAAATTTTATAAGTCAGACCTATAAAGTTTCTTTTACTCTTTTCTTCTCAGTGTTGTGACTCTCTGGGGTCTGGAGGACGCAGGTAGTGAGTGAGGTCCAGAAGGAGAGGAGGTAAGTGCTCCAAAGTCTCAGTCCCAATACTATAATAGATGGAAGACCAGTGGAGGTGTAAAAAAAAAAAAAAAAATCATACTCACCTTCTCTTGGGCCTCCTCGCCCATTAGCCTGAATTCAGCACTGAGGCCTGGGATTGGGCTTCCAGCTTTCACACTGGCACGTCAATCGTGAAGTTGTGATGCTCGGCGTGCCCAGGTCACTGCTGAGGCCCAATCACAGTCCTCTGTGCTGAAGTGGAGCCAAAGATGTCAAAAAAGAGCAAAGGATGCCATGAGGAGGCCCAAAAGAAGGAACTGAAGGTGACTATGAGTGTTTTTTTATTTTTGTCGCCTCCCCTGAGGAGTCCCTAGAGTATAATGTAACAATCATTTTAGTTTGCCCGAGAAAAAAAAATAATAATTGAAATATTTGGGATGAACCCGGCTAGTTATGAGTCGATTCATCCATGTCTAGTGACAACCTCTGTTGGATAGGGACACGGAATTTGGCCATCAGCCATCACCCATCTAAGTCTATTATCTAGAGAGATTTGCCTTTACCCCTCTACACAATGATAACCGATTATAAAGCAATGAAAGTGGGTGTGTATGTGTTCTGTATAGATAGGAGGTGGACCTCAGAATTCTTTTGTAAAGACACAATAGTGGACACCAGTGACAGTGCTAGTAGTACACATTATAAATAACCACCACCATAGAAGAACTGCATGGACGTAACTGCCCACCCATGTCATTGGGTAGTAAAAAAAACATGCAAAGAGAATAAATAAGGCAAAAAATGTCATATATGATCAAAAACTAAACAGTAAAGTCTTTCATAAAGTCTAAGTGAAGTGTATAACTTTTAGTGTTACCGTTTCTTAATCTCCCACTTGATATTTTTATTTTACAGAGGAAATAATTTTTCCAAGTCGGAAACAGATTATGGAGCATTAAGATCCTGTCAAGTAGAAGATTTGCAGATAGCATGAGAATTACCTGGACTGAAAAAGTCAATAAATGTTGAGTTGAAAGCTTCTTATTTAATTTGTGCTCTTCTTCCTGTCTGATATGACATTGCTCTATCTCTGTAGACATCCATTAGTAGGACTCATAGCAATGATACATGGATAGATCCTGCCATATAACCTAAATATAAAACTGCTGTCTCTGTGGCCTGGCTTGGATTTACTCATGTTATCTTCCCAATGTGTTTGTAATCAGTGGCGTAACTAGGAATGGCGGGGCCCCGTGGCGAACCTTTGACATGCCCCCCCCCCCCCCCCGGCTGACATCGAAAACCCCGACCAACGCCGAAAACCCCGCACGACCCCACCCTCCGCATTCCTACGCACACTATTACGCTCCATAGTGGCCCCTGCACACATTATTATACCCCATAGTGGCCCCTGCACACATTATTATATCCCATAGTGGCCCCTGCACACATTATTATACCCCATAGTGGCCCCTGCACACATTATTATACCCCATAGTGGCCCTGCACACAGTATTATGCCCCATTGTGGCCCCTACACACAGTATTATCCCCCATTGTGGATACCCATTAAAAATTATTATACTCTGGGGTCTTTTCAGACCCCAGAGTATAATAATCAGAGACGCAGGGGAAGAACAACATAAAAAAACCCAAAAAACACTGTAACTTACCTGTCTCTCGACTCCCCGCTGGCGGCCATCTTCATTGACGTCACGGACGTCATGTGACCGGGAGCCTGCGTCGCGACGCATAAGGACACAGGCCCCGATCATGTGACGTCTGAGACGTCACACAAGTAGGCCGAAGCCTGCGCGGAGCCTGGAGAGGTAAGTAACACAGTTTTTTATGTTCAGTTACCTCTCCTGCACTTCCGATCATTATACTCGGGGGTCCGAAAAGACCCCCGAGTATAATAGTGCTTGTGGGGCCCGCAGTGTCACTTACCGATCCCGGCCCCTGCCAGGATCGGTAAGTATATAGGGCCCGTTAGCAGCTGGAGTAACTCCAGCCGGTAACGGCCTATTAAAAAAAACAAAAAAAAAAACGCAGCGGTAGCGGCTGCCACCGGGCCCCTAATGTCCCGGGCCCTGTGGCAGCTGCTACTGCTGCTACCACGGTAGTTACGCCACTGTTTGTAATGTTTCTAGAGTATACCCATAGTGCTATAGTGTAATTGGGTTAAAAGCAGGTTCATGAAGGGGAAACCGTAGGTGGTTATTAATGGTACATTAATATTAAAGGTTATTAATAGTCCACTTCTTTTTAATATTTTTATGAATATCCTGGTAGATAGGGGATTACAATGTAGAATCTCAATATTTGCCAATGATATTAAACTGTTTAAAGAAGTCAACACAAAAAAGGATAGTGTAATTTTACAGAAGGATTTGGAGAAGATGGAAGCTTGGGAAGGGAAATGTAAATTAAGCTTAATGTGGATAAATGTGAGGTTATGTATACATTTGGCCTATGGGAGATACATATACAATTATCTATCAAATAATAAAACAGTGGGTAAACCTACTGCTGAAAAAGACTTGGGGATATGGGTTGATAGTATCATTTTAGCAACCAGTGCCAGGCAGCTGCTGCCAAGACAAATAAAATCATGGGATGCACCAAGAGAGTAATAGATGCCCATGACAACGATATAGTTTTGCCTCTGTAGAAATCACTTGTCAGGCCACATGTAGAATACTGTGCACAATTTTAGGTAACATAGGTTTACCTATGGTTACTTAGGTTTACATAGACATAGATGAACTAATGCGGGCACAGAGGAGGGCGGCCAAGGTAATTAAAGGGATGGGTGGATTACAGTATAAAGATGGGTTATCAAACTTGGAATTGTCTAAATTGAAAAAAAAGAGGGCTTAGGGGTGACCTGGTTACAAAGTACAAATATATAAATGGACTGTGCAGAGATCTTTCGATTGATCTCTTTATACCAAGGTCTGTAACTGTGAAAAGAGGAAATCCTCTACATTTAGAGAAAGAAAGGTTTTACCATAATAGTAGATGGGGCCTCTTTACAGTAAGAGCAGTGACACTATGGAACTCATTGACACAGGATAACTTATATATGTTCAAGAGGGGCCTGGATGCTTTTCTTAAAAGTAAGAATATCACAGGTTATGGTATATAGAAATTTGTGGGATATATTGTTGATCTACAGACCAAGTCCAAGTGCCATATTTGGAGTTTTTTTTTCCACAGATGGGCAACTGGGGTAAGTCTCAGGGACCTTCCTCTGGATCAGCTTGATAGGTTTTTAGGTTGTACTTGATGGATGTAGGTTAACCTCATCAACTATGTATGTTACTATGTAAATGGACCCCGTATTTGCACATAATAGGGCCATTGTGCACAATCAATGGTGGCAAATGAGAGCTGTCATGTGAGAACTATTTTGAACTCATTTGCCTAGGTCTTTAGAGCAGTATGATATGCAGGGCCCTGATGGCAGCTCTGTATCCGGCTACTTTCCCAAGTTGAGGTTTGAGGGTAAAAGCACTCAAAGATTTCACTGAAATTCTGCAGCACAACTACCTCAAAATCAACATGTGTAATATGTGGATGTTGTTGAAAATTTGCTACAGATTTCATACCACATTTCACCCCTTTAGATTTAAAGACCTGAAATTTGTGGTGAAAATCCACACCAGAAATTGACAAGTCACATATCATAATTAGAGATGGATGAACAGCTTTGGCACAAGATGGGTTTGACCGAACATCCCAAATTGCTCTGTTTTAACTAAACCGAACAATTTATGATTTGTCTATTCGTCTTATTCTTTGGGGACTCTTCAAAGTATAATAGGTGGTAGCCCAAGGGAGATGAAAAAAATAAATACATTTTTATACTCACCTTCCCTTACCTCTTTTGGGACTCCCAGTAGTGTCCAGAGCTCTCCTGGTGACATCATGCATCTGAGGTCACTGATGAGGCCAGTGATTGGGCCACAGTGGTCACATGGGCACACCAAGCATCATGATGTCATGATGCAGCAGGTGCCCATGTCACCACTGAGGCCCAATCACAGACCTCAACAGTGGCCCTGGACACATGATGTCCCTGAAAAAGCCAATATAGAGCACTAGACGCTGGTGGGAGTCCCAAAAGAGGTGAGGTAAGGTGAGAATTTTTTTCATTTTTTTGCCCTGGGCCTCCACCTATTATCTGAAGAGACCCCAGAGTATAATAATTTCACTTCATACCAAAGTGAAATTTCAGTTCATACCTAAACGAATCAGGCCAACCGAACCCGAAATTAAACTCTGAACATAATCTTTGTAGCATCTCAGATCAATGTCCATATGGAAAAATTCTGCTTCATTATAAATTATATTTGTTAAAATGTCACCTACATGGCTGGTACTGTAATAAGCTGCAGAATTTTCATGTGCAAATCCTCAAGGAAAATCTCCAGCTGTGTGGGCCGGTGACCTTAGGGTGGTAGATTCAGTAGGCTGCATTTACACAGTAACACTCATCATCTGACCTATTGTTCTTATAACCTTTTACATAACTACAGCCTTTGGGTATTACTAAAAGAAGCACCATGAGGAAGCACAATGCACATAACTAAAATTCAGCTTTCAGTTCTGTATGAGAAGGTCGACATCTGGAGCCGTTCCATGTGAGTGGGCTAACATTCCCCTTATGATCAGACATGTGATATGACACTTTCCTTCACTTCTGAAAACACAGCACTTAGTAGGTGGGCAAAACTAAGAATCCTGTTAAATAAAAGACACTTTTTTACATAACATTAATAATACTTACTGTTCATTGGTAAATTAGTTATATACTAGAAGTCAGTATGTGCTGAGAAAAATGGCTGAAGTTTATTTATACATGTAGATCACGTACATCCATACATCAAGCGCTGCAAGACAATGCAACATTTCACACGGCTAGAAATGTCCGACTTCCAAGCACGTCCCAGGCCCCCTATTGCCTCAGACTTGAACCCAATTGTATATATGTGTGGTGCACCGAGCAACTGGAAAGTAGTTGAGTTGGAGCCACCCCTTTTGTCCGGGTCCGCTCCTCTTTCATTGGTCGGATAAAGGTCAGCAGCAGTTACCTCCACTAACTGTAAGAACGTGTTAGTGTGGAAAATAGTGATAATGGCGGCCAATGCAACAACGTACTGTGCTAAGTCCGACTTGTGGAAACACTCACTGTATGTTAAGATATCCATATCGGTGTGTTTTCAATAAAGCGTGTGTTTTCACAAGTCGGACTTAGGGCTCGTTCACACGTGAGCCCAGGGGAGGTTTTTGACAGCGGATTTCGCGTCAAAAACCTCCCCTTAGAATGGTGGTCTATGCAGACCGCCAGGCTTCTTTTTTCCGCTAGCGGCAGGCTGCTGCTAGCGGAGAAAAGAAGCAACCTGCCCTATCTTCAGGCGGAAGCTGCATGGGTTGAGCCGCGCAGCTTCCGCCCCCAGCAGCACCCTCCTATGTCGGCTCATTCATTTGAGCCGACAGCGGAGGGGAAAGTCGCGACCGCGATGGTCGCAGCAGGCGGGTTTTGACCAGAGAGAGACGCGGCTCGCCGCGGCTCTCTCCGTGTCAAAACCCGCGCAGGCAGTTCACGTGTGAACTAGCCCTTAGCGCAGTACTTTTTGGCGCAACAAATCTGGTCACGGATTTAGTTGTTGCTTTGGCCGCCTTTATCACTACTGAACCCAATTGAACATCTGTGGGATCACCTTGATCGTCATGTTTGCTCTGTAAATGTTCCCCCTTACACCCTCCAGTAAATGTAGGTCTACATGGCTCCAGATTCCTTAGTACCAGCACCTTATTGAGTTGCTCCCGGCCAGTCTAGCCGCTGTCCATGCTGCATATAGAGGTTACTCTGGATGTTAGCTGGTGGTCATAATGTGATATGACTCTGTATAATACAGCTGTGAGTATGAGACCTTTAGCAGTTTTGTTGATCAAGATTCTAGGAAATCCTGTGTGGGTTGTTGGGCACAGAATGGGAAAAGAAAATCCTTATATTCAAAAACTGCTGAACTGCAGCTGACAGGCATTTGGGAACACTTCTTACTCCTTTCCAACATCATAAAGAACTTGTGGTTCTTAAACCATATTTTATACTTTTCAAAAATTTACATTTAAATGTTTAGCGATAACAAAGAAATTAACAAAATCCTCATGCCCATAGCATATTATCTTGTCCTATTTCATGTCCGATCTGTTTATATTTTGATAGCCTCCTGTAGTTTCTATGCAATACAGAGAGTGATGATTCAGGCAGAATTTTACAGCCAGCTCAGGCTTCCAAGTCCAACATGAAACCACGCAAATATAGTGCCAACAAAAACAGAGCGGACCGGCGAGTTCCAGATGAATAAAACACACAAGGCTTTCTTTCCCTCGCTCATCCCTATTCTCCATATAGGAATGTTTACTTTTTGATGATTTTATTATATGATATTTTTTTCACTTCTTGGGAACAATCCAGTTACATACACAATGGATAGATAATGCATTCACATACCAGGCACTGACTTCATTAGCAATAAAGATCTTATATTGGAAACAGCTGTTCATTTTATTATACGTCTTACAATATATGTCTTCAATACCAACAAAGCAATTTGTTGCAGGAAAAAAATTAGTCTGGTTTGTGCTGCCTTTAGCATGATGAGAATATACATTTCCCATTATCAAGCTGAACAATGAAGAGGGTAAGCTACTGAAGTTGTGTGATAGTAACTAGAGATGAGCGAACAGTGTTCTATCGAACACATGTTCGATCGGATATCAGGGTGTTCGCCATGTTCGAATCGAATCGAACACCGCGTGGTAAAGTGCGCCAAAATTCGATTCCCCTCCCACCTTCCCTGGCGCCTTTTTTGCACCAATAACAGCACAGGGGAGGTGGGACAGGAACTACGACACCGGGGGCATTGAAAAAAATTGGAAAAAGTCATTGGCTGCCGAAATCAGGTGACCTCCATTTTAGACGAATAGTGGATTTCAAATCCGGGTCATATGAGAATGTGAACTTTGTGACTATGAGACAGGGATAGCTGTACAGGCAGGGATAGCTAGGGATAACCTTTATTTAGGGGGGAATGTTATTAAAAATAACTTTTTGGGGCTCTATCGGGTGTGTAATTGTGATTTTTGTGAGATAAACTTTTTCCCATAGGGATGCATTGGCCAGCGCTGATTGGCCGAATTCCGTACTCTGGCCAATCAGTGCTGGCCAATGCATTCTATTGGCGTGATGAAACAGTGCTGAATGTGTGTGTTTAGCTCAACTACACCAGTGGAGTAGTTGAGCTAAGCACACAGATTCAGCTCTTCTTCAATCAGCGCTGGCCAATGCATTCTATTAGCTTGATGAAGCAGAGTTTGCACAAGGGTTCAAGCGCACCCTCGGCTCTGATGCAGCAGAGCCGAGGCTGCACAAGGGTTCAAGCGCACCCTCGGCTCTGATGTAGCACTTGAACCCTTGTGCACCCTCGGCTCTGCTACATCAGAGCCGAGGGTGCGCTTGAACCCTTGTGCACACTCTGCTTCATCAAGCTAATAGAATGCATTGGCCAGCGCTGATTGAAGCAGAGCTGACACATTCAGCACTGCTTCATCACGCCAATACAATGCATTAGCCAGTGCTGATTGGCCAGAGTACGGAATTCGGCCAATCAGCGCTGGCTCTGCTGGAGGAGGCGGAGTCTAAGATCGCTCCACACCAGTCTCCATTCAGGTCCGACCTTAGACTCTGCCTCCTCCGGCAGAGCCAGCGCTGATTGGCCGAAGGCTGGCTAATGCATTCCTATGCGAATGCAGAGACTTAGCAGTGCTGAGCCAGTTCTGCTCAACTACACATCTGATGCACACTCGGCACTGCTACATCAGATGTAGAAATCTGATGTAGCAGAGCCGAGGGTGCACTAGAACCCCTGTGCAAACTCAGTTCACGCTAATAGAATGCATTGGCCAGCGCTGATTGGCCAATGCATTCTATTAGCCCGATGAAGTAGAGCTGAATGTGTGTGCTAAGCACACACATTCAGCTCTACTTCATCGGGCTAATAGAATGCATTGGCCAGCGCTGATTGGCCAGAGTATGGAACTCGACCAATCAGCGCTGGCTCTGCTGGAGGAGGCGGAGTCTAAGATCGCTCCACACCAGTCTCCATTCAGGTCCGACCTTAGACTCCGCCTCCTCCAGCAGAGCCAGCGCTGATTGGCCGAATTCCGTACTCTGGCCAATCAGCACTGGCTAATGCATTGTATTGGCGTGATGAAGCAGTGCTGAATGTGTGTGCTTAGCACACACATTCAGCTCTACTTCATCGGGCTAATAGAATGCATTGGCCAATCAGCGCTGGCCAATGCATTCTATTAGCTTGATGAAGCAGAGTGTGCACAAGGGTTCAAGTGCACCCTCGGCTCTGATGTAGCAGAGCCGAGGCTGCACAAGGGTTCAAGCGCACCCTCGGCTCTGATGTAGCAGAGCCGAGGGTGCACTTGAACCCTTGTGCACCCTCGGCTCTGCTACATCAGAGCCGAGGGTGCGCTTGAACCCTTGTGCAGCCTCGGCTCTGCTACATCAGAGCCGAGGGTGCGCTTGAACCCTTGTGCACCCTCGGCTCTGCTACATCAGAGCCGAGGGTGCGCTTGAACCCTTGTGCACACTCTGCTTCATCAAGCTAATAGAATGCATTGGCCAGCGCTGATTGAAGCAGAGCTGAATCTGTGTGCTTAGCTCAACTACTCCACCGGTGTAGTTGAGCTAAACATACACATTTAGCACTGCTTCATCACGCCAATAGAATGCATTGGCCAGCACTGATTGGCCAGAGTACGGAATTCGGCCAATCAGCGCTGGCTCTGCTGGAGGAGGCGGAGTCTAAGGTCGGACCTGAATGGAGACTGGTGTGGAGCGATCTTAGACTCCGCCTCCTCCAGCAGAGCCAGCGCTGATTGGTCGAGTTCCGTACTCTGGCCAATCAGCACTGGCCAATGCATTTCTATGGGGAAAAGTTAGCTTGCGAAAATCGCAAACTGACAGGGATTTCCATGAAATAAAGTGACTATTATGCCCCCAGACATGCTTCCCCTGCTGTCCCAGTGTCATTCCAGGGTGTTGGTATCATTTCCTGGGGTGTCATAGTGGACTTGGTGACCCTCCAGACACGAATTTGGGTTTCCCCCTTAACGAGTTTATGTTCCCCATAGACTATAATGGGGTTCGAAACCCATTCGAACACTCGAACAGTGAGCGGCTGTTCGAATCGAATTTCGAACCTCGAACATTTTAGTGTTCGCTCATCTCTAATAGTAACAATGGATAAAATGTAGCAATTTTTTGTTGTTTTTGTCTATAGCATTTTGTAATGCAAACTATACAGTGTTAGAAAATACATTGCAAACAGCTATGGCCAGCAAGACATCATACAACTTTAAGGCATAAATTGAAGACCTTGGGTCCCAATGCAAAATCTGTAACAGGGTCCCTATGTGCTGTCTATAGTGTTTGTGTTTCCTTATGTCGTGGACTGTCTCAGTGCTTGGTAGACATACACCTGTGATACCCTTTTGTTGTGCTGGTGGTACTGTCAGAAGAGCAAAACAAAAGTTATAGAGGACCCGTCACCAGGTCTGAAAAGCCCAATGACTTACATCAGCTGATAGGCGCAGTCACCCCAAATATTTTGGTGTTTTGTTCAAATCAGTTCAGCCATTTCAAAGATATAAGCCCTTTCAGCGTTATAATATTAAGGTATACTAACCAAATGGGCTGTAACACTGCATGACACACAACACACAAACACCCCACCTACGTCGGTAAGTAATGGCAATTTGCGCAGAGTACTGCAGGCTATCCAGCACAGTCAGAAGCAAGTGCCTGGTTGTCTAATCATACCCAGACACTTCCTCTTTGCTAACGCCAGGCATTTAACCCTTTAAATGCCCCAGTCAATAACAACTGCGGCACCGAAAAAGGTTTCGAAGGGGGGCTCCCTACTCTTTAAAGTCCTTTTAGAATAGAATTCCTGGCTAAGGCTGAGGCCCCACGTTGCGGAAACACAGCTTTTTTTGGCAGATTTTGTTGCAGTTTTTTGAGCCAAAGTCAGGAGTGGATTGAGTAGAAGGGAAAAGTGTGAGAACTTTTTTTTTTTTAGAGTACCTATTCCTTTTGGAGCCATTCTTGGCTTTGGCTAAAAAAAACTGCAACAAAATCTGCAACAAAAAAAGCTGCGTTTCCGCAACATGGGGCATTAGCCTTAAGAAGAATATCAGCTAAACCTGATGATTTTAGTGAAACTGGTCAAGCATCTACTGTGTATTATATGTTCAGCCAACTATCATATAATACATATACTATCATGTGGGATAAAATTTGCAATGATCCGGTATACATAAAAGAAGCATTCAGGGCCAAGGGGACAGGTTAATCAATATTACTTTACTGGTCCAACCAAGAAGCCAACAAGGTTAGAATCTCGATTAGAAGTGTCAGTTCAGTGGTGAAGTATGACTTAGGATTTGTGTAAGGAAGTAAGAATAACATAAGACATATGACAAGTAAGAATAACATAAGACATATGAGTGAAAGGTGGTGTCCACAAGCCACATACAGTGTGTTATGTACAGTAGTTGGTTTGGAGATGGAACCCCTATAGAGGAATATGCATACCATATAAGAGTTTTCTCAGTGGGTAGTTTCCCCATCATATAGGCCAGGGTGGACAGTCACTAACAAAGAGTCCCTGTCCTCAGGTAGATTGGTTCATCCATGTATTAGATACAAGGCCATTCATTTAAATACATTGTTGCTGCAGTATCGTATGGCTGCATGCAGAATACCCTTAGTAGAGGTTTCTTATGCATATAGTTAACAATCATCATTGATATAGTCCAAATGTTACCAGATTTATTACTGTTTTCAGTCATATAGACCAGTATATTCGGTTTATAGGCTGCCCACATTATACTATATATTGTGTGTAATATTATAATACACTTACAAGAGTACAATAGGACACTTCATTCAATCATAACAGTAAAGATTTTTTTCTTATAAAACCCACTAGATTAGTCAATATTCAACACTGATTTTTAATCCACTAGCCAGCACAGCATTTTAGTTTAAATGACTCTTTAATGGAAGAATCGGGAATTAGATGGTGGTTTGCCCAGCAGATAAGTTAAGTAAATACATGCAGGGAATAGAAACAATAGAGAGATAGGAAGTCACCACTGCCCTAATGTCTAACCAGAGCTGCTAAACCCTTGGATTTCCATAACCCATACACATTAACACATAATGATGCACCTGCCAGTGTGCACACAAGCCTATTTGCACAGCTTGCAAAACACAGTAAGTACATAAGTAACCAAACCAAGATCAAGTGTGTATAAAATGTGGGTCTTTGCAATGGATTTTGTACTGTGTTAATTTTTTGTTTCTGTCCCAAATGAATATGGGATGTTGGTCTCAGTATGACGTCTCCCTTGACCTCACCATAAGCACGCACCCTCAGTGTTTAATTCAATGGGTGACCGAGACATGTCGCTGCCAGTCGCATCTATGCAATGTAAAGGCTATTCAAAGTAAAGTGTCTGCTTACAGAGAACAATAGACAACATCCGGCTGTACAACAAAGCAGGCAATATGGATTTTAAGCTCTTATTTCATTATACTTAGATAGCAAATCAGACATAACATCTCATTCATGTGAGACATGAGTTTCCTGTTACATTAATGGAAGTTACTATGATATAATTATTCTATGTAAACATCCAGAGGTTGACAGATACCCAAGCCTTGTTTCCACATTGTAAATTTACCTGCAGCATAGCTACCCAGTTGCCGATGTCACAATTGCCAAACAAGTGTTCACAAAACTTTGCTTTGTGGTTTTTGCGCTAAGTACTATGTAATTTGTGTAAGAGTGAAATGAACTTTCTATATTTTTAATAACTTCAAAGTTGCCATGTAATGACGCTCAATGGGTTACCATGCAATTTTGAACAATAGATCAATGTCAGGGGTGGACATACCATGTGTGTAACTGCAAGTAGGTCTGCTACTATCTTACACAAAAACTAAATTTAGTGGTTTCCTTAAGATGGCACACATGAGGCTACACTCCTTCCTGCCCCTCTGCACAATGGAAATACTAGTGACTAGAGATGAGCGAACAGTGTTCTATCGAACACATGTTCGATCGGATATCAGGGTGTTCGCCATGTTCGAATCGAATCGAACACCGCGTGGTAAAGTGCGCCAAAATTCGATTCCCCTCCCACCTTCCCTGGCGCCTTTTTTGCACCAATAACAGCGCAGGGGAGGTGGGACAGGAACTACGACACCGGGGGCATTGAAAAAAATTGGAAAAAGTCATTGGCTGCCGAAATCAGGTGACCTCCATTTTAGACGAATAGTGGATTTCAAATCCGGGTCATATGAGAATGTGAACTTTGTGACTATGAGACAGGGATAGCTGTACAGGCAGGGATAGCTAGGGATAACCTTTATTTAGGGGGGAATGTTATTAAAAATAACTTTTTGGGGCTCTATCGGGTGTGTAATTGTGATTTTTGTGAGATAAACTTTTTCCCATAGGGATGCATTGGCCAGCGCTGATTGGCCGAATTCCGTACTCTGGCCAATCAGTGCTGGCCAATGCATTCTATTAGCTTGATGAAGCAGAGTGTGCACAAGGGTTCAAGCGCACCCTCGGCTCTGATGTAGCAGAGCTGAGGCTGCACAAGGGTTCAAGCGCACCCTCGGCTCTGATGTAGGAGAGCCGAGGGTGCACTTGAACCCTTGTGCACCCTCGGCTCTGCTACATCAGAGCCGAGGGTGCGCTTGAACCCTTGTGCACACTCTGCTTCATCAAGCTAATAGAATGCATTGGCCAGCGCTGATTGGCCAGATTACGGAATTCGGCCAATCAGCGCTGGCTCTGCTGGAGGAGGCGGAGTCTAAGATCGCTCCACACCAGTCTCCATTCAGGTCCGACCTTAGACTCCGCCTCCTCCAGCAGAGCCAGCGCTGATTGGCCGAATTCCGTACTCTGGCCAATCAGCACTGGCTAATGCATTGTATTGGTGTGATGAAGCAGTGCTGAATGTGTATGCTTAGCATACACATTCAGCTCTACTTCATCGGGCTAATAGAATGCATTGGCCAGCGCTGATTGGCCAGAGTACGGAATTCGGCCAATCAGCGCTGGCTCTGCTGGAGGAGGCGGAGTCTAAGATCGCTCCACACCAGTCTCCATTCAGGTCCGACCTTAGACTCCGCCTCCTCCAGCAGAGCCAGCGCTGATTGGCCGAATTCCGTACTCTGGCCAATCAGCACTGGCTAATGCATTGTATTGGCGTGATGAAGCAGTGCTGAATGTGTGTGCTTAGCACACACATTCAGCTCTACTTCATCGGGCTAATAGAATGCATTGGGCAGCGCTGATTGGCCAGAGTACGGAATTCGGCCAATCAGCGCTGGCTCTGCTGGAGGAGGCGGAGTCTAAGATCGCTCCACACCAGTCTCCAGTCAGGTCCGACCTTAGACTCCGCCTCCTCCAGCAGAGCCAGCACTGATTGGCCGAATTCCGTACTCTGGCCAATCAGCACTGGCTAATGCATTGTATTGGCGTGATGAAGCAGTGCTGAATGTGTGTGCTTAACACACACATTCAGCTCTACTTCATCGGGCTAATAGAATGCATTGGCCAATCAGCGCTGGCCAATGCATTCTATTAGCGTGAACTGAGTTTGCACAGGGGTTCTAGTGCACCCTCGGCTCTGCTACATCAGATTGCTACATCTGATGTAGCAGTGCCGAGTGTGCATCAGATGTGTAGTTGAGCAAAACTGACTCAGCACTGCTAAGTCTCTGCATTCGCATAGGAATGCATTGGCCAGCCTTCGGCCAATCAGCGCTGGCTCTGCCGGAGGAGGCGGAGTCTAAGGTCGGACCTGAATGGAGACTGGTGTGGAGCGATCTTAGACTCCGCCTCCTCCAGCAGAGCCAGCGCTGATTGGTCGAGTTCCGTACTCTGGCCAATCAGCACTGGCCAATGCATTTCTATGGGGAAAAGTTAGCTTGCGAAAATCGCAAACTGACAGGGATTTCCATGAAATAAAGTGACTTTTATGCCCCCAGACATGCTTCCCCTGCTGTCCCAGTGTCATTCCAGGGTGTTGGTATCATTTCCTGGGGTGTCATAGTGGACTTGGTGACCCTCCAGACACGAATTTGGGTTTCCCCCTTAACGAGTTTATGTTCCCCATAGACTATAATGGGGTTCGAAACCCATTCGAACACTCGAACAGTGAGCGGCTGTTCGAATCGAATTTCGAACCTCGAACATTTTAGTGTTCGCTCATCTCTACTAGTGACACGTGATCTAGAGAACTAAGATAGTATATGACTAACACCCTACTGTCATCAAAATAGGAGTTGTAAATTAAGGAACCCATATACTGTTTTTACACAGCTACTATGATGTGAAAGGTTTTTGGTCTGGTGGGTTGCTGTGACATCCGCAAGTTTATCAGTCAAGTAAGCAGCTGTGACATCACAAATGTATTTCCATTAGATTAGCTGCTGTGACATCACAATTGAATTTCTATCATATGAAATACTGTGACATCACGTATCAGAAAGGAAAGCTGCTATGACCTCACACATGTCTTTCCATCAAGTAAAATACTATGACATCACAAGTGGGCTCCAGGCAGTTAAGATCATCACCAGTCACAGCAATAAAGTAAGCTCCTGTGACATCAGCAGCTGTGACATCACAAGCAGGTTTGAATAAGGTTAGCTTTTGTGACATCATACTGAGTTTCAGATAAGCTGCTGTGACATCACAGTAGGTTTCAGTTAGACGGGATACCATCAGAAGTGAGTTTTAGGCAAAGAATCAGCTGTAGGTTTCAGGAGGGTGGTTCAGTGGCTTCACAAATAGGTATGCTACTGTGCCAACCCAACTAGCTTCAGTCAGATAAACCCACGGGTGGACATGGTATAAAACAGAGAATTATTATGATTAGAAATCAAGGAACCCATAAACTGCTGACCAGCCATTCACAATGACTACAGGAGTACAATCACTACATACATTTATTGGCATTTGTGCAATGGCCATACACATTAGATAAATGGTAGCTAACCCAATGACTGGCTGACCATCTAATGTGTATGTCGCTCCCATCAACAACTAGATGCCCATGTTGGGGTGGTGGATAAGCATCAGATAGTTGGATTTTAACTAATCCTTTTCTTCTTGAGGCTATAGACCACCCCCAATGATGTCTGACAGTGACTTTCTCCCCTATTTCTATCCACAGTATATAAAAACTGGGCTGAGCATGTAAATGTATGAGGAAGATTGGAGCTAGAGGTGAGTCGAATGAGTCTCTGACTGATAGCCATCTTGTATATCTTTAAAAGGTGTTTTTGAACATTCAGATAGTTGTAATTACCAAATATTTATTATTATTATTATTATTATTATTATTATTATTATTATTGTATTTTACCAATCTTACTCATATCCTGCTATAAAGGGACATGTCTTTTACTTTATTTTTTTAATCTACTATTTTTTTTTTTAAATCTAAATATGCATGTCTTTTATGTCCTATTTTCAGGATCCTGTTATTTTTCATATATAGTGTTAGTTTACCCTCTCCAGTAGGGTAAACTAACATTATACATTTTTACCCCAAGACCAAAGTAGGTGAAAGTGTTTACTAAGTCAATATTTCTGTCTAGTCATAGGCAGGAACATGTTCCATGTCTCCAACATATCAATCCACTTACCAGTCTGTAGCAAGGATACTAGGATTTATCAGGCAGACTTCCCAGGGAGATAACATCTAGTTATCCATAAGGTTAGGTTTTTCTTGGCTACTCCTTAAGTGCAGGTAATAAATGGAGAGTCTGCAATAAGTGATCTGCTTTAACGTAAAGGTTAAACAGTCAACCGCTTCTTTAAATGGAAATCATTACACATTTCCTGCCATAGTAAATCCAGAGTAGATGGTTTTGTAGAGTGATGTGTTTTCAATCATCCATGTACAATAAAAGCATCAAATACTGAATATACAATTCTTTAGTTCTGACTCACAGCCAATACAGAGAGACCTGAAATATTAAAACTTCCAATATCCAGCCATTGGAGCTGACCACATGACAAACCGCAGGAAAGATCATTTGGTTGTACTATACAGTCAAAGCTGACTCCACTTATTCCTATTATTATATCACTGATTTAAACAAACAGTAAATTATTTTGTCTACTGAATGTAGGAGACATTGAAAAACCAAACATTGACGAAACACAAAGATTTAATATCTGTCGCAATAATCCCTAAGGCTAAGGCCCCATGGTGCGTTCCCATATATTTCCCATTACTTTTACAGCCACTCTTGGCTTTGGCTCGAAAAGCCGCAGCGAATTCTGCAACAAAAAAGCTGCTTTTCTGTGACCTGGAGCCTTGGCCTAAAAAGGATTTTGTAGGAGTTTTATTTTAGCTGCATTCATCAATTTATTTTTTTTGGTTTGTGCTTGATTTGGGAGTTCAGGGTAGGTTAAACCTGAGGTCATGTGATCGAAACCAGCTCCTGGCCTCTGAGCCACTCCTCTTCCTCCCTCCTCTCCAGTTTTCACAGATACCTACCAGTGCTATGGGGGCTGACTTTACTATTGTCTGCCAGACCTCATAATACAGGTACCCTCCTGTGAAAACTAGAGAGTAGGGATGAGGCACAGCAACCCAGGGGCCAAGTGTTAGCTAAAAAAAAAAAACAACACACAGCAAGACTTCCAACAAAAAAATCCAGCTTTTCTGAAATGTATAGTCTCAGCCTTAGGTTACTTTTGTACTTTTATTTTGTTCCCTTGTAGGAAGAGAAAAACAGACTAACCATTAAAATGAATCTGCTGAATGATCGACAACAATGGATACTGAAGGACCTCATTGTCTATTATGAGGTCAATTAGGTATCCGTGGTGTTCAAACTGCCATTGACTGATGAAAAAATTGTGCTTGCACAACTTCTTCGTCTGTGGTTTTAGATGGAGATTCCAATGCAGCAGAGCAGTGAGTTTACCACTCTTTTGTTTCTTGTGTTACATTATACAATATATTGCATGCAAACAATGCAATTCTATGTGCACTCAAACACACAGCATAGCACAGATATGTCAGTAGTGCAAGTCTCCAAAAGCAGCATAATGTCTAGTTACAGCAATAGCCACACCATGTTTCAGATTCTGACATCTGTAAGTTTACAAGTTGGTTTACAACGAAAACCAGCAACTAGTGGAGCCAGCCCTCTTCCTTATACAGGCCCCAGAACCGTCCGATAGGATGATGGTAATGACCAACACCTGAGGTTCAATCCAAAGAACACCAAGTATATTCTGAGGGTCAAAACTCTATGCACAAACAGATGGACCAACGGCAAGGAAGCCCACAGAACACCGGATCAAATCCCCACCAGAAACACACAAATTTTATACAAGTATTCAGGTCGTGACAGTTCACACCAGTTTTCAGGTTTCCATTCTTCAGGTCTGCTTAAGGACCTGAAAAAATGGAAACCCACCCAGTTTAGACTATAATGGGTCAAGTAGGATTGCAATTATACACTGTCTACCAATAAATATATGAACACCTGTGGTAGAATAGAAACACAACATTTATTCATATTCAGTATTTGGTAGAACCCAGCAGACGCTTCCTTACGGATGGTATTGAATGACACAATACTCCTGGATGCTGGTTGAATCTCTTGGTGTATGTGAGCCATCTGGGGTGTGCGGTTTCTCTGACCAGCACTCATCAGTTTTTATCTCCCAGTTTCGGGGGTCTGCTGACTTGGGGCACATTCCGACAATCACTGTTCACCTTCCACTTTGTAATCACATAGGCCACTGTCCATTTTGGGTAATTCAGTTCACTTTATATGCCCCTTAAGGATCGACCATTTCTATGCTACCCCACAATTACCTATTTCTCGAAATTGGACTACTCTGCATTTCGTGGCATCTTGCATGCGACTAATGCCAATGCTATTTCCTATTTAACGACAGAAGGCGTGGCGTACATCACGACCGCAGATATCTTCATTTGCATGGGTGTCCAAATACTTATTGGAAGACAGTGTAGTGATGAAGGAAATAACAGATAATTTGATGTTGAAGTTATTTGGCAATTTTAGAACCTCCATTTCCACATGTATTAAAGCCTTCTGCAGGTAGCATTGGTGCTTGCTGTGGATTCTATGAGATACAAGTTGACCTGCCAAGGTGCACCATCTCCTTAATCCAAAGCATAAACTATTCTCTCTATCAAATACTGATATTTGTGTCACATATTCCCATTTCTGGGCCCTATATAGTTAAGATCACATGATAATAACTGGTAAGACCACACAGTTAGACAACAATATGTTGCCATGATCAGTATAACAAGGATTTTATGTCCAGGTCTGATCATTCAGTCATTGGATTGTACAATGTTTGTGGCTGCTGTGTGGTCCACATTCTTCTGGAAACAAGTTGATGACAGAATGAAAACTAACTTTCTAGCGTCTATTGTTTTATATTGTTTCAAAAACTTCATTCTTTCATTTTAAGAACATAAACTTTGGGGGTGGTTTCTGTGGTTTGGTCAGACCCATCTATGTTTAAAAGAAGCATATGAACCAAATTAATACACATTATGGTCTCCACAAAAATTATCCAAACCACCTGTGGGGTCAGCACAAAATCAGGATCTTATTATGGCATCATATACATGTCAAAGTCAGTATCTCTACAGTGTTATACAATGTCCCTATGGCTCTCTAACGTGTATCTGTAGGCACTGTGTGTAACAATCTGGTGGCTCCAGGTGACACTGTGCTCCCCTTAAAGCAATGTTCCATAGTGTGGCATACAATAGGGCAAGGCTGTATGAAGAGACCCACTGAGGTACACTGTGGGTTCATAGCAGTCTATAGGTCAGGTGCTAAATTATGATAACATAACATAGCCAAATGCATGAGGGCTAAAGCTATGTCCATATATAGAAGAAATACAACAGATTTTTGTCCTGATTTACTTGTAGAAAATCTGCAGCAGAACAAAGTTGCAACAAAGTAGCGCAGAAATATTGTGCAGTGAGTACACTGGCTGAAGATATTCTATAGCCCCTATAACTAATTCATCCACTTGCGGTAGAAAAATATTCACACATACTGTAAATGGACATGTATGTATATTACATTTGTAGCAGTTGAAGTCTTTCTGTGAATTTTCAATGCTCACTTTAAAGGGGTATTCCCACATCTTCTTTCTTCCTGGTTTCTTGCATCATTTGGAGGGCGGGGTTTCACATGCAACCTGCCGTTTAGCTCTGCCCCCAATTAGTGTGTAACTCCGCCCACCCATATTGGACTATGAAGTACAGGCAGCAGCAACTCCATTCTGTGTTACATACAGAGACTGCCTGTCTCTGCCATAATGAACACAAATGAATTTTCTAGCCTGATAACTGGGAGAACAGAAGAAATGAAAGCAGCTCCTCTCCCCTATCTGATAGCAGGAAGCTAGGTCACGTGGTGTAGACACAGGAATAGCTAGATACACAGGCTCACTCCCTGCACTTAGCCCCTCCTCCCTCCCCCTCAGAGCAGCAGATACATCACTTGACTTTTGAGCAGATAAGTCAGGGCTGTGGCCACAAAGAATTGAATAAAGTAAGATAGTGGACAAACAAAGCAGTTTTGCTGAAGCATTGTATTTAGGAAAAGTCTTACATTCACATTAACAAGCAGTATAGATAGGATCCTTGTGATGGGACAACCCTTTTAATGTCACATTCTAACACGCATATACGTGCCAGAATGCGAGTGTGTTAACTCCGTGTGAACTGCCCTTACATATTATGTAAATACCCTAATTAATTCATGTAAATAAAATTAAATTCCTGACACATTTCTTTGAAACAATTAAAGAGATTTTATTGCCTCAGGTGGTTAAATAATGAACCTAATTTGCAAGCAATACTGAATATCTACCAGTAGGAAATTTCTATATATTCATTGGAAATATTTTTACAGTTTGTTCCATTTATACATAACAATTATATACACTGTGGAGTAAGAAAAGTCATTTTTAATGTATGGTTGTCAGAAAACATAGACATCTACCCTTCCACATAATACTTTACACAAAGAGTTGTTCCATTGACAATAATGGTGATAATAAAAAGTGCATTTGATTTTATAGAGAACACACAACATGATTTTAGTCTGTGGCGACATTTGTGCTCTGTGCCTGGAAGCGAAACATTTCATCACTCTCATGCCTGACACACTCCCTTCCCGCTAAATCTCCTTCTACCTCATTATCTCCTGCCCTATAATAAAAAGAGCAGGATTACATCTAGGAAATCTCGCTCTGAGATGCTCTTATGAGTGCATTAGTGCTGCGGTCCTTTGACGTTATCTAGTATTGTTCTTCATTTTCCATTCATGTGAAAATCAAGTAGTACGGGTCAGACAGACAACATGGCTCCAGACGACAAATCTCTACCTCCAGCCTGGCTTTTAGACTCAAACATGTGTATTGTGTCAGTCATTGAATGTGCAAGCTCCGACTTATGTTTTTTACTGCATAATGGTTTTAATATACTATTCTGTAGCTGGTAACATCAAAGGCAATGGTGTTCTGCCATAGTGCATGTTATCGCCAGACTAGTGACAATGGCAAGATTTGCATTTGGGTTTGGTTAGGTTGCATATACAGTATGTACTGGTTTTATATGTTAAAATGTAAGTCACTGTATACAGAGTCAAGTCATGGAACCGCACACCTATTGTCATCTGTATGCCATTGCATTCACCACCTACTTGCATCAGGACAATAGCTTCATCCATGTTAATATGCTGATGACTTACATGAGTCCTTTTCCCCAGTTAATGTGGAAATTCCTATCTGTAGATAGGACCAGGGGATAATAACACTCCTTAGGGAGAGTGTGCACCTTCACAGGTGTATGGATTTTTACAAATCATTTTCGCTCCACTGGGGGATAATGGGAAAAGTATGCAAATCTTTTTTCCAGGATGTAATTAGGAAAACAGTACCTCTGTTTGCTGCCCTCTAGGGGCAGCCCCCTTAACATCATGCATGACTAGTATCCTACTAGTAGTAACTAGTATCCCAATGCTGTGCTAAAGAGATCCAACAGATCGAAACAGCGCTGTCCACAGCTGGGAATCTGTTCCTTTTGGAATAGAAATACTAGTTTGGCAATAATCCCTGCATCATGTTACTAGGCTTATTTTAAAAATTCATGCTTGATGTTAAGGGGGCTGCTCCTAGAGGGCAGCAAACAGAGACAATGTTTTCCTAATTACATCCTGGAAAACAGATTTGCATATTTTCCCCATATCTGTAGATAGTCTTTAGTTTCCTGTACCCCACTGCTTTCTCCATCCAGATTCAGATAAGGAAAATATAGCTATCAGGTCAAAGTACCTTTGGTCATGAAGGAGTGCACTGTGGGTGGTAAATCTGGCCACCAAGGATCATGCCACCAAGAACTATAGTCTAGAAGATAACTGAGCTCTGTAGGCCAAACCTGACCACCAGAGTTATATAATATACTAGTCTGGCAAAGAACATGCTACATATTCCTGGACATGTCAGGGCCACTTAATGACCAGTCCCGTGGCATGATTTATCTTCTATTGGGACCAAAACCCAAGTTTCGAACATTATTGAAGTATTGTTATGTCACAACGTCATAACCACTAAAAGCCTAATTTTATTTTTAGTAGCCAAGACATATCCCTGCCCGGAGAAAGAAAACTGCTTAGGACAGAAATCCTTCTATTTCCTGCCTATTGTCAGAGAGATTAAGCAGTAAGTATTTTTTAAAATTTGACTTTTATGATATTTTCTTTCATTTAGTTCAGTAGAACAACCCCAAATCCAGAAGCCTAGCGAAGATGTGGAAAGTAATTCTATATTATTACATGTTGGAAATGATATAGTTGGTTAGCAGAGCATGGCGGTTCTCTGCCATTGTAAACCACATGTATTAGCCTGCAATAATTTCCTGGTTTTTAAACAGTGCCCTCCTACCCTGTCATTTGACCCATGGACTCATTACTGGAAACCATTACCACAATAGCCAGCATTTTCAAGATTCACAAATATTAGTATGGGCAGGACTTAAGCCGCTGTCAGAAATAGAACAGCATAGTATGAAGCCTGCACTTATAATTGAGTGGTTAATGTCCAGCACACATCTGAGACCAAGAATAGCAAAAGATGAACGTATAAGCATATTTTATTCCAAGTGGAAAAAAAATGCAACACAACAATACAACAACCCCCCAAAAAGTTACTATTATTATTATTATTACTACTATTATAACTATTATTATAACTATTATCATTTTAACTATTATTACTATTATTATAATTATTATAAGTTTTATTATTACAAATATTATTATTATTATTTATGGCTATTTATTATTACTATTATTTTTTATTATTAATAGTATAATTATGTAATTAATTAATTAATTAATTATTAATATTACATATCTCCAGAACAGTTGACCCCACGGCTTCTATGAACAGAGAAGTGACTACTCGTGCATGGCTCTTTTTATGTATAATTCTGAAAAATAGCCCTCTGATGCTGGAAATAGATGTAGTTCCCAGAGGGAAAATCCCTTGGATATGCCACAGATGCCTAAGATAAGAAGATACCCCTTTCAAGCTATCATCCATATGCTTATTAGGGTATAATTCCTAAATATGGAACCAAGAGATACAATCCAGGACTAAACCATTATTTATATCACACTGGCGCCCCTGCTTACCCTAAGCAATTCCTTAGTATTTATTTTTTTTTATGTAGATTGTGAGCCTCATATAGGGATCACAATGTAAATATTTTTTCCTATTAGTATGTCTTTGTAGAATAGGAAGAAATCCACGCAAACACAGGGAGATCATACAAACTCCTTGCAGATGTTGTTCCTGGTGGGATTTGAACCCAGGACTCCAACGCTGCAAGGCTAACCACTGAGCCACTGCGTCGCCCCTAATTCCTTAGTATTTTGTAACCAAATAGGCACTCAAACACGTGCAGAATTTAGAATCACCAATAACTTTGGCTTCTGAACTGGGGGATATGCCTCCAGTTGGTAAGCTATTTCAGGACCAACTTCCAACAATGATAGTTTCCATGTATACAGAGGTGAACCTGCCCCATTCGACGCCCGAGGCGAACGACAGAAAGCCCCGAAAGCGAATGGGGCGGGGCTTAGCGCCGTTCGCAGGCAGAGAGCAGGCACGGAGAGGACCTGCTCTCTGCCTGAGCGTGAGGGGAGGCCACTGGAGCAGCGCTGCTCCAGTGGCCTCCCCAATCCACCGCTCGGTGCTAAGCCAGTCCAGGACAGCTTGTCCTGGACTGGCTTAGGTAAGCAAAAATACCGCCCTCCCTGGGGCCCTGGCATAGCACCGCCTGAAGCGGTCGCTTCAGGTCGCCTCATGGGAGGTGCGGCGCTGCATTTATAAGTTGTACCACGACAAGCATGATGGACCTGTAGCACAACCTATAAGCACAGAAAGGTTCCACTCATGGATATTCACTGCTACTTATCCTCTTCTTCTCTTTCTCTAAATCTAATTTCAGTACATGCTTTCTATATATGATCTATTTCAGTGCTTTCTATATAGGATCCATTTGAGTGCCATGGTATTCATTATTAAATTTCCACCTAAGTGCCATGCTTAGAGGTTCAGAAAAGACTTTTGTCTATTAAAGTTAGCTAGGGAGAAAATAGAGGATGTTGGAGGAAACAGAAATATTCTCGCATTATAAATGGCTATATTATAACATATAGTTACAATGTACATAAAACCTTAAACAAATGCATAAAGTATATTCTGCCCATGTTTCGCTCATATCTAACTTTATAGCTACTGAAAATAAAATTTTAGGCTCCCAATGCAGACATAAAATGAAGTACCATGTGTTTTTCAGCAAAAATCAAGCACCATTCCAACTTAAACATGTGTTATGTTTATAAGCCCAGCCTTGTAATAGTAATAATAATCACATTTTTCTATTTGCCGAAATAATATAATACCAGTGGGAAGGGAGCGGACTGGTAATCATGCTGTCCAAATGGTGAGAACGTAAAGGTGTGAAATTCCCATTAGAACATTCTGTTCAAAAGAAGAAAGTCATGTGTCTCAGTGTAAGATATATACTGTATGTACTGTGTATCCTGATAACTGGCTGAGTATTTATATGCAGTGCTCCCCCAAAGGATATTTGCTATTTCATGTATACATAATGTGTTTAGCACTGTTCAGCCAAGTATTAATACAGTTTTTGTTAGATCTATAAGTGTCAATTTGCCATTTGTATTTTGCTGCACCAGCAGAAATGGCCTATGCGCTGGGTTTTCTAGAAGGCAGAAAAAGCTTAGTGGTTGCTATGAGCCCCTTAGTATTTAGCCAGGAGTAACCTTATGCTTACAGGAGTTAGTTGGTTAGTTGGTTACCTATCCCTGGCTCCGGTGTGGTCCCTGCTAATGTCATCCATCTTCAATGACGTATGGAACGAGGATCGGTAACTAAGTAGGGCCCATTACAAGCTGCAGTAACTCCAGCCGGTAATGTCCTGTTAAAAAAAAAACAAAAAAACGCAGCGGTAGCGGCAGCCGCTACCGCTGCTAGCCCGATAGTAACACCCCTGCTCACAAAGCAACTTCAGCTCTATAGGTTAGTTAGCATCAGATAGGGCTAAGAGGAGGTCCCCAAGACACTGGACCAAGATTTTATAACTTGCTTTTTTAAAACAAATCTCCACTGATGACAAGTATGGAAATTTAGGTATTCATGATGGAGCCATACACTGTATTTCCCTAGTAGTGGTTAGAAATAAGGACTCATAAGGTTCCAGGGATCGCCCCAGATCGCCACAGTGGAAAGGGTCCGGTACTCAGGAAGGTGTAGTCAATACTGCTACTGTAACTGATTTGTGCCTCCATGTTTCTCTGGAATTGGATGACAACTGCCAAGTAAACTGAGACACAAGTTACACCTGTTTCAACTGCAATCCTGTCTCCTTTATTCACACCTGACTTAATGGCTACCCCAGAACACCAGGTATTCTACATCACTGTAGTGCAACCCTGTCATCTGCTATTCTAAGGTGTTTCAAAGGATTTGGAGCCAGAAGCCACCTTAACCAGAAAGGCTGTCATCTCAGGCCTACTCCTGCCTGTGCCATCTCCACACATGACCAGAGAATTACCATGGCACCTATTTTCACCTGAGGCCACTGAGCAGTGCCTCTCTAACAAAAACTAAGGGTCCATTCACACAGAGTAAATGCGCACTCATTTTGGCAAAATATACGTGCAAAGAATACACGTGTAAAAATTAGACTCCCATTTTGACATGTTTTTGGCGTGTTTTTTACATGTGTAAAAAATGTCATTGAAGTCAATGGGAGTCTTATTTTTACACGTGTATTCTTTACACAGGTATTTTGCCAAAATGAGCACGTGTTTACTCTGTGTAAATGGATCCTTACAGGTCCCAATGTACTTTGACCACACATGAAAAAAGCTGCTCAGGCAGAAACGGCACACAACATCTCATTAGTCTACAATAATTATATATCTCCTATATCACTCACGTCTTCCCTCCCAGTACCCGCCCACACTCTCCTAAGCTACAAGCCCCACATCCTCCCAGCATCTTTAACACTAGTCTAGGGAGGCGGGGGCGCGCAGGGCGCTCTGAAGGCCTGTGAATGAGAGAGAAGAGGAGCAAGAAGAACAGGGAGCAGTAGTGGTAGCGGCAGCAGATCTGTGCAGGTAAGTTGAGCAAAGTTCGCGAGTAGATAGATACTATCTACTCTTCTGTTTCCTCCCTGCTGTGCCATATACTGGACTCTGCTACATCACCATAACTGTACATTGACTTGTCTATCTACTCTTCTGCTTCGTCCCTGCTTTACTGTATACTTAGCTCTGCTACATCTCAGAAGAGTAGATAGACAAGTCAATGTACAGTAGTATCTATCTACTTGCGAACTTCAGCCATGGCTTATTATATGGAGAGTGCCTCGTCGTCCTCAAAGTAGCGCAGCACAGAGTGATTTACCGCAGCGTGCCACTCTTCTGCTTTATTCCTGTTTTACCGTATATATGTGCCTGACATTTATGGAGGTTATATCACTCTATAAGGGAAGACATATGATTCCAATACATATTGGAAGATATGTGGCATATAGTTGTAGCTGTATTTGGTAGCCCTGTGGCTATCGCTGCCTATAGGGACTATTGCTCTATAAGGTCGAGTCTTTACTTCTCTGGCATCAAGGTCTTCCATACTACAGTGAGCACAATCTGCTCTAAGTATCACTATATTGAAGTCCAAATTAGTACAATTGGTATATGAGCCAACTCAGAGAAATACCTACACCAACACACACTCACACACACACACACACACACACTGTACATACATACATACATACACACACATACACACATACACACACACACCTGATACCGTTGATAGTGTTTTCTGGTTTTTGCAGGAAAAAGGTAAAGTTTAAATACATTATAGGTTATACATTGTACAGACAAAGAACAGGTGGGATTAGTATCATCATTAACATAACATGCTTGGCAATAAAGTTGTAACATAGTTCTGGCAAATGGCTATTGAATAAGGCACAATAGGAGCATTATGGCATTTAGGGAGGGATGAGCTATCTGAACAGAACAAAGAAAAGGAATTTAATATAACTACAGCCATGCCTTGGAAAGGAATCTGAAATGGAGGATAGGCACAAGCTAGCATCTTCCATACTACTAACTGCAGAGACGTCAACCTGGGAAAGCCATTCACAGAGTGATTCGTGAATGGCAATTTGTGGCAAAAGCAGGAGAGGGCTTTTTTTCAGCCACAATTACAGGTATCCAGACACCATATAATAATATTAGACCCTAGATTGTTACTGGTAAATTCAAATAATAAATGTTTACAACATTTTTATTTATGCCATTTGGTGATCACTAATATTTTTTCATGATACTGAAAAAAGAGAGAGAGAGAGAGAGAGAGAGAGAGAGAGAGAGAGAGAGAGAGAGAGAGAGAGAGAGAGATTTCTCTATATAACATACAAATGTAGGGAAGAAAACTAAACTAATGCAAAAAAATGTAAAAATTATCAAAATAAGGCTTTAGCAATTTGTTTATTTTCAAATGACTAGAATAATATATATATATATATATATATATATATATATATATATATATATATATATATATATATATTATACATATTTAAAAAAAATTTCATTAGGTAAGTTTTTTTCTTCCCTACATTTATTTGCCATTACATTGTACACTCTCTAAATAATAATACATTATATAGGCACAGTACAATATGACCCTGTGGTTTAGTCAGTAGCGTAACAGCCTTGTGTACTCTGTTTTCCGGGTTTGAATCCCAACAGATACCTAATGAGAAAATTGAAGTTAAACCTCATATTTATAAAGGATCTCCTGGCAGTGAATACTAGTGAGCTGGGTGAAAGAGGTTATCCATTGAGTGACTAGGTGAGGGGACTTGAAAATCGGTAGACTCTAAGGTTAGATGACATGTCTGCAATTGAGAAATATTTCTGACACCAAGAATATAATATTTGTATCCACCTTTCCCAGAAATAGATGCGTACTTTTAAAACAGGTTCTGATAGATGTCTAGATTATTTAGAGGACTCTTTTGACTGCACTTTTGGGTGGTCAATCTATTTCTGTTCCTTTTAAGAAGGAAGTAAAGTTTATTTTCTTGCTTTCATTCAGACAGAACCAAAACATGAATGTGAAAACATGTGCTATATATTACGTATTGTAAAAACAAATAGGTATTATAACCAATACTTCTATTGTGTGGTGCCAAATATATAACATGATAAGCTATTCAGCACCTTAAAAAACATGAATGACATCAACCTAAACAAAGCCCCATAAATCTGTCTAACATATGCCAAGAGGAGACTTGATGGAAATATCATATATCAATTTATATCAATTCAATATTAATATCAGTTTATAATATACATCAAGTATGATCATAGGCTTGTACATTTTCAGTGATAGTACAGCTGTACTTTTGGCTAATTCCATCACAAACATACAGTGCAATACTGTTGGATGCAGTAAGGACTAGAGATGAGCGAACAGTGTTCTATCGAACACATGTTCGATCGGATATCAGGGTGTTCGCTATGTTCGAATCGAATCGAACACCGCGTGGTAAAGTGCGCCAAAATTCGATTCCCCTCCCACCTTCCCTGGCGCCTTTTTTGCACCAATAACAGCGCAGGGGAGGTGGGACAGGAACTACGACACCGGGGGCATTGAAAAAAATTGGAAAAAGTCATTGGCTGCCGAAATCAGGTGACCTCCATTTTAGACGAATAGTGGATTTCAAATCCGGGTCATATGAGAATGTGAACTTTGTGACTATGAGACAGGGATAGCTGTACAGGCAGGGATAGCTAGGGATAACCTTTATTTAGGGGGGAATGTTATTAAAAATAACTTTTTGGGGCTCTATCGGGTGTGTAATTGTGATTTTTGTGAGATAAACTCTTTCCCATAGGGATGCATTGGCCAGCGCTGATTGGCCGAATTCCGTACTCTGGCCAATCAGTGCTGGCCAATGCATTCTATTAGCTTGATGAAGCAGAGTGTGCACAAGGGTTCAAGCGCACCCTCGGCTCTGATGTAGCAGAGCCGAGGCTGCACAAGGGTTCAAGCGCACCCTCGGCTCTGATGTAGGAGAGCCGAGGGTGCACTTGAACCCTTGTGCACCCTCAGCTCTGCTACATCAGAGCCGAGGGTGCGCTTGAACCCTTGTGCACACTCTGCTTCATCAAGCTAATAGAATGCATTGGCCAGCGCTGATTGGCCAATGTATTCTATTAGCCTGATGAAGTAGAGCTGAATGTGTGTGCTAAGCACACACATTCAGCTCTACTTCATCGGGCTAATAGAATGCATTGGCCAGCGCTGATTGGCCAGAGTACGGAACTCGACCAATCAGCGCTGGCTCTGCTGGAGGAGGCGGAGTCTAAGATCGCTCCACACCAGTCTCCATTCAGGTCCGACCTTAGACTCCGCCTCCTCCGGCAGAGCCAGCGCTGATTGGCCGAAGGCTGGCCAATGCATTCCTATGCGAATGCAGAGACTTAGCAGTGCTGAGTCAGTTTTGCTCAACTACACATCTGATGCACACTCGGCACTGCTACATCAGATGTAGCAATCTGATGTAGCAGAGCCGAGGGTGCACTAGAACCCCTGTGCAAACTCAGTTCACGCTAATAGAATGCATTGGCCAGCGCTGATTGGCCAATGCATTCTATTAGCCCGGTGAAGTAGAGCTGAATGTGTGTGCTAAGCACACTCATTCAGCACTGCTTCATCACGCCAATACAATGCATTAGCCAGTGCTGATTGGCCAGAGTACGGAATTCGGCCAATCAGCGCTGGCCAATGCATTCTATTAGCCCGATGAAGTAGAGCTGAATGTGTGTGCTTAGCACACACATTCAGCTCTACTTCATCGGGCTAATAGAATGCATTGGCCAATCAGCGCTGGCCAATGCATTCTATTAGCGTGAACTGAGTTTGCACAGGGGTTCTAGTGCACCCTCGGCTCTGCTACATCAGATTGCTACATCTGATGTAGCAGTGCCGAGTGTGCATCAGATGTGTAGTTGAGCAAAACTGACTCAGCACTGCTAAGTCTCTGCATTCGCATAGGAATGCATTGGCCAGCCTTCCGCCAATCAGCGCTGGCTCTGCCGGAGGAGGTGGAGTCTAAGGTCGGACCTGAATGGAGACTGGTGTGGAGCGATCTTAGACTCCGCCTCCTCCAGCAGAGCCAGCGCTGATTGGTCGAGTTCCGTACTCTGGCCAATCAGCACTGGCCAATGCATTTCTATGGGGAAAAGTTAGCTTGCGAAAATCGCAAACTGACAGGGATTTCCATGAAATAAAGTGACTTTTATGCCCCCAGACATGCTTCCCCTGCTGTCCCAGTGTCATTCCAGGGTGTTGGTATCATTTCCTGGGGTGTCATAGTGGACTTGGTGACCCTCCAGACACGAATTTGGGTTTCCCCCTTAACGAGTTTATGTTCCCCATAGACTATAATGGGGTTCGAAACCCACTCGAACAGTGAGCGGCTGTTCGAATCGAATTTCGAACCTCAAACATTTTAGTGTTCGCTCATCTCTAGTAAGGACGACACCAACTGAGTCATATAAAAATTTACACAGATTATATGTTGGTTATTGGCCGGGGTGAACCTAGCCTCTCTTCTGCCTGAGGCGAACTATAGAAATGCATTCCTATAACCAAAAACATAAAAGATACTCAACCTGGCTATCTTTGGCATAATGGGATCCCACTAATTAGGGGCATCTCCATTGGCAGATCAAAAAGGTTCCACAATTTGACGCCCACATGGTATAACACCTCCTCTTTTTTGTCAAAGCCCCCACAATATACAGCCACCTTTTTTCTGATCCACAATACAATTCTTGACCCTCTTTTTATTTGGCCGACAATATGACACACAGCCTGCTTTTTCTGCCCCCCCCACACACACACACACACACACACTGTATATAACCCCCTTTTTCTGATCCACCACATGGTAAATGATCCCTTATTTGCCCTCACAGTATATACACCTGCCTCAGGCCCCTCTAGAATTTGTCCGATTTCTTTGCACACAGTATAATATCTCATAGTGGTCTCTTCACACAGTATAATGTCGCACAATGGCCCTTATATACAGTATATTGATTGTCCCATAGCAGCACTGCACATAACATAATGTCACATAGTGATCCCTCCACACATAATATGCTCTAGTGGCCCCTACAGTTTTTGTTTCGAATTTTCCAAAAATTTTGGAAAGTTTGGCCAAACCCGAAGTCTTTGGTGTTCACCACCCATGAACCATTATTATTCTCTGGAGTCTCTTCAGAGCCTAAAGTATAATGAGACCCAGAGAAAGTGAGCAAACATAATATACACTGTTACTCACCTCTCCTGGATCTCTGGTGTGTGTCTCCGGGCTTCCTATTTTACAAAGTGTTAAATGATTCATTTTCTCCATAACTAAGTTGCATTGGACAGTTACATTAACATGTTTTGCTCTACGTTTCCAGCATGTACCAGTTAATTTCTGGAGAGTTAAACTAAAAAAATAATTTTTAATAACACAAGCAAATATAATTTATTCTGCTGTGACTCTAATAGAGGATGATTTATTCCATGTCTCACAGCTACTGCAAATACTTCTCAGCAAAATATATGATCCCTGGAGTGAACAGCATCATAAATAACACTACATCTGTTCTGTAGAATTGCTGTCCTAGTGACTAAGGAAGCAGTAGTGTTGTATATCATTTTATTATTGTGACACTAGCATAGAGGTTATACAGTGCACTTAGATTCTCATGGGGTAACTTAAATACTACATACAAGCTTTTTTACGAATCAGCCACTTCATAGTTATTTCTGTATCTGGGTAAAAAGTGACAACTATGGCCAAATTCAGAGTTCCTATAGGGCGTGACAAATTCAACCAGAGCCCTGAATACAGTAAGGCTGAGTTCACACTACCGTTGTAGTTTGTATTCATAAGAAAAGCCATATAATACAGTGTCAGATCTTTGCACAATAGATATCACCTGCGCCTGATGGATCCAGTTTTCATTGCCAGTCTTTATATCTCCTGTATACACAAAAAACTAGGGCAAAAAAGGGGCAGAACTATATGAATATTTCTACTGTGCCTGAATCAGGCGAACTGCCATAAACATCTCAAAAATTGTAAAAAAAATGTTGTACTTTATTAAATTTAACACATTAAAAATACACAATAATAAATGTACAGGGGATAGTACAAACCATATAATACATGGAGGTTAAGTTGCAATACTGCATCAAAGGCTTCATCTTTTTTCCCCCTGACGAAGCCACGGTAGTGGCGAAACGCGCGTCGGGGCACGTTCATGTACATGGTGGTCTACTTATAGGTAAATGTAACCCTGCATGATCTTAATTCTATTTATGTGTATATACTCTATGTAAACCATGTTTAAACTAATGAAGTGCTGTTCAGATGCACAGATATACCATGACATCTGATATATATATGTAACATGAGTTACACCTACAGCCTTTGATGCAGTATTGCAACTTAACCTCCATGTATTATATGGTTTGTACTATCCCCTGTATATTTATTATTGTATATTTTTAATGTGTTAAATTTAATAAAGTACAACATTTTTTTACAATTTTTGAGATGTTTATGGCAGTTCGCCTGATTCAGGCACAGTAGAAATATTTATATCTCCTGTGTTGGTGGAGGATGCACACTATATATGATGAAGCGTACGTCTCCTTATAAGTCAAGTACAACCCCTGCTGGGCCGTGCACCTGCACTGAAATCTACAGTAACTCTTAGACTGTGAGCAGTCATTGTGCTCAGTAAGACTGATTTAAATGCCCTCATACACATGACCGCGTATTTTCACAATTCGGTGTATGGGGCCATAAGCCGGGAGCAAAACTCAAGACAGGTCCTAATCCTGTCCGTTTTACAGACTGTGCTCACTGACCTCAATGAATGGGGCGATGGACATACGGGCAGCACACTGATGTCATCTATGTGCCACAAGGTAAGTAGGGGCTCATTACAGATTTTGCACTGGGGCCCAGGACCTTCAAGCTACTGCTCTGGAAAGAAACATCTGTATGCCCATGACATCTTCAGCACTAAGCTATGTTGTTGAAAGTATTGTACTTGCAATATATAACACTGTCCAGTGGCTTCCACCATGTTCTGGCACCAGCTGTCGCCTAACAATAAAGTAAATTTTGGAAAACCATTCAAGATGATTCAAGATGCCAAGCATAACAACTATCTTACTATTATACTTATAATACTATTGAGGTCACTGCCTATTTTGGAACATATACATGCTTATGTGACTTCATGTGATTATGCGTATGATTGTCAAGAATAGCTTAAAGGGATGTTTGAGTCTCAACATGTTTCCCCCATCCACTTGCTGATCATTGCTTTCTGACTACTACGTTCCCCACCAATCAAACCCCAGTTTGAATGTAGCAGATGGTTTGAGATGTGTCACCTGTGGTCTTATTCATTTCTATGGGACCACCGGAGATAGCCGAGCACTGGTTTCTCTGGTGTTCCCAACAAAATAAAGAAAGTTGGCATTTGTGACCACCTGCTCCATTCCATATTCTCTGGCTACCCTCATTCATTTGGTTGTGCTACAAAAATCGCTTGTGTAGACTATGTGTAAACTCTGCTTTCCTTATACAAAACAGGGCGTATGCGGGCTTTCATCACATGACCAAATTTTTATTCCTTGGAAGTAAGCAATGATGGTTATTGTTAAATGACAGCTAGCAGGGATCTTGAAAACCACAAGGAATTAACACAAAAGTATATCATATCAGGGCAACACAGTGGCTCAGTGGTTAGCACTACAGCCTTGCAGCTCTATAGTCCTGGGTTCGAATCCTGCCCGGAACAATATCTGCAAGGAATTTGTATGTTCTCCCTGTGTTTGTATGGATTTCCTCTCATTCTACAAAGACATACTGATAGGCGGAAAAAAAAATACATTGTGATCCCTATATGGGGTTCACAATCTACATTAAAACAAACAAAAAAAATGTATATCGTACATATATTGTAAGTAGAAATTGCTGAATTAAGCAATGAGTAACCTTAATTTTCCGTAACTAAAATACCCCTTCAATAGCAAAATCCATCGTATCTTCTGATTTTTTTTTTTTACATTAATATACAATGGAAAGTTTTGTCTTTGTGTTTTATTTGACATCACAATCAGAGAAAATAGATAAAACCCTCCAACATTTCCTGTTTTCTTTTCTTTGCTTGTAAAAGAGAGAAAAAAAAAACTTTTTAAGTTGACTCGATGACCCAGATAGAGGAGATCAGGAAGTTCCTATAGACGGGGCAGCACTGAAATATGATCTGGTTATGACAATTAATCCAGTAGGACAGGATCCGAGGCACCAGTGCACAGGATATGTCAGTAAGAGGATGAGTCTTATTGTGTCTGCCTCACATCATTGCACTAACACAGTATAGAGAGCATTGTCTGTTATTGTTAGGCCAGCACCAAATTCATGGCCGACAAAGAATTTAGTTTGTAATTCCAAGTGATGATCTTCTATTTTCTTATCATAGGTGAAGTTTGATGGTGCAAAATCTATATGGAAGTCTATCTCTACTGGTATGGGATCAGTATTTCTTTTCCATTCACAATCACGACAACCATATAAAAGTAAATGCGGTTGTCATTGGGTTATCTCTGTTTCTAGCAATGGTATACTAATGTACTCATGGTTAAAGAGGACCTGGTAAATCTGATATATTTATATTGAGCTGTTATTCCACCAGGTTTTCTAAATAAAACGACAACCTGGGCATTACTACTTCACTTGTAAATGTCGCATGTCCCAACGGATGCTCACACTGACCCATCAGAACTGGCCACATCAGAATATATATATATATATATATATATATATATATATATATATATATAATTACCACCTTATTTGTCCTGTTTTGTCAATGACCTTAGACATTAGTTTATTCTGCATCAGTTCTCTGGATTGCTCTAGTCCAGATCGCATCAATACCCAATATCCCCAGTTTTGAATATGCCATAAAAATACATCTTTCTAGACGGGCTTATCCCAATATCTGATCACACTTTTCTACACTTCATTACCCTAAACTATCCATTCCACATTATCCCTTAGAACCCAAACCCTCCATCCAAAACTTACCCTGCACTCAATACATTTAGTGTATTCCCAGATACCAGCTGGTGACTGGCTCAAACAACTTAATTTGGATTGCTTATTTATTGAAAGGTGTCCGGACCACTGTATTAAACAAGCACGTTTACCACTCATGACATCCTATTTCCTAATAGACTGTAAACTCTCATAAGCACAACCCTCATTCCCATTGTTTTGATATATTTATTTTGTTACATTTTATGGTCCATTTTTGACTGCCCATATACCCTTTGGTTTGTGAAGTGCTATATGATATATTAGTGTAATATAAATAAAAATTATTATTGTTAATGACAAAGGGAATAGCAACATCCAGATGTTCAACTATACATTTCTAAGAGCAATAACTGAGAAATGGAACAATGCAGAGTCATCTTCCGTTGGGTTTGCTCACTTGTGCATGTGTTGCTCAGGGTGGAAACCTCAAAAGACATATCCAGTAGTATGACAGCTGCTATAGCCTTCCTCTTTCAGTTTCTCTGGTCTGTCAATATGCAATGTGGGAGTATAGAAGAAATAAAGGATCACTTCTGGCTGTGCTGCTGGCTGGGAAGACTCCAATAGATCCATTGGCAAGTTCCAGTAACCTCATTAGATGGAAGATGTACGGGTCTCTTAATCAGGATACTATACCATCATGGTGTATACATGGTGTATTTTCCTGATGAAGAGACCAGGACATGTTTTTCCACTGTTCAGTGCCTTTCTGCTTCCCTTATACAGAAATGGCTCGGAGGTCAGAGCCTCTGGTGCTCTGCGCCAGCCGGGGCCTTTATTAAGACTCATGTACGGTACAACCCAAATATACAGCAGTATACCTCATCTTACATTGAACATGTGTTTTTCATTTATAAAACTAAAGTAATAGACAGTGATAGTGACAAGATTTTCCACCATACTGGAAATGTCCTTGTACAACCTTGGACAATATATAACCCCTGTCCTAACAACTGCAGGACTGGTGCAGTTATGAACACAAATCTCCCTCCAGTCCTGATCGTTTCTCCTGCTTCTACTAGTATGTACCAGGGCTAAACACAGATTATTGCAGCCTTACACGCCTTTTGTTTTACATAAACGCAGCTCCCAACATGTCTCTGCCAAACTGACTCTTGGAGAAAAGACGATGCACCGAGCATGTAATAAGATTAGGACGTGTATAGAACTTGTCCTTGTTCAGCCTGACGATGACGGCATTTTCATCACTCGCCTGTGGATTTTACAAAGGTTGCCCTCCCCGGATAAGTTGGTGTTTTCATAAAGTCTGTGGGACACAAGATATTACGGTAATCTTCAAGCAGAACCTCTAAGCCACATAATATGATTACATTCTATTCAATGCAGGGGAAAAATTCAATGTTCATACCAGTAACTAAGGCGAATGTCATCGAGGGAGATGTGATTGGAAAAGGTTTCTGCTTTAACAACATATCCTGGAAACATATTACACATATTAATACTGTATGTACGTGACTGTATTTGCAGAGTTGGAACCTTGTCAGACGACTGAGCTGTACATATATCCTGAAGGTAAAGGCTTATGTATTTCCTTCACAAATATATTTCATTAAAGGGCATTTATGAACAAATAATTATATATATGGTCCCCTCATATAAATGGGACGTAACTGGTGACGTCAGTCGGGGAACCTGTATACTGTCAAACTGATCTGTTGATACTGAAAACGGCCTGGGGAGAGGTGAGTACTGGTTTGCTCAATAGCAACACTATCAAATAAAAAACATTATACAGACAACCCCTTTAATGTGGATGTTTTTGCTATGTTTTATGTCACCAACGTTAAAAAATCTTCCAGATTTCATACCGAGCATTAGAACACTTACAGTTGAATGCTAGTACCTGTTTCGTTATTTGTTCACTTGCCAGCTTTGCTGTATAGATTGGAACAGAATCATAATTATAACGTGCGCAAATTAATATTGCACTGAGGAAGTCTAGATGTGTCAGGAGAGTAATACTATAAATTGCTTACATAGATCAGATTCCTGGAGAATATTAATCTAGGTTTCCAAAAAAGTATGCAAAATAAAAAATAATAAGCACTTCAGTCCAAACTCATGATCATTTCTTTACAGGATAGGTGAGTGATGGGGGTCTTATCATGGAAACTCCACCAACACAAGAAAAAGGGACTAACATATTGCTTTACAGATATTGACATCACTCACTGTCCTATGTAGGGCACGCAATCTAGATTCCCTACTAGTATGTCCTTTGGAGTGTGAGAGGAAATCCCACGCAAATACATATAAAGTTCATGCAGATTCGAACCCAGGACTCCACTGTGATTTGAACCACTATGCTGACCAACAGCACCCCACATGCACAACCATCACAGCATTCAAACAGTAGACAGACTGGGTACAGACCTTCACTAGTAAGCTCAACTGTTCCCTGAGTCATCCACAGTAGCATCATAAAGGTTAGCGGCAGTACCACCATTACAAAGTCCATTATACGTGCCTTTATATATGAAATACCACATACAGTAGCATTTCCTACTGGTGGGCCTGACACGAGTGCATAACATGGATTTCAATGTGAACACTGTAATGCTTTCATTCCCCATGTGGTGGCACTGCAGGAGAATTGGATGCAGGTTTATTAGCAGATCCCAGTTGATCACAGTGATCTCAGATGGTGAACTGCTTCTGGCCACCTTACCTTCTAACAAAAAGAAATAGTCAAAAGCAGACATCTTCTTATAAAGTTACTACCATATGGTACATTGACATCTGCATCGGAGACCCTGTGCAGAGTCTGTCTAACACTGCGGGTAGGAAGTCCTATAAGCATGACCAGTCTCCTCAAGGAGTGATGATACCCCCCTTACCCTGTCTAAGCCTCTCACCTTTACCAGGTTATAGTCTTCTCTACATCGAGCTGACGAGGTGCAACAACATCGAAACGGCCGTCCTCGGTTGAGAGACTATACCTGGTAATAATCTCAGCATCATTGCAAAACAAAGGCCTCTTGGAATGTCGAGCATGATGCGAAAGGAGTACCCTTTATTGGGTTATTTCACTGAGATTCTGTCTTCCTAATTACATCAGGGAAGACAGGCTTGCACATTCCAGTGAGCACCCTCTATTGGTTTGCAACACTGAGGCACCTGACTTCCCAATTACATCATGGAAGACAGGTTTGCATATTCTTCCCACAGTTCATTTTCATCTAGGGATATAACAGCAAAAAACAAAGGACTGCATTTCAGTCACTGGGATAAATGAAGACTCATTGTCCTCTGTCATTAGATGGATCCCTTTGAGATTTACTCCATTCTCCTGAACGAGACGCAGAATAGAAGAACAAATATATATAACGCAAGTGTGAATGCTCTCTTAAAAGTTCATGAATCCTATAGGTATGGGATTGGCAGGGTCGCTATGCTTACAAAAGTCCACCAAATATTTGCAATGTTTGCTGAAGGAACAAAGGAAAAAAACATGTACAAACTCATATCTTATTTTCCAATAATCTGCTTTCACAAATAACATCTGTTTTCAGAATCCAGTCCCACTAAAGTATTATAGAGCAGTGATCCTGCCAGAATATTTAGCAACAATAAATTAAAGAGAAATATAGAACTTGGCAGAACAATTAGATCATATCCCATTCTTATCCTGACCTTCTAACACGTGAATGTATATCTACAGATTATCTCAAGAAAACTGACCTGTAACTATGTAAGAACTATGGGTTCACACCAGTACTTGGATTCCATTTGGCGATACCGTTTCCAAATCCACTTCAAAAATACAGAGAGAAAAGTCCTGGGCGGAAACCTGGCGGACTCCATTATAGTCTATGGGTAACTACTTTGTAAGGGGGTGTTCACACTAGCGTCTGCTGTCAACCCAGGAGTTTCTGCCCTTATCCCCGGGGAAACTTGACAGAGGACGACTTCCCAGCGGTCATTTTAAAACCCATTAATTTGAATGGGTTTTTAAAGCAAACCTCCTGTGTCCGTATCCAGCCTCTACGCGGGGATTGGGACTGGGTTTCTATTTTTGGGTCCCCAAGCGGACCCAAAGAATGTAAACCCGTATGCAAGTGTGAACCTAAAGTAAGATGTACCCTTCTTAACCTTTTCTCTTGGCTGGACATGTCCAGATATGTGGGTTTCTTTTCAAAACAGCATCATTTCATGATATTCTGTCATGAGATGTCTATCCTATATCCATCTGTCTACACCATCTAGTGCTTGTGGTGTGAACTGTGGGATGTCAAGGGTTTTCCCAGCATGTCACGACATTGTATTGAATTGGTTTGATAAGAGATAGGAGTTAGGTTTACGGTAAAGCCTTCCGTAGCGGGCCGCTGCAAAAAAGGGAGTAAGGGCCGGTTCACATTAGCGCTTGCCCCCCGTCTGGAAGGAGTCCGCAGGAAGACACCCCCCCCCCCCCCCCGAAAGGAATATCAGCGAAACTGCAAGCGCTGTGCAGTAAAAGCGCACAGACCCCATAGACTATAATGGGGTCCATGCACTTTAAATGCACAGCGCTCCTCCTAAACACTCTCCTCCTGCTACTCGTGGACTTGGTGACTCTCCTTTAGTCGAATAGTGGTTTCCCCTGAAACGAGCATTTTTTCCCATAGACTATAATGGGATTCGATCGAGTAGTCTAATATTGAGGCTCTACTCGAAACGAATATCGAATCTCGAATATTTCACTACTCGCTCATCTCTAGTTATTATGGTCAATAGCTTACTTATAGCTTATACCTCTAGTAAGATCTAGATAGCAGGAAGACAATGCTTATCTTGAAGCATAGTCTGTTCTGGTAAGGAGCAACAAACATTGCTATGTATTGATGGGTGTCTTTGCCTGACTAAGAACCATAGTGACACTCAAAGGCTTCTTAAAGGGACAAGTGTTGACTATATAGACACATATAGGTGGCACTAGAGAGACTGCTTTCTTCCAGAGCCATTATAGATCTTAACATCTGCATGGTTGCAATTAAATTTCTGCCAGCTTTTCTCTCTTCTACTGCTCTTCTTATGTCTTATGATCAGCCATGAGACAAGAAGATCGAAGAAGAAAGAATATGTTGTGTGTTTTGTATTGGTTTCTAAGACTCCACATAAACAGCTTGCCAAATAAGTTGGCATTGCCAAATTTGGATCTATTTTCTGAGCAAGTTACACAATCTTCCTTACATGTCTGCAGTTATAAAAGATGAAGGCGTCTTGGATAGCAGATTTATCTCATCAGTGCTCCACATGTGAGATGAAGGTGGACATACTAATCGAAAAAATATACCCCAGAATATCAGTCCTCCATCTCCCAAGACTAACAGAGAGGATGATGGGTTAGTGGAATGTGAACTGAGGTCACGGAGACATAGACACAGAAAAGACTCTGTCAACAGCGATTTTATCATTGACCTGGTAGATTACAGAGTTTACGGAATAGGTTAACAAACCTTTACACACAAAATAACATTTCCGCCTGTTGAACACAATAAGGTGGGATCTTCTTTTATTTACTTGGGCTGTCTCCTTAGATGACATTTGCTGTCATCACTGGTAGAGACTCGTGCAATAGCTCTCACATTCACATACCACAGGACCCCATAGTGTATTACTGTAGACAAACATAAGGAGTTTACTTATAGAGTCTACTCTAGATGTATGTGGCCCTTGGGCAGCAGAGTCACTATGCTCAGGTTTCTGTATTACTTTAAAATAATAAGTGTTCATAAAATTCTGTTTTATGGGAAAAAAATTTTTGTTGCAATATTCCAAGACTGATAACTTTTTTTAAAATTTTTTATAGTTGACAGGTGTATGAGGGCTTTCTTGCCAACAATTTTTTTGTAATTTTATGGAAAAAAAATTAAAGGAGGTAAGCGGGTAAAAAAATAAATACATTTTGCTGTAACTTTTTTGTTTGTTTTTTGTCACTACATGCACGACTATATGTTATGATTTTCATTTTTTTTCTCACTAGTGGAGTAGAAACTACAATCATTTGTCTCAATTCTTCATTTTATGCCTACTAAGCAGATACCTCTGTTAGTCCTGGGGGCCCCCAGCTGCCATGGGCAATCCCCTCCCTTTGCCAAACTTCTTAGATGCCACACTCACTATTGAACATGGCATATGATGGTTTGCTGAATGATATTGACCCTAAGGACAGTGCTACCCACTAGATGTACTCAGTGGCGTAACTAGGAATGGCGGGGCCCCGTGGCAAACTTTTGACATGGGCCCCCCCGACCGAGTGACACCGACGACCTCGACCAACCCCCTCCTACGCATTCCTGCGCACTCTATTATGCCCATAGTGGCCCCTGCACACAGTATTATGACCCTTAGTGGCCCCTGCAAACACTATTATGTCCCTCAGTGGCCCCTCCGCACAGTATTATCCCCCATAGTGGCCCCTGCACACACTATTTTGTCCCATAGTGGCCCCTGCACACAGTATTATCCCCCATAGTGGCCCCTGCACACAGTATTATCCCCCATAGTGGCCCCTCCACACAGTATTATGCCCCATAGTGACCCCTGCACACAGTATTATCCCCCATAGTGGCCCCTGCACACAGTATTATCCCCCATAGTGGCCCCTGCACACAGTATTATCCCCCATAGTGGCCCCTCCACACAGTATTATGCCCCATAGTGACCCCTGCACACAGTATTATCCCCCATAGTGGCCCCTACACATAGTATTATGCTCCATAATGAACACCCATAAACAATTATAATACTCAGACCCCAGAGTATAATAATCAGAGACCCAGGGGGAGAAAAACATTTAAAAAAAAACTCTGTTACTCATCTATCTCCCATCTCCTACGCTGTCGACCTCCGAAGTAGTCGCTCTTCAATGACGTCAGACGTCACATGACCCGGGACTCAGGCCCGGCTCATGTGACGTCGGACGACTAGGCCGAAGCCTGTACGGATCGTGGAGAGGTAAGTAACAGTGTTTTTATGTTTCTTACCTCTCCCTGTCCGCCAATCATTATACTCTGGGGTACTAAAAGACCCCCCGAGTATAATGATAGCAGCGGTAGCGGCTGTCACCGGGCCCCTAATGTCCCGGGCCCTGTGGCAGCTGCCTCCGCTGCTATGGCGGTATTTACGCCACTGGATGTACTGTACAATATGTCCATGTACATTTGTGAGAAAGAGCTAATACATTCATTTGTGAGCAAGACACTTATACACTGTAATAGGAGTGTCAGTGAAGTGTGATATTGCTGCTGAGAAAATCAACTTTTAGTCTGTTAATATACAAACAAGCTTTTTGTTGCACCCAAGGTTTGTCTGTGTCAATCAGAGCACCCATTGTCACATATGGTTACCATCCAATGCTGCCCCCTAACATAACAGGTCCTGATGGGTGGCAATGATAGGTGCTGGGGTTTGTACAGCTGTCCCATAGAGGCACTAAACAGCTTATTTGCATTCAGATTAAAAGCTATTTTTTTCAGCAGCAAGATTGCACTTCGACATGAAAAAGGTATGTTCAGTATACCACTGACAGCCTTACAACAGAATATAAGTGGACTAGAAGTGATTTTGGCGGTGGCAAGTATTACACAGTTCCAGTTGAAACCAATGGGCCCCCAAGACAATGAACGTTTTTACCCTTGTACTTGCAAAATCATATAAGGTCCTGAATTGAGCCACCCAGTAACAAACTGTGCTTCTAAACCAGACAATCTCTTTAAGAAATTTTGGTGCCTTGGAAATTCCTATATCTATGAATGGTATAAATTTCTATAGCTGTCCAGAAGCTATAAATAGTCTGAAAACCCACAAGGGACTTAGTTTCCTTTGAAAAGCAACAATGAATCATGTGTAATCCCTCATATGATTCTGAAAGTATTGAGAAGGGAGGGGGCTGTACATTGACGTGAATGTGTTTGCACATGTTTTTCCCTGACCATAAGACATAAGGGCATTTATGATCAAAATGATAACCAAAGAACATCTGCTGAGTAGGTGAAGGAAGGAATGAAAACATAGTTCTCCTTGAGAGCGGCAGTTCGGGCCAGTGCACCGTCCTGCTGACTAAGGTCGTTTCATTGCTTCAATACAAAACATGCCTTTGAACTGAGCTGTCCCTGTCTGTGGTTCGCTCTCAGTCTGGGCAGTCTATCAAATAGTCATTAACACATGGAATAAACAACTCTGTTTCGAATAAAAAGGAGAGAGAGTAAAAATGAGATTGGGTTCCAGGAAACCATATCTTCGTGAATTTCCTTGAGAAAGGTTTATGTACTTTTACAAGACAAAATATACATAGAAATATTGTTTAATATAAAACGGAACATTGATCCTTGTTGCCTGGATTATGTCATTGTCTGCTCGAATTAAAGGAAATTAATCCAGAGGAAGATAAGCAATACTAAGTAATCCTTCCAAACAGACGTGAAATGTTTTTGGAAAGGTTGTAGGATTCAAACCAACTGAAAACTTCTTTTCCCAAGCTGTAGTACCACTGATGTCCAGTACAAGGCAATGGGGGTTATTTTTGGAATCATAGTTTACTGTTGACAGACCCTGTTCTATGCAAATGTTCTAGCAAATTATGATCTGTATTACATCTACTATATTATAGTACTCTATGTATAGGACACATCATTCTTTTTATTTTTTTATTTTCAGCCATCATTTCCAAAATAAAAATCTTCAATTTTCGCAAATTACTTCAGGCAAATATGCCCAAATTATGTTGATTTTTAAGAATAACCACATTGGGCAGAAAAGTGAAGAACCCCCAGTGCATGTTTGTCCTCTTCTAGGATAAGTGCTATCACTTGGGTATTGACACGATGGATCACTTGGGTATATTCACATGGTGGAGTTGTGCCGTACTGCACACGGTTCTACACATATTGTTATGGCTTGGCAGATTGAATGAATTTCATCTATGCTAGCTCTAGAACACGGCAATCTACCATAAGTTAGTAGGGATGTAGCTGACGGGACACTGATTGTAGAGCCAGGGGGCCAACTATGTTACCCCGAGCTAGGTTCACCTCCCTTTGTTCCAATCCAGCAAAGGAAAGGGCAGCCAGATCCCCGCTTCTTCAGAATACATGTCACAGCCAAGATATACACTCTACTCTCACAGGGATCTTGCCATCAGCATTGTCACTGAAACCTCATTGTGATGACTGTCAAAATTACATTAAAAAGTGGTCTTCTAGGGGGTTAGTCTTCTCAAAGAAGATGGTCATGACCATAGATGTCACTGACTAACTATCCACCCTTCTTGCAGTGTGCATGCCTAATAAACTATCCCATAATCCTCAATGAGTCAGCTCTGGACTATTGCTGCTTATAGTTATGGCCCTACTGGAAACCATGTTATAAAATGCTGTTAACAGAGTAGATGAGAAGAAAGCAAGATGGCAACTCCCATAATCATGTGTAAAAGATGGAATTATGCTTACTTATATAGCGCCATCACATTCCGCAGCACTTTATAGACATTGACAGTCACTGTCCCATATAGGGCTTACAATCTACATTCCCTACAGTATGTCTTTTTTAGTGTGGGAGGAAACCGGAGTGCCCGGAGGAAACCCACGCAAACACAGGGAGAACATACAAACTCCTTGCAGAGGTTGTCCTTGGCAGGATTTGAACCCAGGACTCCAGTTCTGCAAGGCTGCAGTGCTAACCACTGAGCCACCGTGCTACAATATACACATTGTAAAATAAAAACAGATTAGAAAAAAGCGATATATTTCTCTATCTAGTTCTAATAAATAAAACACCTTGTGATACAATATGTTCATTTTAAGCATTCTGCTCTCTTTATATCTATATAGTTATAGTCTCTGGATTCCGGCCACACACCTTATGCAATGTTTTAGCAAGCCATCATGGGAGGTGTAGGTACGTTAGAGGAACTGTCTACAGACTGATATCTACAGTCATGGTGGCTGACACATACAGAATTCCTCTCTTATAAGAACACTTTGAGGTTGTTCGGGGAATATTGCAGAACATTGTTATAATGTGATGCAATAAATGTAGATCTTTAAAAAAAAAAGGAGAACGTTCTGGCCTACAAAATGTCTGTCTTAGGTGCTAAGAGGGGTTAAATCTGCAAGCTGGTTGTTTTACAATATGTTTTTCCTCTGCAGGTTGTAAGTCACAGCAGACTGGCTGGACCACAGACCAATGTTTGTTTCAGGACATGCAATGAAACAAGAGTGAGATACACAAGAGAGAGCCTTGTCTGGCCGCCTTGTATTACATTTCAACATCTTTAGGCAATAAATTTTAAATGGCAGCCAAATTTTTATGTGTAACATCTAACCCTCATTAACACAGTTTCAATGGCCGTGCGTTCCCCCTGGGGGGGCTAGCTACATGCCAAACTAAATACAGTACTTTGCTTCTTGTTTACACCCCTTATAGATGTCATAAAAGTATTAATATTCAAGCAAAAGTTCTATACGCAACAATGCCAGCTGATGTTCTCCATAACATCAATTTAGTCAGTACCAGCTTTACCCCCCCCCCAAGCTGTTTCAGAAGAATGGGAGCAGGTTACAGTTAAGGGAACACTAAGGGTTTTAAGGGCAGAATCCATAGCAAGATTGAGTAGAATGCTTATTTTTTCTGCATCCTGCTTTGACCTCTGCCTCCCATTGCCAGAATCCACCTCAAAATCTGCGGCAAATTCCACCAGGTTAACATACCCTAAATGTATAACATTTATCCTCCTCACCCTTGAGAAACATATAAAGAATTTGTTTCAGAAGTTAAGCTATTTACATTTTTCTTTCTCACAAATATGCATCTGCCTGAAAGGGAACTGGCTGTATCAGTGTTAGGAACAGAGGAGGAAGCTTATCTATAGCCTTCCTTCCTTCCTCCCTCCCTGCCTTCCTTCCTTCTGAAATGAGTAAAGTATTTGGTTGTGATAGAAAACTCCACTTTAGCTCCAGTATCACACTAAGCTTCTTTCTTCTTTTACTTCCTGCATTTTGAGTTTGCTCCTCTCCCCCTCCCAGCTCTATAGACTTTTACAGACATATGGTACAATCTGAGTCATGACATGCACTCTGCTTTAAGATGAATATTGCAGGGATTTTCACAGTGAAAATCATCTTAGCAGAAGGTGGTGAGCTAGTATGTTAAAGTATATTTAATAGATTCTTATAATTATCAGTATTGTTCATTTATGCAAATAATTTGTTGAAATAACATTGACCATTCCATTTAATAACCATCTGATGGTTAGTAAGATAACTACTCTACAGCTGATCCATCAGTTTATGTGACCACACTGTTGGAGCTCTTGGAAAGTTAACCGATTGCTGATCTCCTCCATGAAAACTCATGCTCCAGTAGTTAGCAGCAGGATTCAGTGTATCCTGGGTGTATTTTGTGCTCCGCTGTCAGAGTGTCACAGTCCTATTTCATGCCCTAGGCCTCTTATAGTGCTTTTCTGTTGCATGCCAGGGACAGTGTCTACAGATTAGGGTTTCCATCAGGAATATGTTTAAAGCATACCTTCAATTATAATCAGCTTGTCATAAATGAATGAGTGAAAATAAGAAACTTTGTAATATGTAATATTAAGCTGCTCCTACCCCTTATTTTCAGTCTGACTGCTTGTTTTCATTAGATCTGTCAGCCTCACACACAAAGCTCTATAGAAAAGGGAGGGGTGGAGTGAGATTCTCCTTCTGGCTAGTTAATTGATTTATTGCCTCACTCTGTGCACTGGTAGCTTCTTATCTACAACTAATAGTGTATAAAAGGTGTACAGAGTAGCAGAATGTAGGAGCAGCAATGATATTGGGTGTCTTTCCTATCCCCTTTTCTAGAGAAGATAACATATCTCTTTGATAAGATATATTTCAAAGTTTCTTATTTTCACCTGTACTGTTCATTTATGCCAAGCTGTTTATAATTGGTAGTATGCTTTAAGAACTATGAGGTTTGTGCCGTCTAGTGTTAGGGTTATCATTTACGGATAGAGCTAGGTAAAGATTCAGGATTACCTGACTACCATCACCATTATCCATGCGTTGGTATCTAACTACTGAACCATCTTGCTTTCATTCCAGTCATCTATTAGTGATTTCTTATATATTTGTTACCTGCTAGTAATGTGATACTAGTAATGTAATGCTCCAAAAATTCCTGTATTTGTAACTGTCCTGTTGATGGATAATTTGGCACAACTGTAAGTCCTGGGGATGGTGGAGCACTGGAAAAGGGGGAGTGCTATAAGTGACAGTCAGTTCTGCCATCTTGTAATATTAATAATAATAATAATAAATTTTATTTATATAGCGCCAACATATTCCGCAGCGCTGTACAATTCGTAGGGTTCAAATACAGACAGATACATAACAAAGAACGTCATTTCACACAATGGGACTGAGGGCCCTGCTCGCAAGAGCCTACAATCTATGAGTAATATTGCGGTATACATTTGATGCATTGCCCTTTCTTGTACCAAACATGCGCTACAACCCCCGTTCTGTACCTCGCTCACCACATTGTGTAAATGTGACTGGACCAGGGCGGGGAAGAGGATGGGGAAACTTCAGCCCAACATATTTATTATAATGAAAATTTATACTATTTCTTAACTGGAGCCGTCTTCATAAATTAGTCATCCCCTGCGCCAGCTGGGGCCTTTAACACTGGTTTACAAAACGCCATTGTTAATAAATCTGCCCCAATGGGTCAGCATTATGGATTTCCACCCAGCTTTTCTAGGAGCAGATACATTAAGAAAATGTATTTTTACAGAATTTGCACTATAACCTTCTATAAGGATATTTAACTAGCACAACATCAAAGTACCTTATATAAAACTCTTTAGTCCGGTCTTACCACATTACAGGATGCGTCGGATGCAGCCAGCACAGTGGCTCCTGGGTAATGGTCTACTACAGACTGTCTGGAGTCGTGGAATCATTCTTCTCAGCCTTTTTACTGGACCACAAATCAAACCTCTCATTTGAAATGTTTTAATCCAGTCATTGGAGGTTATTGCTAATAGTTTCCATAATGAGCCCGGACTATGCAGAATTATGAACCTGGTCATTAGGTCAGAGAAAGCTGGAGTGATATGTCCCATTACCACTGAAGGGAAGGATATTGTACGTGCCAGTGTACACCCTGCACACCAGGAAAAGATCATATAATCTCATATTAATTCTAGCTTATAAAAGTATTCACAGCATAAAGTAGTAAATAATAACATGGTGTGGATAGCGACCAAATGCAATACTCTACAGGACCCAATTGCAGGCCAGCTAGGGAGACTAGTGAAAGATATCAGATATCTTATTGGTTGGAATTGGTTCCTTTCCTTTTTGCCATCATGTGAATTTTTTCTTATATCCAAATATTGTGTTGATATTTCTGTAAAGTGCTGCATTTTTTTTAATACAAAACTTAAATTTTTTTGCAATGACATAAATACAACCCTTTAGTGACCTGTTTTATGGCCTTGATGGTCAATCCATTTTTTACATATTTCTATAACGTTTTTATTTTTCAGTAAATGTAACTGTATGAGGACAGTGAACTGAATTGTGGGATGGCTTATGTTTTTTGAGAAGACCTGATGCTTTTATTGATTCCATTTTGGAGAGGGTAACGCTTTTCATCGCTTCTTATAATGTTTTGATGGCAGACATAAAACAGAAATTCTAGGGGTTTTAGATTTTGTTTTATTTTTAATTATGGTGTGTAGATAAAGTAACGTTACAGTTATTTTGCTCGGCCCCTTATGGACACGTCAATGTCAAATGTGTTTTATCTTATTCTTTATTAAACATTTTGTGACAGGAGGATTAATGTGGTGTTATCTTTTAACTGTTTTTTTTTTTTTTTATCGTACAATTTTTTCTGCCCCCTAAGGGACATTAACTTGCGATTTTCTGATCGCTCTTATAATGCATTGCATTACCTATATAATGCAATGCATTATACAACCTGTCATTTTATGCCAGGAAGTTACTTAGGCCCCTGGTTGCCATGTAAAGGCATCAGACCTCTGCAATATTGTTCACAGGAGCTCCAATGTCTACAGGAATGAGCCCCCTCTCTCTGAAACCTCTTAGGGTGCATTCACACTGAGTAAACGCTAGCTTATTCTGAACGTAAAACACGTTCAGAATAAGCGGCGTCTAAAGCAGCTCCATTCATTTCTATGGGAGCGGGGATACGAGCGCTCCCCATAGAAATGAATGGGCTGCTTCTTTCACTCCGTGCAGTCCCATTGAAGTGAATGGGGAGTGCCGGCGTGTACGCTCCGGCATGAGCAGAGCTTGCCGTATACGCCGGCACTCCCCATTCACTTCAATGGGACTGCACGGAGTGAAAGAAGCAGCCCATTCATTTCTATGGGGAGCGCTCGTATCCCCGCTCCCATAGAAATGAATGGAGCTGCTTTAGACGCCGCTTATTCTGAACGTGTTTTACGTTCAGAATAAGCTAGCGTTTACTCAGTGTGAATGCACCCTTAGATGTGACTCCTGTGTGTTAGGAGCAGGTGCCTGGCTGCGAGTACACAGCCAGGGATCTACAGTCCTATGAAAAAGTTTGGGCACCCCTATTAATCTTAATCATTTTTAGTTCTAAATATTTTGGTGTTTGCAACAGCCATTTCAGTTTGATATATCTAATAACTGATGGACACAGTAATATTTCAGGATTGAAATGAGGTTTATTGTACTAACAGAAAATGCGCAATATGCATTAAACCAAAATTTGGCCGGTGCAAAATTATGGGCACCTCAACAGAAAAGTGACATTAATATTTAATACATCCTCCTTTTGCAAAGATAACAGCCTCTAGTCGCTTCCTGTAGCTTTTAATCAGTTCCTGGATCCTGGATGAAGGTATTTTGGACCATTTCTTTCTACAAAACAATTCAAGTTCAGTTAAGTTTGATGGTCGCCGAACATGGACAGCCCGCTCTCAAATGATCTGAAAACAAAGATTGTTCAACATAGTTGTTCAGGGGAAGGATACAAAACGTTGTCTCAGAGATTTAACCTGTCAGTTTCCACTGTGAGGAACATAGTAAGGAAATGGAAGACCACAGGGACAGTTCTTGTTAAGCCCAGAAGTGGCAGGCCAAGAAAAATATCAGAAAGGCAGAGAAGAAGAATGGTGAGAACAGTCAAGGACAATCCACAGACCACCTCCAAAGAGCTGCAGCATCATCTTGCTGCAGATGGTGTCACTGTGCATCAGTCAGCAATACAGTGCACTTTGCACAAATAGAAGCTGTATGGGAGAGTGATGAGAAAGAAGCCGTTTCTGCACGTACGCCACAAATAGAGTTGCCTGAGGTATGAAAAAGCACATTTGGACAAGGCAGCTTGATTTTGGAAACAAAAATTGAGTTGTTTGGTTATAAAAAAAAGGCGTTATGCATGGCGTCCAAAAAGAAACAGCATTCCAAGAAAAACACATGCTACCCACTGTAAAATTTGGTGGAGGTTCCATCATGCTTTGGGGCTGTGTGGCCAATGCCAGCATCGGGAATCTTGTTAAAGTTGAGAGTCGCATGGATTCCACTCAGTATCAGCAGATTCTTGAGAATAATGTTCAAGAATCAGTGATGAAGTTGAAGTTACGCCGGGGATGGATATTTCAGCAAGACAATGATCCAAAACACCGCTCCAAATCCTCAGGCATTCATGCAGAGGAACAATTACAATGTTCTGGAATGGCCATCCCAGTCCCCAGACCTGAATATCATTGAACATCTGTGGGATGATTTGAAGCGGGCTGTCCATGCTCGGCGACCATCTAACTTAACTGAACTTGAATTGTTTGTCCAAAATACCTTTATCCAGGATCCAGGAACTGATTAAAAGCTACAGGAAGCGACTAAAGGCTGTTATCTTTGCAAAAGGAGGATCTACTAAATATTAATGTCACTTTTCTGTTGAGGTGCCCATACTTTTGCACCGGTCAAATTTTGGTTTAATGCATATTGCACATTTTCTGTTAGTACAATAAACCTCATTTCAATCCTGAAATATTACTGTGTCCATCAGTTATTAGATATATCAAACTGAAATGGCTGTTATAAACACCAAAATATTTAGAACTAAAAATGATTAAGATTAATAGGGGTGCCCAAACTTTTTCATAGGACTGTATGTCTGAGTGTGTGGGAGATCCAACAATATTCCAATTCAAGTGATGCAAGTGATGGCCTATTAGTGACCAACATAGAAAGCTTATAAACTGGTTACTATTGGGTTAAAGAAGAACTAGAAAAACCTTTTTCTATACAATGCAGCATAGGCTATTATTAAAGAACAATGTAGATGCTCTTGTGCACACTTGTTTAGAGGGATTTTCCTGGCAAATTATATTCATGACAACCTTAGAATAGAATCATCAATGTCAGATTGGCAGAGGTCTGAAACCCGGGACTCTAATTTGAGGATCGGCCCATGCCAATTTGCCTGTAAAACCCCTTTAATTAATGTGCTGTTTATGTGTTGAGTACACGGGCGTAACTAAATTCTCATGGACCCAGATGTAAAAGCTCAGCCTGGGCCCAGCTTATCCTCACAAACATCAGTTGCGTTCCATACATACATATTTACATTTCCCTTTCCTTCTGTATCTCTTCCCAATTTTCCATGAAGACTTGTTCATAACATGTCTGCACACAATCTTCCTATTATTGCCATCCACTATCAATTCCCCCCACATTGTAATTGTGCCCCCTTTTGTGCCAGAACCTCCCTCACATACTCCATCCTTGACTATATGCTACTGATCATCTGCTATTTTTGCAATGAAAAAGTTTAATGTCCTCCTCTCCTATACTGCAATGCTGTGTATCATAAATCTTCGCACTCCATCTCACCAGAGGGCAGGGGTCATAAACTTATAATACATATACTGATAGCCATCAAAGGAAACCAGAGAGGAGATCTAAGAAATTTATTCAGCCCTAGTGTGGTGAGGATGACCTGTGGGCCCCTTTGGTATCTTGGCTGTCTCAGTGGTTGTGACAGTGGTTGTGTGCCTTCATGGTTCCTTCTTCCCTTCTTATATGGTTGCCTTAATGCAGCAACATTTCCTATATTGCCTCTATATTTGTACATACTGAATGGGTAGAGTCTCATCACAGGGTACTTGCTCTGTTCTGAGTCCCCAGGCAATAAGTGACAGTGAACATCAGTCCCTTATCTTACACTACAGTGTCTCAGTGTTTTCTTATGAGTTGCAGCTTTACGCTGGCATTCCTCTGCCTCCTGCTTGTGGTAGGTTTCTCTGCATCAGCTCTTACAAGAAGGAGGCATGGAAGAGTAATGTAATAGTGCATATCATAGAAATACATTGGAGAATTGGCAAACAACAGACAGAGATTAAAGACAATACAACTCAGGGAGCTTTTGTTACTCTGCAGTTAACCCCGTGTATGGACATGCTATATCACTGCACTCCTAGCAGAAATCAAATCTCTAGTAGCACTCTACCCATTGGTGAGCTTGATTGCCTAGAGAGATGTTTGAAAGCTGCCCAAATGGATTTAATAGGTAATGACACAATTATGTAGTTCACATGAAGTCAGCCAAACAAGAGAGACTGTCTACACAGGAGAAGATTTTTTTTTCTTAGTTTTTTTTCAGTAAGTCTTACTAGGAGAACAAGTTTTAGACTGGTAGTCAGACTAGGATTACACGTCACTCACTTGAGTTGAAAATGTATGGATGTAACTGAGCTGGGGTGAAACACTAATAGAATATTGCCGGTGAGTTAGCAATATGTATATTTGTCCAACAAATGTCCTGGAGTGTAACATTAAAGTAAGTCTGTCTGCTACATAATGCAAAAGGCAGGACTAAAAAATGTTTTCACAGCTGGTACGGAAAAAAACGATGTCTTACCTCCATCCACCTTCCACACTATAATCCTTACTACATTACATAAGGCCTTATTGACATAGCAGTATTTTAGTCTGTATTGTGCCCAAATATGTGTAAGCTAAAAGCAGGAAAAAGTCCAAAATACTACAGAAGTACTTTTTCTATGCTAACGTTCCACTTCTGGTTTCGGCTTACATGTATTGGTGCAAAATACTAAGAAGAATCTTGTCGTGTGAAACCAGCCTTAGAATGAGTTTTGTAGGTCTGAAGTTACATCCATTATATAATTCTAAAATTAAGAGCAATATAAAAAAAAAACTAAACAAAGGAAAAGTCTGAATATCCAGGATGTGAGGCAGACAACAAACATTCTTCTGCAAATATGTGTTGCTTAAATGTTCCATCTGATTTTTATGAGTGGTATACAAATCATTGGGATGGCTTTGTGGCAGCATTAGTAAAGTGAGGATGTGTAAGATTGATGGAGGCCTTATCATCCAGACCAGGCTAAGTTGCCTCCTGCTACTTTGTCCATAATCAATCTTAAACTTGTGCTCCTCAAGCTTGCTGGAGACACTATTTTAATCTTTGCAGTGTCATGAATCCTGGGTGTTCCAGAATGGAATCCAGCTGTGGATTCCTGAGGCTTACATGGGAGTACCCAACGCACGATCTGTTAGTGTTAAAAAAAATTAACAAGTCAACGGGTTAGTCTCCCCATGCAGCACTTACTGAAGAAATCAAAGACAAGGTGAGGAATGTGATGAAGAATTCAAAGACAGATCTTGGCCACACATTGGAGATAACCATACATGTCTAATTCGACAGATACATTTACACTGACATTGGGCTACTTGTAATGGCGTACCCTTCACAAATGAATTTTTTAGACAATTTTTCTTCCAAACGCCTACGCGTGTACTGATGATTTTCTAAACATTAAATGATGGCAGGAAGAAAGTGAAAGGTATTTAGAAGTTCAACCCGTGTCAGTGGCCTGCAACTTCCAGCTGTTCGGAAACTAATTGTAACTGCATGCAACTATATGGAGGCACGTGCTGGACGCCTGCAGCTGGAAATTCTGAATTCCTATTAATATCCAAAGGCTGAATACATAAAATCGAGTGATATTATGCTGGTTTGGGCAGAACTGATCCCTGGCATCTTGATGGCAGATATATGGGAAAAGAAGAATAGGGCATGTTAGATAACATGTCTATACCACATCAAGGGAAACTGGTCCTCTAAAGACAAAAGCAACAGCTGCCAATATTCAGGACAGGTCAGTACCTGTAGTAAAGAACCTACAGTGGCAGGAACGTGTTCTACTCAGCCATAGCCAACAAGAGACTTCGAGCAGAGATCTCAATGTGCCAGTGGCGTGTTTAATTTCACTTTCTCTATTGAAACAACTCACATGCTTGGCAATGCAGAAAGAATAGCTGTCAACCAAATAACAGCTATCATAAGGCCAGGGGCCCCATGTTGTGAAAATGTAATGTTTTATATTACCGTCAAAGTGGATAGGATTTTGGCTAAACTTATCCACACATTGCCGGAAAAAATCTGCAGCGGAAATTCTACAATTTCAAAAATACTCGCATTTTTGTAAATCACAGTATGTCAATGATACCTAAGGAAAAGCTGGCGGTTTACTTATAGGTATAATAGAGGTTGAAATTCCACAGAGGAAAACTCTGCAAACATTCTGTAAAAAAAACTTAGTCTTTTCTCCAATGTCTTTTGGCAGTAATTTGCTGCATGCTGTAGCCTAAAGAAGGTTTTCTGATCCAAAGATATTTGTGAAGGAATATTGCTTTGTCAAGCCGCTTTGCACACCTGTGATCTACATTCTTACCTTCCACTCACGCACTGTGAGTGCCTGAGTTCATAGGATAATATCAAACGAGCTTTATAAATTTTATATATTTATTAACCCAAGTGGGTCGGTAGTAACTACTAATATATACAGAGTTCTCATCAGTGGAGTTTCAAGCAAATACAGATAAAAGCACAATACAGAAAATAAAAAGGGAATACAAGAATAGAAAAGAATAATACCAAACTAATGCCTCAGGGCGCTTTCTTCAGTTAGTAACCAAGCAAGGTTATTGACTGAAGGGGTCTGATGGGGTTCATGACGAGACCTCCATCAAGTAGACACCAAGGATGACACCCCAATTCCCTTTGGGTAATGAGTTCAGTGTCTGGAACTTTTTCCTGCGCCCAACAGTAACATGTCTGGATTTTAATCGTTCGTCTTCGTCTTGCACACCAAGAGGAATTTAATGGTGCAACTGTGGACGGTTCTCCTGGGGAAATATTGTCATAACACCATATTTCCTTTGTAGTTTTGGCTAAATACATGGAGTCTGGGTTTTGTGTGCTAAGCAGAGTTACAATACACATAGTCCCGGGGGTGTCCTGTGATAAAAAGATGCTAATGGAACAAAAAAGGGATCTTCATACAGCAGACAGGGCTTGCTTACAGAGAAAAATACCACATTCCTGAAGCCAAAAGGGTATATATGAACAAGAGAGATTACACCAAATAAAACACACGACTGGAAATACATAACTGGGGCTATTATCATCACAACATTGATAACCTTTCTTTTACTAAATGGGGACTGATCTGCAATAATTTGGCTCGATCATTACACAAAGAATAGAGTCAGCTACTTCTGGCTACACTGTCTTTGTATGTTCCAGTCTTCTATGAGCTTCCTAAGGTAGTGGAGAGTAGTGGAGGAAAGCCACAGCTAGATTACAGCCATGCTACAGCCTTGAATGGTTGTATAGAGAAAGACATGGAGGTTTAAAGTAAAAAAGAGTCCCTTTCCTAGAGTCTGATGGTGAATTAAACAGGGGCCTCAAAGCAATGACATGACCTGGTGAATCCCAGGAGAATCTTAGATAAAAGAGTCAGTGAGAGAGAAAGAGATTGGCATCTAGTTATTACTATTATATTTGTACGGTCCAAGCATGGCCAAGCTACTGCTCAGGGCACTTGGGATTAGTCATTTATTACACATTTAGTCTTTGCCGTCAGCCAGTCACATTGTTTTGATATGTATAATAAGCTGGCTTGATCATGATCATTTATATGCAGAATAAATGCATACATAGGATTCCAATTTGCATTTTTTTTTCTATTTAGTGAACAGATGCCATGCAAGGAGACTGTCAAATACCAGACAAGAAACGCTGCTCCTTGACAGACATATATGAATGTTCACAAAGGTCGAGCACCTTCTAACGGAAGAAGTCCATCTTTCAAGGTCAGACAAGACAGAGCTGCGCTCCATCAAGAATTCTTCACCTGATTAGCTGTGACCTGGAAGGCCCATTACTACTCACTACCACTAGTACTACTCATCGCTTACTGAGATCCTTAGACTAGTCTGCATTGTGACATGCTGGAAAATACAATAATCGGAGGGCTAGGGAATGTATTTACATTTTAATGAATGCTCATTCACCCCTCATAGATACATAGTTATTACAGTTGAATAAAGACATATGGCCATCAAGTTCAACCAGGAGATGGGAAAGGGCATGACATTCTATGTACTCGTATTTCCAAGAACATCAACGCAATTTTTCTCTAAAAAGGCATCTAATCTTCTCTTTGCCAGACTGAACAGATTTAACTCCTTTAGGCTGAAGCCCCCCGTAGCAAAAATGCTGCCTTTTACAGTACCTGCAAAGTAAATGGGATTCTGGCTAATCCTATCCATACATTGCAAAAAAAAAATCTGCACCAGAAAAGTTGCGTCATCAAAAACACTTGCGTTTTTGAAAATCACAGCATGTCAATTATACCTGCAGAAAGACTGGCATTTTCCATATAGGTATAATGAGAGCAGAAAGTCCGCAGAGAAAACACTGCGAAAACGCAATAAAAAAACATTGTGGGGAAAAAAACGTGATGTATTTTCACTGCAGCATTTTTTTTTATTGCATTTCGCTACATGAAGCCTTAGCCTCAATCTCTCCTCTTAACTTAGGTCCTCCATCCCCATCACCAATATTCTACTGACTAGTCAAAATCTCATGTAAATTCTTTTCTGTTCTCATACAATTTTCCTTCCTGAAGTAAATCACTAGAATATCTTGATAAAAATCACTTTATTTATGTAAGACGCAACCAATGTTTTGGCAAAATAAACTGCTTTTTAACTGCATATATTCCATTGCACATAAATATACCAGACCATTGGTACAACAATAAATGAAAACTACCCCTCCCTATCACAACATTATAACTTAAATAAAGACACGAGAAACCATTTATGGATAAAGTGGGGGGATCGACCATAGATTTATTAATTACATATTAATTAATTACGTATGTTGAACCTTGTTCTTACTTAACCCAACATAGTGTGTCACCGCATGCCAATGACACCGCAGTCGCCGTGGGCATGTATTAGTTGTTTTCCAGGTGACATGTCAGTTCCTTCTCCAAGCTGTCAAAAGGGAAGAAGGTTGTGCCATATGCTGTGGTAATACCTAAAAAGAAACCATAAATAAAGTATCAAACAGGTAAATAAAAATTTAAAAAATCCAGCACCAGAGAAAAATATGTATATAAAATGTAACTATAACTTCAAAAAATGGAGTAAGAGGCAATAGTCTCAAAACACGTAAGCAACTTATTATCCAATTGTACTTTATAGTATACATTATTTTGATTAAAAGTTACGTTTCATATGCATCTTTTCCTCTTGTGCTGGAACAACAACCCAAAAAAAGAGTGGGAGGTCCTACTTTGGTTGCTGGGCAGGGTCCAAGAGGAAGGGTTCATTCACACTATCGTTGTAGGTCTGTTCTGATAGGGTCCATTAAAAAAAATTAGTTGCCTATCATAATGGATAACCAACAGATAACCGACTCTAAGGCTGGGGCCCCACGGGCCAGAAATGCCACTATTTGACTACAGTGTTATACAGTATATGCAAAGTGGATGGGATTCATGCGAATCACATAGCCGCTTTGCGGGAAAAACCGCAGCGCGGACACGCTGTGATTTCCAAAACCAGTGCGGTTTTGGAAATCGCAGTATGTCAATTATACAGTCCTATGAAAAAGTTTGGGCACCCCTATTAATCTTAATCATTTTTAGTTCTAAATATTTTGGTGTTTGCAACAGCCATTTCAGTTTGATATATCTAATAACTGATGGACACAGTAATATTTCAGGATTGAAATGAGATTTATTGTAATAACAGAAAATGTGCAATATGCATTAAACCAAAATTTGACCGGTGCAAAAGTATGGGCACCTCAATAGAAAAGTGACATTAATATTTAGTAGATCCTCCTTTTGCAAAGATAACAGCCTCTAGTCGCTTCCTGTAGCTTTTAATCAGTTCCTGGATCCTGGATGAAGGGATTTTGGACCATTCCGCTTTACAAAACAATTCAAGTTCAGTTAAGTTTGATGGTCGCCGAGCATGGACAGCCCGCTCTCAAGTGATCTGAAAACAAAGATTGTTTAACATAGTTGTTCAGGGGAAGGATACAAAAAGTTGTCTCAGAGATTTAACCTGTCAGTTTCCACTGTGAGGAACATAGTAAGGAAATGGAAGACCACAGGGACAGTTTTTGTCAAGAAAAATATCAGAAAGGCAGAGAAGAAGAATGGTGAGAACAGTCCAGGACAATCCACAGACCACCTCCAAAAAGCTGCAGCATCATCTTGCTGCAGATAGTGTCACTGTGCATCGGTAACAATACAGCGCACTTTGCACAATTAGAAGCTGTATGGGAGAGTGATGAGAAAGAAGCCGTTTCTGCACGTACGCCACAAACAGAGTCACCTGAGGTATGTAAAAGCACATTTGGACAAGCCAGCTTCATTTTGGAAGAAGGTCCTGTGGACTGATGAAACAAAGATTGAGTTGTTTGGTCATACAAAAAGGCGTTATGCATGGCGTCCAAAAAAAACAGCATTCCAAGAAAAACACTTGCTACCCACTGTAAAATTTGGTGGAGGTTCCATCATGCTTTGGGGCTGTGTGGCCAATGCCGGCACCGGGAATCTTGTTAAAGTTGAGGGTCGCATGGATTCCACTCAGTATCAGCAGATTTTTGAGAATAATGTTCAAGAATCAGTGATGAAGTTGAAGTTACGCCAGGGATGGATATTTCAGAAAGACAATGATCCAAAACACCGCTCCAAATCGACTCAGGCATTCATGCAGAGGAACAATTACAATGTTCTGGAATGGCCATCCCAGTCCCCAAACCTGAATATCATTGAACATCTGGGGGATGATTTGAAGCGGGCTGTCCATGCTCGGCGACCATCAAACTTAACTGAACTTGAATTGTTTTGTAAAGAGGAATGGTCCAAAATCCCTTCATCCAGGATTCAGGAACTGATTAAAAGCTACAGGAAGCGACTAGAGGCTGTTATCTGTGCAAAAGGAGGATCTACTAAATATTAATGTCACTTTTCTGTTGAGATGCCCATACTTTTGCACCGGTCAAATTTTGGTTTAATGCATATTGCACATTTTATGTTAGTACAATAAACCTCATTTCAATCCTGAAATATTACTGTGTCCATCAGTTATTAGATATATCAAACTGAAATGGCTGTTATAAACACCAAAATATTTAGAACTAAAAATGATTAAGATTAATAGGGGTGCCCAAACTTTTTCATAGGACTGTATCTATGGAAACACTTGCAGCTTTCCAATAGATATAATAGTAGCAGAAAGTTCATGGAGGAAAAATCTGTAAAATATCTGTTCAAAGCACTGCGGGAAGAACCGTGATGTGTTCCTGCTATAGTTGTTCCTGCAGCGTTTTAGTGTGGCATTTCTGACCTGTGGGACCATAGCCTAAGTGTTGTGAAAGGGGCTCTATCATTGGGAAAAGTCATTTTTAACTAAGCACATACTTGCATAGCCTTTAGAAAGGCTATTTCACACCTACCTTTTGTATGTTAATTCACTCAGTAGTTTTTGAATGAGCTCGTTTTTATCCATATGCTAATTAGCCTCCAGTGTGTACCCCGGAAGTCTCAGCGAGCACTGTCTGCTATGTGTACAGCACAGGCTGCTGCTGATGATGACTCATCTCCTTGCTCTCATACACAGCAGAAAATAGTAGACGGTGCTCGCTGAGACTTCCGGAGTGCATGGAGAAGGCTTATGAATAAAATGAATAAAATGAGCTAATTCAAAAACTACTGAGGCAATTTACATACAAAAGGTATGTGTGGAATAGCCTTTCTAAAGGTTATGCAAGGATGTGCTTAGTTAAAAATGAATTTCCCAATGATATAGCCCCTTTATGGTGTCTATTTTTTTTAACTGATCCATTTAATTAACTAATCAGTTAGTGTCAGTTAATATCTGTATTTATACTGTCTTTTTTATGTTCTGCTTTCTGAACATGTACAGAAAAAAATGTACAGTAATAATGGTGATGTCACAACCATTGTGATGTAACTATGGGTCAATGTGATATCACAGAGCCCCAGTATGATGTCACGATGGCACATTTTGATATCCCAGAGCCCAAATGTATTGTCAAAATGACCAACTGTGATGTTACAATAACCCATTGTGATTTAACAGAGCCCCATTGTGGTGTCACAGAACCCCATTTTGATAGCACAATGGCTCATTGTGATAGCAAAAAGCCCAACAGCATTGTCATAATGGCCAATTATGGTGTCATAGGGGCCAATTGTGATGTCATAGAACCCCATTGTGATGTCATAATGACCCATTCTGATGTCACAATGGCCCACTGTGATGTTACAGAGCCCTATTGTGAATAGCAGGAAGGTAAAAAAAAAAAGCTATAAGTGACGCAACCAAGTAAAAGAATTAAAAAAAAGGCAATATGGATTTCTTTAGCAAAAATAAAAAGACTCCATATTCCATATAAGCAATACATACAAATAATAACTAAAATACATTACAAAAATACTTAACAGTAAGAAAACATACGTATAGACAATATAAATAATAAAAATGTATACGTGTAAATATGTCCTATCACCATTGTTTGATAATTGCCAACATTTCAATAAGAAAGGAGCCAGCACTCATAGTCTAAAAGTCCGATATGTTTCTCTATTGTACAAATTCCACAATCCATTCCTATTACTTTGTTCTAAAATATATAAATAGAGTGTTGGAATATTATCTTTATGCAGAGATATTATGTCTAGAGAAATAATGTTTACATTTTTTAAAAAATATTAGTGCTAATATACTTGTCAATTCTCAATGTCATCTTTGCAGAACGGAGAATGTTGGGATCATCTGCTGTGGAGTCCTTGCCTTACCATACCCACCCCATCCCTGATTCTATGTCTCCTGTTGGTCTCACTATAATACATAGGTAGCACTTTGTGTGTTCTTACCTTTCAGAGCCCCATTGTGATATGACAATGGCCCATTGTTTAAAGACTGAAATCCAGAGAAGAGAGGCTGGAGGGGCTGCTGGAAGATCACAGGTATTTCATTATTCATAACTAGTATACACATGTAAATACTACACTCCATCCACATAGAGGAGCACAATGACTCAATTTTCCATTCCCCCTATAAAGTACGTATAACTTTTATTGGTTTGTCATTAGAAAGAAATTATAGACTGGTGCAAAGAGTGAATTAAAAACCCAGCAGATTACACTCTCAAAATTCACTACTCTATCAGTATGGATTCTATTAGGGCCATACGAAGGCATTCCTTTACATCTCTCTACCTTCAGACGTGGACAAAATTGTTGATACCCCTCGATTCCTGTAACTGTCATTGAAACTTCTGCACCTCTCACCAGGTATTTTGGCCACTCCTCATGAGCAAACTGCTCCAGTTGTCTTGGGTTTGAAAGGTGCCTGTTCCTGACCGCATGTTTCAGCTCCTTCAAAGATGCTCAATAGGATTTAGGTCAGGGCTCATAGAAGGCCACTTCAGAATAGTCCAATGTTTTCCTCTTAGCCTTTCTTGGGTGTTTTTAGCTGTGTGTTTTGGGTCATTATCCTGTTGCAAGACCCATGACCTGCAACTGAGACCCAGCTTTCTGACACTGGGCAGCACATTTCTCTCTAGTGGTTCTCAACCTTTCTAATGCCGTGACCCCGCAATACAGATCCTCATGTTGCGGTGACCCCAAACCAAAAAATAATTTTGGTGGCTACTTCATAACTGTAAGGGTAGTTCACACAGGGGGTAGTACAGCGGATTTAGGCACTGAGAGTGACGCGGGGAGCCGCATCACTCTCGGGTCAAAACACACTTGCCACGACTGTCACGGCTTTCCCCCCCCCCCCCCGGAGTCGGCTCAAATTAATGCGCCGACTCCGGAGGTTGCTGCCGCCAGGTGGACGCTGTGGCTCACCAAGCCGCAAAATCTGCCTGAAGGGCAGCCCGCTTTTTTTTTTTCCGTGAGCGGCAGCATGCCGCTCGCGCAAAAAACAAGCCCGGCAGGCTAAATAGACCTCCATTGAGAGGGGGCTGATTATGACTTGGATTTCGTGCCATAATCTGCCCCCTCTGTGCCCGTGTGAACGGGCCTTCATTTTGCTACAGTTATGATTCGGAATGTAAATACCTGATATGCATTATGTATTCTCATTGCTACAAATCAACATAATTTAAAGGGGCTCTATCAGCAAAATCATGCTGCTAAAGCCCCACATATGTGTGAATAGCCTTTAAAAAGGCTATTCAGGCACCGTAAATGTTATATTAAACTACCCCCCAGTTTTAAAATAAAACCCTAAAAAAGAATGTGATAAACTTACGCATCGTGCACGCTGGGCAGGCATTCAGGGTGTGCAATCTTCTTCTTCCCCGCCTCCTCTTCCTCCGATGTCCTCCGGTCCCGTCCTCCTCCGGCGCTTGCGGACTGACACTGATAAAAAAAAATGGCCTGGGTGCATGCACAGTAGCTGTAGTAGAAGCCGCATGCTTAGCCCAGTTATAACTTCCTTTCTCCACATATTTTTGTCACCTCCCATAATGGGCAATGGATTTTGTGATGTCACAGAGGTCCATTGTCATTTCGCAATTCCCACCATTGTGATATTATAGAGCACCATTGTGACATCACAGTGGTCCATTGTGATGTCACAGAGCCCCATTCTGATTTCACAGAGCCCCAGTGTGATTTCAGCCACGGTCTTCCACAGCATTGTTTTGGCTGTTTCCCATTTGGCCTTATTCTTCCTTTATGAAGAAAAATTCTCTTTAATGAATATAGTTTTCATATACCTAATTGTAACTTTTTTAATATTCTAACATATCGTCAAAATTTTCTGGGAAAAATGAATACAAATCACCGACAATTATTTAGGAGATGGCGGTATTTGAAAGACTAACTGCAAGTAGGACCAAAAATATACAAATGTCTCTCAATGTGTCTGAAATCAAAGCTGGAACGAGATTGATGGTGGCTGAAACACAATGGAATCTTTTATGTAACTAGCTGAAGAGGAAGTGTATTTTATACAAAGCTATGCTCTTCGGGGTTGCCGGGAAAAGGCTGGAGATTATCAAGACATCTTCGCTCTGTGTTTATAGAGTAACATCTTTAGGATTGGGATTAAGTGCTTTTACTGTAACAGAAATAGGATACAAATGTAGGTTGGAAGCATCGCTAACAGCCATCTCTATGGCTAGTGCTAAGCTTGGAAACCATTTTTCACCTCTTGGGTGGGTTTTTTCCACGTCAAGCCTGCCAAAGTCAAGATGTTCTGTTTGTCCATGACTGCAGGTGTTGTTCTTTTTTATTTAGGAGGAACGAATTCTGAAGCCACCCAGACTGTGAAGAGCTTCTAGTAAGATAAACAGTATGCTTCAAGAAGTCAGGTGGCAGATCTCCAGAGAAGTCCTCACATAGAGGTTAGTGGTTATGGTACCTCGTACAGAAACTGACATACTATAGTGCTGGCAAGTGATATGAATATGTAAGAATTCACCCTACCGAATCATGCAAATACACGGTGTACATTATAATAACACCAGGTGGCGGGGTTACATCATATGTATCACCATAGCAATTCTGCCCATAAACACAGAGAATTTTCTACAACAGGAGATAATTGTCAGCTTTGTCACTTAACATGGACGGATCATGGCAGGTATGACATAGGTATGACATTTGTTACATAATTCATGCAGTGGGCATGGGAATAATTACCATGAAAACAACTGCAGAGGGGTGCAAGGATAGTTATTGCAACTGGTTCCTTAGGGAGACAAAGGTCCTACTCACATATAAGTTAGCACCAGTATTATAAATACACTTAGTAGGTGGGAGGCTCAGTTACAGATTTTACAAGGAGACCCAAGAGTTTTAAATTCATTATTTGGAGTTCAGCAGGGGGTTCTCCTCTCATTACAAATAATACATTGTGGCAGGCAGATGGTTAAGACTTGCTATTGTACTATTCAGGTGCAATGATGAGACCTGTACAAGCGCTTGGTCCATGCCACCACTTGTAGGTGTCAGTTGTATTACATAGTTTACTACATTCTAAGACCAAGCATTGGAGTTTACTCCAATTCTGGGGATTTAACTCCTTAGATGCTGTGATCAGTGGTTATAGAAAAAATGGGAGGATCACCCTCATTTATCCTATTAGAAACCTGGTGATGTGATTGTGGGGTGCTGAGGGATTGCCAAGGCAGCCAGGGGCTTATAAATAACCATGTATGGAAGCTTTATAGGCAGCCTGTCAGCTTTATAGCATTCAGACTTAAAATGTTAGGCTAGGTTCACAGTTGTGCCTGCTCTCCATCGTAGCCCATCCGCTACAACAGTGGTTCTCTGCAAACCCTATAGACTATTATGGGGTCCACTGGGTGTCCATTTGGTTTTCGCCATTTTTATACAGAAACCAGTGGAGAGAAAAGTCCTCTGTGCAGGACTTCTCTCAGTCGATTTTCAGCAGAATCTGCGGCAGAGACATTTCATATTTGTATTTTATAAGCAAACAATGGAATGGGAATCCCATTCTATATAAGCAGTCTTCTAGAACCAGCCTCACAACTCAATATTCTCTCATTATACTTTCTGTCTACATAGATTTAGAGCTTACATTATAGAGCCACAGGGGATATGCTCTGTATATCCATCATAGACTTGGGAACTTGCATTACAACTCTGCAGGGAATTGGAGGACTACATTATTTTGATATATGGATGACTTAATAGTGTAGCACCATAGAGACATGTAGCATGTTAATCGCTGTAATTAGAACATGATTGTGTTAACTTTTTTCCATTTATTGGCTTAGATGCAATATATATATATATATATATATATATATATATATATATATATATTACTGATGTCTCTTTATCTTGGCCATAATTGGCTTCTTTTGTGTTCAGTCAATAGGTTGAATATGCTCAGAAAATGCACTCCTGCCTACTACATAATACAGCTGTACGCTGGAAATACCGCAACTCTGACAAAGGGTGTGCTGTATCCAAAGTCAACATAATAAAGTTCATATATGTACAAGACTGTTGTAAAACTATGGATGAAGGCACAACTATGGGAAGGTTTATCAACTGGTGTTCAAATCCTTCCACTAAAAGTGGCCTTTTATCACAGAAGTAACATCCATGAAAAACAAGCGTGTTGGTCAGTTGAAGCCTGCTGATGGACCTTATTTACACATCTAAGGTTAGACTTACACAATCAAGTTTCATCCATGATACTCAACCTGTGTTTGAGCCAGATTAACCAGCCTGAACAGTTTGCCGGGAGACAAAATCTTAGCATTATAGTTACCTATATATCTAGGACAATCCATATAACACTGTCCGGTAGTGTTGATACAGCATATGTGTTAATCTTAACATGCGTTTATATCATTGTTACATTTATATTATCTAGTATTGATATTACAATACTTTAAGCATCAAGCTGTAGGTGACTGTTGGTAGTATTTAAAGGGATCCTATCATTCAAACTCATTTTTTTCTCACTAACACGTCGAAATAGCCTTAAGAAAGACTATTCTTCTCCTACCTTTCGATGTCTTCTCCGCGCTGCCGTTAGATTGAAATACCATTTTTTTGTGGGTATGCAAATGAGTTATCTTGCAGCATTGGGGGCGAGCCCCAGCGTTCAAACAGCACTGCAGGCGTCGCCAATGCTGCGAGAGAACTCTCTCCAGCGCCGCCTCCATCTTCTTCAGCAACGGCCTCTTCACGTGTCTTCTTCCAGTGCGCGGAGGGTCAAATTCAAAGCATGCACAAGTCGACTCTGCCAGCGGGGCTCGGGCAGAGACGACTTCACATGCGGGCGGCCAATTTTGACTGCCCCCACCCCGCGTGCTCCGGAATAAAATGCGTGCAGAGCCCTTTGCTGAAGAAGATGGAGGAGGCGCTGGAGAGTTCTCTCGCAGCATTGGGGACGCCCCCAGTGCTGTTTGAGCACTGGGGACGCCCCTAGCACTGTGAGAGAACTCATTTGCATACCGAAAAAAACAAAATTTCAAGCGAACGGCAGCGCAGAGAAGACATTGAAAGGTAGGAGAACAATAGTCTATCTTAAGGCTATTCTGACGTGAGAAAAAATTGAGTTTGAATGATCCCTTTAACCACTTCTGGACCGCCCATAGACTATATACATCCAGGAAGTGGTTGCCTAGTTCTGACAGGACGTACCTGTACGTCCAGTCAGAACACAGCAGCTGCACGGAGATCGTGCAGCTGCTTTCAACAGGAGCCGGCTGTAACTTCAGCCGGAACTCCCAGAGAGAAGACAGGGCAGATTTATTACCTCCCCTGTCTTCTCGATCGCTGTGTATACAGCGCTCAATGAGCGCTGTATACACAGCTATGGGCGCTGCCAGGGCCACCGATAGGGCTCAGCCGCATATGTGTCAGCGAGAGAGGCGGCAGCGGCGAAGCGAGGAGCTGACACAGGTCAGCTCCTCGCTTCAGCCGCATATGTGTTAGCGTCAGCGAGAGAGGCAGCAGCGGCGAAGCGAGGAGCTGACCTGTGTCAGCTCCTCGCTTCGCCGCTGCCGCCGGCTACCCGGCAGTGTAGACGCGATGTGATGACGTCACATCGCGTCTACAACTGTGCGCCAGTAAGAGAGAGAGGCGCACAGAGAGCAGCGGGGGAACGAAGGAGAAGGTAAGTGTAATGTGGAACGTGAAACTGGGGGCAGATGAAGGAGAGGACGGCATGACACTGGGGGCAGAGATGGAGGGGACATGAATCTGGGGGCAGAGATGCAGGGGACATGAATCTGGGGGCAGAGATGGGGGGACATTAATCTGGGGCAGAGATGGAGGGACATGAATCTGTGGGCAGAAATGGAGGGGACATGAATCTGGGGGCAGAGATGGAGGGGACATGAATCTGGGGGCAGAGATGGAAGGGACATGAATCTGGGGGCAGAGATGGGGGGACATTAATCTGGGGGCAGAGATGGAGGGACATGAATCTGTGGGCAGAAATGGAGGGGACATGAATCTGGGGGCAGAGATGGAGGGGACATGAATCTGGGGGCAAATGAAGGGTGTATATGAAGCTGGGGGAGAGACGGAGGGGGACATATAATTTACAGTGACTGTAGGAGGATTATACAGTGTGCGGGCAAATGGAAAATTAATGAGTGGGTGGAGTCAACATAACAGTGGGTGGGCTAAATTTCCCACGGCGCACAAAGCACGCCACAGATTTTGTCCCTCTTTTGGTTCTTCAAAAGTTGGGAGGTATGGGTACAGGGGGCAATGGAAAGATGTTAGAGGGTGGACGGGGGGGGGATTGTTGGGACATCGGGTGTGTGGCACTGCGGAGAGGGAACTGGGGCAATAATATATAATATATAAGTTTTTAGCTGGAGAATAATAATGATGTAGGCTGCTATGCTACTAGCATAGCAGCCTGTTTGGGGGTGGGACTTTCACTTTAAAGGAGTGTTCACATTACGTTTTTAGCCTCCCTTGCTGGGATACGTTGGTAACCAGTCACAATCAGCTCCCCACTTATCCCTGCATGGAGAACTGCAGGCCCCCCTTTTTTTTTAATGGCCAGTTCTTCGTGCAGTGATAAGTTGACAGCTGATTCTGACTGGTTACCAACCTATCCCGGCAAGGGAGGCCAAAAACACAATGTGAAAAAGCCCTGAGGATTTATTAAGAGGGCTCTTATAAATGATGCTGGCTCTCTATAGGCGCTGTCACACGTAGCAGATTTTACCTGCAAATAGAATCTGATTAAGCCTTGTAATGCTGCTAAATAAAGGGAAATGTAATACATAATTGGTATGACGCAAAATAAGGTAGTTTTAAAATGGCGGGGGAGGGGGGGGGCCAGACACTTAGGCTGTATGGGGCTCCAAAATTCCTTATGGCGGCCCTGGACGCTGCCATAATTGAGCTGCCCTCTGACCCGGTGGACACGTGATCCGCCGGGAGCAGAGTCTTGCAAAAGCTGCTGGGTCCTACAGGACCCCAGATCAGCTCAGTAAGCTGTGTATACAGCGTGCAAGAGGCTGTATTTATCCTGCAACTGAGGCTAAATGTACCAGCCTCAGTTATAGGAGAAATCAGCCTCCAGTACATAATAAAAAGTGATCAGATGTCCCCAAAGGTCTCTTATCACCTTATGGGGACACAATCTGGAAAAAAAATAAAATAAAAATATAATAAAAAAAGTTTTAAAAAATGTAAATAAAATAATAATAAAAATAAATAAATAATACACTAATAAAACGCCGTTATTAAAGGTTATAGCCCCACCCCCGACGACACCATACAAAATAAAAATTACCGTAACGGAGAGGAAAAACTATATTATAAAGTTTTTCAGTGACACTTTGTGTTATTAAATTTAAAAAAATAAATAAATTGAAAACCATACACAATTTCCCTCCTATTTTGTTTATATTTTCCTGGATATAAAAAATTAAAACACATTCGAAAATAAAGATAACATAAAAATAAAGCCCTATGTGTTCCCGAAAAAAGACGCAAAAATTAGTTGACTGAGACATACGGGAAAAATGTTACAGACCTCAAAACCGCACAAAATACAAAATAAACCTAAAATGTGTCTGGTCCTGGACTACAAATTGGCCCGGTACTGAAGTGGTTAAGCACTGCCTGGTGGAACTATGTTTACTAGCATTGTGTACAGTAAATGGTCAAGGCAGCACTATATTTTTATTAAGACAGCATAGGGTACTATTATAAGGACACCAGACCATATAGCGCTTATATTTATTTTTACAGTGTATGACAATGCACCAAATTGGGTGCAGCTACAAATGAAAGATATTGTACAAGGAACCATTTATCATAAGGCTCATTCCATGTTCAATACTTGTTGATATGCAGATATGTTACTCTACGACCTACCACTTCTTTTCAAATTCTAGATCACTAAGAGCATCAGAGAATCCTATTATAAGTGTATGTGATCTATAGCACTAATGGAAGGTTAGGGGAGTAGAAATCTTTATATTATACTAGGACTCACTGAAATAACCAGCTTATCTATGACGGGTGTTGTATGCAAAATCATCTGAAGATAATTGGTCTTTCTTTTTCCACTCACTTAAACAAAAACACTTGGGATTTGCCCGAAGAATGAAGCAATTATACAATCGCGTAATTAAACGTCTTCGGTTTTCTCCTGGGTACTTATCAGACAAAATGCAGCTTTCTCCAGCAAGATAGCTTGGCATGAAGAAAGAACACAGATGCTCCTGGCTTCTTACATCAATGCCCCATAGAAATAAAGGTTGTCAGATATTCTATGGTAAATGTTTACTTTTTTAAAAAAATCTTTTTGCCTGCAGGTTTAGATAAATTTATATATAAATATGTATATATATTCTAATTCTAAATATTCTAATTCTATATATTCTAATTCTAAATTACTTATATGACGCCTTAAACTTTTTTGGCTTTAAAGATTTGTAGGAAATTTGTGTTCTTGCATAAAATGCAGCATATGACTTAAAGCTTGCTAGCTGTTTTATCTGACTTTTCCATTTAAGCTGCCTTATATGTAGATGAGAAGTAACACACTTTCACCCCTCTGCATGTTACATCTGTAGATTGCAGTTCTCTCTGAGCTGGTGGTGGGGACTAGCTGCCATACCCTGCACACAGTAAATACAGAAGAATCTGCTCTATAACTGTCTCTCTATACTCAGATACAGCCCCAGGACCATGCTGTAGAACTGCTGACGTGTGACATGTACTGATGTGAACAAGGTGCTTTGCTTTGATAGAAAGCTCCTATTTAGCTGCAGCATCAGACCAAGCCTATGTTTCTGCTGCTACTTGTCTCTTCCCCTGCTCAGTTCTCCCCCATTGACTTCTTTAGATATGTGTAATTTGAGTCATGTGTTCTGCAGTTAGTCTCCGGATATAGCAGAAATTATAGGATGAAAGGCCATTTATTAGCATAAGTAGGGATCAGGGAAACGGCCTGATAAGAGAAAAAAGACGCTTTTTTTTTCGGATAAGATATGTGTATATTCCAAAGTTTCTTCTAATTTCCTATACTATTTATTTATGCAGTCTCTTGTGGAAAGCAGTAAATGCATTATTGGCTATTCAAGAACATTAACAGGAATGATTTTGGACATAAATTGTACTGTATTGTCCAACCAGGCATTAATATTGGACAGCTCTCAAGACACTGACAATGTCTGTAAAGCGCTGCCAAATATGATGGCGCTATATAAGTAAGCTAATAAATAAATAAATTTGCTATTTCCCAGGCTCTGATATAATACTGTCAGCCCTTGTGATTATGTTGCTCATCCTTAGTTTTTCCCTATAAGTGCTACCATATTTATGGATAGTAGTATTTATAGGGTTGGATGTTGGGATCATTGCTTTCTGTGATGCCAGCTCTGCCATTACAATCACCATTGATTCAGCTATTATCAGACAAGAATCTACAAGACGCCTTACATTTTGCTGCAGGTGAAATGTGCATTCACATGACTGGGAGATCATGTAATAATGTCTGTGCACTCTTTGTTAGATATTTGATAATACTTTCTTAGCTTGTAAAGGAAGCTCCCAAGCTTTCACCAGCCCCACATATATAATAGTAGAAAATATTATGCCACCATGTTGAACTATTCTCTAAAACCGAGCCATAAAAAGGTGACTGCTAAATCCCACCACTATAGTTAAATGTAAATTGTCTTGACCAACAAATTGAATAGATTTAGTATTGTGCAAAAGTTTTAGGCAGATGGGGGGGGGGGGATGCCGTAAGAATACTTAAAAAAAATAGAAATGTTAATAAGTTACTTTTGTCACTTAACAAAACAAAATGAATGAAAAAAAAAGATACATGTAAATCAATATTTGGTGTCACCACCCTTTGGAGGTAGTGATGATATGGCCCCCACAGATCCTTGATCTCCACATCATCCAGTCTGTCTGGGATTACATGTAGAGACAGAAGGATTTGAACAAGCTTACATCCACAGAAGATCTGTGCTTAGTTCTCCAACATGTTTACAACTACCTTCCTTAAAACATTGTCTGCAAGTAGGGTTGATTTGATCTTGAGATTTCGAGATCATTTTTAAAATCCGATTTTCGATCATTTTCCAGCCGATCCTGATCCCGATCGTGAAATTTGCTCGATCGCTAATCAGGATCCGATCTTTCCCAATCCCGATCACTCAACCCTATCTGCAAGTGTACCTCAAAGAATTGATGCTGTTTTGGAGGTAAAGAGTGGTCACACCAGATATTTTTTTTGACTATCCATAGTTGTATTTTATTTCTTCCATTATACAACAAACAGAAAATATATATCACTGGGGCAACATGGTGGCTCAGTGGTTATTACTGCAGCCTTGCAGTGCTGGAATCCTGGGTTCAAATCCTGCCAAGGACAACATCTGCTAGGTGTTTGTATGTTCTCCCCATGTTTGCGTGGATTTCCTCCCATTCTCCAAAGACATACTGATAGGGAAAAATGTACATAGTGAGCCCTATATGGGGGGGGCTCACAATATAAAATTAAAAGAAAAGAAAATATATGCCACAACATAAAAATACATAAAACAACAACAAAGGAAAAATAGAAAAGAGGTCATTGAGATTCATCTTTTATTCATTCACTAAGCATTTTGTCAAATGACAAAAATAAACTATTAATACTTTCATTTTTGAAAGCATTCTTTCTTTTGCAGCATTTTTTTACAGCATGCCTAAATCTTTTGCACAATATTGTAGCTTGCAGCTGTTGTGCATTCCTCCATGTTATGCCACCAATAAAGGCTATGTGCAATGAGGCTCCAGCATTTACTCAGATTATTGCTGAAATGAACTATTTGCTCCATTACATTTCTACTCTACATGTTCCTAGATCGAAAAACATTGTCATATTTGCCCCGCGTCTGGCATTAGACAGAAGGCCACTACACATCAAAGCAAATGGAGCACTGACCATGAGATCTCTCATTTTTAGATAGCAAAATACTAAAATATCTCTCCCCTTCTTTGATAGTTATTAAAGCAACAATAAATTTGTGGTGTTGGAGCGCTGTGTTTTCCTTGGCCCTGCTCACTGCAGATAAGGCGGCCATGCATTTCTAATATCTGATAAGCCGCCACTGTAAGCTTTTAAAGATGACAGGGTTGCATTCAGGTCATGGGTAATACACAAAGGATATAGTCTTTCCCCAGATTTAGAATGTTTGGAGAACCTTTTATTTCTATACAGAAGACATATGGATGGGAAGTTATTAAAAACAAACAAAATATTCTTTGATTTTTTTTCAATCTCATCTATCTATGAAGCTTAACACAGTAAGACTTCAATACAAGGGTCAAAGGGGAACCATTGACAAAATACTTGAAGGGGATTAAGTGAAGGAGGATTTGGAAAAGGGGCCTTTTTTTTCCCAGAAACAGTGCCACTAAATTCAATACACTGTATCTGGTATTGCAGATGAGTCCTATACACGTGAACCCATGGACAAGAGCGGATCCTTTTTATATTTAATCCCAGACAACCCTAGATAGTTCTGATCCATTGAATCCTATGGGTCAGGAAATTTAATATTTTTTTGTATTTAATGCCAGACCAAAAGTCAGTCCCTTGAACATATTTAAAGAAACATTTCAAGGAAAACAATAAAATGTAATACCAAGTACAGAACCTGTAGGGGGCAGTACATGTATTCTATTTTAGATGTTCTTTGAGATACTTTATGTCCTAACCCCCCTGAGGTCCTGCACTAGGCATATCACAGTGCATACCTCCCAACCGTCCCGATTTCCGCGGGACAGTCACGATTTGGGTGACATGTCCCGCGGTCCCGGTTGGAGGGAGGTATGTCCCGATTTCAACTCAGATCTGCGTCCAGAGGACGCAGATCTGAGTTGAACACATATGCGGCTGAAGCAAGGAGCTGACACAGGTCAGCTCCTCCCTTCGCCGCTGCACGCCTCTCTCGCTGACACATGCTGCTAAAGGAAGGAGCTGACACAGGTCAGCTCCTCGCTTCACCGCTGCGTGTCTCTCTCGCTGACACATATGCGGCTGAAGCGAGGAGCTGACCTGTGTCAGCTCCTCGCTTCGCCGCTGACGCCGGCTCCTGGCTTGTAGACGCAATGTCACATCGCGTCTACAAGCCAGGAGCCGGCGTCAGTGGCGAAGCGAGGAGCTGACACAGGTCAGCTCCTCGCTTCAGCCGCATATGTGTCAGCGAGAGAGACACGCAGCGGCGAAGCGAGGAGCTGACCTGTGTCAGCTCCTTCCTTCAGCCGCATGTGTCAGCGAGAGAGGCGCGCAGAGAGCGGCGAGGGAGCGGAGGAGAAGGTAAGTTTAATGTGGAGGTGGAACGTGAATCTGGGGGCAGATGAAGGAGAGGACGGCATGACACTGGGGGCAGAGATTGTTATGTCAGTCCAGGTAGCTGCAACGGGGCTAAGGAATAGCAGTAGGGAATCTCGCCCTGCACTACTCCCACTAGCTATCCCGGTCCCTGCCTCACGGGTGTGGGTCGGCTGTACTCAGGCTAAGCCTGACCCCGACAGCTCCTCTCTCACTGATACCGTAGGCCTAGAGGGAAGTGGGAGAAGGAATGCCCTATAAGATCTCTAGGGACTGGAGTCTAAAGGGGGTCACCCCTAACGAACAAGTGAAGCTGCTACTGACAGGGACTGACAAGGGTATGCGCTGACTAACAACACAAGCAGCACACAGGAAAAATGTGGGAAAGGATTCCCCAAACCAATATGGGAAGGAACCTTACACTAGGAAACAAACACAGGGAAACTGAGTAGAAATCAAAGGATAAGGCAATTCACTCACACAGTCAATTATACACAGAGGGAGGATTGGTGAACACAGAAGGGAAAACACACAAACCAACTCGTTCACCCAAACCTCCCAAAAACCAACCACGGAACTTCCTCTATCCAAGATAACCACCTACTCCTCCTGCTAAGGCCTAGCTCTGTAAAAGAGACACTCAGCCCAGAACCATGGGAGGCATGAGTTTAAATACAGAGTAGAGACCACTCCTCCCAGGTGCAAATGAGAGGACAGACTAATCACCCAGGAAATAAAGCTGCCTACCAGCAGTGCGCGCGTGCAAGTCAGAAGGTGTGCACCAATACCCACGACAGGACAACCCCGCAGCGCCAGGATGCCACCCCAGACACTGCGCAGCCAAAAACTCCCCAGGTAAGAAAAATAGAAAGTAATGAACCTAAATACTCCTAACAGGATCCTCCCCTCAAGGAGAAGACTCCGGATTCTCTAGGAGCATCCTTCTTCGGGAACTCCTTGTGGAATTTCTCCACGAGTCTGGGGGCTGACATATCCGACTCCAGGACCCAAGAATTATCCTCAGGACCGTATCCCTTCCATGCCACCAGATACCGTAGCTTCCCCCGAACATATTTGCTATCCAGAACTCGGGATATCTCATACTCCCCGGACTCAGAAACTGGTGGAACCTTAACTGGAGACGTTCCCTTCTTGGCCTTCTTTAACAAGGAGACATGGAACACCCGGTTTATCTTCCACCTTTTAGGTAGTTGCAGCTGCGCCGCCACTTCATTTACCATCTTGATGATCTTAAAAGGACCAACAAACCTGGGACCCAGCTTCTTGCTAGGAACCTTCAACCTGATATTCTTGGTGGACAACCAAACCATCTCACCAGGGAAGAACTGTAACTCTCCTCTCTTCCGATCCGCCTGGACCTTAGCCTGGTGCGACGCCCGCACCAGATTCTCTCGGATACGGGACCATACCCCTTGCAGCTTTTTAGAAAATAGCTCCTCCTCCGGAACTGGGGAAGAAATGGAAGAAAATACTCAGAAAACAGGATGTCTACCACCGGAGCAAAAAAAAGGTGTGGTACCTGTGGCATTGGAATCATGGTTGTTTAGGGAAAATTCTGCCAGGGGGAGAAAGGCAGCCCAATTATTCTGGTTCTCTCGAACAAAACACCTCAAAAACTGTTCCACATCCTGATTCTTCCTCTCTGTTTGCCCGTTAGACTCCGGGTGAAACCCGGAGGAAAACGACAGTGTAACTCCCAACCTGCTACAAAAAGCCCGCCAGAATTTAGCCACAAATTGCGGTCCCCTGTCCGAAACGATCTCCTCAGGAAGACCATGCAACCTTACAATTTCTTTAATAAACGCCTCTGATAGTGTCTTGGCACATGGCAGCCTGGAAAACGGGATCAAATGGCACATTTTCGTGAAGCGGTCAACGACTACCCAAATGACCGTGAAACCCTTATACATCGGAAGGCCCGTGATGAAATCCATAGACAGATGAGTCCAAGGTGCCTTAGGAGGTTCCAATGGATGTAGAAGACCGTGGGGACGGGTATGCGACGCCTTGGCTCTTGCACAGACCGAACAATTTTGAACAAACTGCAAGACATCCTTACTCCACCCTGGCCACCAAAAATTCCTAGACACCAATCTCATGGTCTCTGAAACCCCCGGGTGACCAGCAAGAACCGACTCGTGACACTCCCTCAGGAGACTTTGTCGGAGAGTAGTTGGGACAAAAAGCTTGTTTCTAGGTATCTTGGAAGGTGCAGCGTGTTGCGCTTCGATCAAGGCCTTCTCCAATTACGCGCCCAATACTGCTACCACCACTCCATCCCCAAGAATAGTGGCAGGCGCCTCTCGTTCCTCCTCCGTCGACATATACCGGGATAAAGCATCAGCCTTAACATTCTTTGAACCCGGCACATAAGTCACGGTAAAATGGAACCGCGCAAAAAATAGAGCCCATCTTGCCTGCCGTGCATTTAATCTCTTCGCCGACCCAAGATAAACCAAATTCTTGTGGTCAGTAAATACCTGGACTGGCCTTCTGGCCCCCTCCAGGAAATGACGCCAATGTTCGAACGCTAGTTTTATTGCCAGTAGTTCCCTATCTCCGATGTCATAATTCCGTTCAGAGGCAGAGAATTTCTTAGAAAAGAAGGCACAGGGATGCGTACCCTCCTCGAACTCCTGAGAAAGTACTGCTCCCACCCCCACCGAGGAGGCATTCACCTCCACTCGGAAGGCCAACCTCTCATCCGGCTGTCTCAAAATGGGAGCGGACGAGAATCGCTTCTTCAGTTCTTCAAACGCAGCTAGCGCCTCTGGCGACCACTTAGCACAGTCAGCCCCCTTCTTAGTCAAGTCCGAGATAGGTTTCACAACCTCAGAAAATCCCTTGATAAACTGGCGATAATAATTGGAGAACCCCAAGAACCGTTGGACCGCCTTTAGGTTCTCGGGTCGCGGCCACTCCAAGACTGCCCTGACCTTCTCAGGGTCCATCTCGAATCCCTTTTCCGATAGGATATAGCCAAGGAAACATAATTTATTGACCGCGAACACACATTTCTCCAGCTTAGCACTTAATTGGTTAACCCTCAGGAGATCTAAAACCTCTCTCACTCTCTCCCAATGAGTCTCCAAATCCGGGGTGTAAATGAGTATATCGTCCAGATAGACCACAACCCCCCTTCCTATGACGGCACTTAGTACATCATTAATAAAATTCTGAAAAAACGCAGGCGCATTGGTTAGACCGAAAGGCATTACAAGATTCTCAAAGTGTCCTAGGGGTGTGTTAAACGCTGTTTTCCACTCATCCCCCTTCTTGATTCTCAGCAAGTTATACGCCCCACGTAAATCTATTTTACTAAACCAGCGGGCTCCCGTAATCTGGCTGAATAGATCCGAGATCAACGGAATGGGATAGGGATTCCGCACCGTGATTTTGTTAATCTCCCTAAAATCCAAACAAGGGCGCAACCCTCCATCTTTCTTCTTTACAAAGAAAAACCCCACTGCTACTGGGGACTTAGATGGGCGAATATGCCCCACCTCTAGACTCCCCTCAATATACTCTTTGAGCGCCTCCCTCTCCGGAATAGTGAGATTGTACAACCGTGTCTTGGGTAGCACTGCATTTGGTATAAATTTAATCGAGCAATCATAGGTGCGATGTGGTGGTAATGTCTTGACTGCCCTTTCCTCAAAGACCTCCCTGAACTCACATATTTCTTGAGGCAAATTGTCTATAGACAAAGACATAACGGATATGGGCAGACATCGACCATTACACCCCTGCCCCCAAGAAACTACTGACTCGGTCTCCCAGTTGATAATAGGGTTATGCTGCTTCAGCCAGGGCCACCCCAACACTACTTGTGCTGGTAACTTAGACAACAAGAACAAGTCAATCTCTTCCCTGTGGCCACCCACAATAAACTCCAAACCCTCCACCTGTTTGGAGATGACAGCTTGCTGTAGAGGGGTCTTATCAATAGCCCACACCGGTATCTGAGACTTCAAGACCAAAGGACTCACCCTTAATTGCTCACAAAACTCTGAGTCAATAAGGTTGACTGCCGAACCACAATCAACCAAAATCCGGCACTTCTGCCCATTTACCCATCCTTCAAGGGTCAACCCGGCAGTCTGAGTACAGGAAATATGCACACCTCCCTCCTTAGTAGGTTTTCTCCCTTTACCCTCAATAGACCTGGGGTTATTACTCTCCTTGGCGAACCATTCTCTGGAGGGGCATACCCTTGCTACATGTCCCATCCCTCCACACACAAAACAGCGTACTGTGCGGGACCCTTCACTCTTGGGTCTAGCACTTCGCACAGTGGCCCCAATCTGCATGGGTTGGTCCCCCGGGTCCTCTCTAAAAACAGAGAATTGAGGAGGGCTAAGCCCCCCAGGACTCTTGTCTCCACGCTCCCGGAGGCGCCGTCCAACTCTAATTGCCAGCTGCATGGCCTCATCTAGATCTCCCGGAACAGGGTGAGAAACTAGATGGTCTTTAACCTGGTCCGAGAGCCCTGTCTCAAACTGACTAAGTAGAGCGGGGTCATTCCAGTGTACTTCTGCTGCCCACCTACGAAACTCTGTGCAATATTTCTCTATAGCGTGATCCCCTTGCACCACACGTCGTAGGTTATACTCAGCCGTGCGTACCCTGTCTGGGTCGTCATACAGTAACCCCATTGTGGAGAAAAACGCCTCTACAGTTAGTAAGCAAGCTGAGTCGGCTGGTAACGAATGTGCCCAGATGAGGGGATCATCTCTCAATAAAGTAATAATAATCCCAACTCTCTGTACCTCAGAACCGGAGGAAAACGGCCGTAGCCGGAAATACAAAAGACAGTCCTTTTGAAATCGGAAAAAAATCTGACCTCTTACCTCGGAAGGGTTCAGGTAAGCTGACTTTTGGCTCCAGAGGCCGACCCACAGGGGCGCTACTCACCTGCCTCTGTATGCCCTCCACCTGAGAGGCTGTGTGTTGAGCCAACTGCTGTAACTGAGATACGTCAGAAGCTTGGATGGCATCCATTCGTAGCTTGATCCCCTCCATCTCAGTGGAAATCTGCTGCACCGCCTGGTACAACTGTTTCAGGTCCGTCATAATGCAAACAAACCTTTTTTTTTTTTTTTTTACCGGCTGAGTGTACTGTTATGTCAGTCCAGGTAGCTGCAACGGGGCTAAGGAATAGCAGTAGGAAATCTCGCCCTGCACTACTCCCACTAGCTATCCCGGTCCCTGCCTCACGGGTGTGGGTCGGCTGTACTCAAGCTAAGCCTGACCCCGACAGCTCCTCTCTCACTGATACCGTAGGCCTAGAGGGAAGTGGGAGAAGGAATGCCCTATAAGATCTCTAGGGACTGGAGACTAAAGGGGGTCACCCCTAACGAACAAGTGAAGCTGCTACTGACAGGGACTGACAAGGGTGTGCGCTGACTAACAACACAAGCAGCACACAGGAAAAATGTGGGAAAGGATTCCCCAAACCAATATGGGAAGGAACCTTACACTAGGAAACAAACACAGGGAAACTGAGTAGAAATCAAAGGATAAGGCAATTCACTCACACAGTCAATTATACACAGAGGGAGGATTGGTGAACACAGAAGGGAAAACACACAAACCAACTCGTTCACCCAAACCTCCCAAAAACCAACCACGGAACTTCCTCTATCCAAGATAACCACCTACTCCTCCTGCTAAGGCCTAGCTCTGTAAAAGAGACACTCAGCCCAGAACCATGGGAGGCATGGGTTTAAATACAGAGTAGAGACTACTCCTCCCAGGTGCAAATGGGAGGACAGACTAATCACCCAGGAAATAAAGCTGCCTACCAGCAGTGCGCGCGTGCAAGTCAGAAGGTGTGCACCAATACCCACGACAGGACAACCCCGCAGCGCCAGGATGCCACCCCAGACACTGCGCAGCCAAAAACTCCCCAGGTAAGAAAAATAGAAAGTAATGAACCTAAATACTCCTAACAGAGATGGAGAGGACGGCATGACACTGGGGGCAGATGAAGGAGGGGACGGCATGACACTGGGGGCAGATGAAGGAGGGGACGGCATGACACTGGGGACAGAGATGGAGAGGACGGCATGACACTGGGGGCAGAGATGTGGGGACATGAATCTGGGGGCAGAGATGTGGGGACATGAATCTGGGGGCAGAGATGGAGAGGACATGAATCTGGGGGCAGAGATGTGGAGACATGAATCTGGGGGCAGAGATGGAGGGACATGAATCTGGGGGCAAAGATGGAGGGGACATGAATCTGGGGGCAGAGATGGGGGACATGAATCTGAGGGCAGAGATGGGGGGGACATGAATCTGGGGGCAGAGATGTGGAGACATGAATCTGGGGGCAGAGATGGAGAGGACATGAATCTGGGGGCAGAGATGGGGGACATGAATCTGGGGGCAGAGATGGAGAGGATATGAATCTGGGGGCAGAGATGGGGGGACATGAATCTGAGGGCAGAGATGGGGTGACATGAATCTGGGGGCAGAGATGTGGAGACATGAATCTGGGGGCAGAGATGGAGAGGACATGAATCTGGGGGCAGAGATGGGGGACATGAATCTGGGGGAAGAGATGGGGGACATGAATCTGGGGGCAGGGATGGAGGGGGACATGAATCTGGGGGCAGAGATGGGGGGACATGAATCTGGGGGCAGAGATGGGGGACATGAATCTGGGGGCAGAGATGGAGGGGGGACATGAATCTGCGGGGACATGAATCTGGGGGCAGAGATGGAGGAACATGAATCTGGGGGCAGAGATGGAGGGGACATGAAACTGGGGGCAGAGATGTGGGGACATGAATCTGGGGGCAGAGATGAAAGGGGGACATGAAACTGGGGTCAGATGAAGGGTGTATATGAAACTGGGGGAGAGATAGAGGGGGGACATATAATTTACTGGTGACTGTAGGAGGATTATACTGTGTGTGGGCACATGAAAAATTAACGAGTGGGCGGAGTCAACACAAAAGTGGGCGGGGCTAAATTTGCCGCGGCGCGCTACGCGCGCTGTACATTTTGTCCCTCTTTTGATTCTTCAAAAGTTGGGAGGTATGACAGTATATTAGTTTATTTTTCCAGAAGTGTTCCTTAAACCCCTTTCTGCAACTTGACCTACATTTATAAGACAGACAAGACGTACTTATGGAAATGTGCTGGAAATGTATTGCACAGTAATGGCGTGAGCTCAGGAGCTCATCTGAAGCTTCATCTGCGGAAGTCAGTTCTACCTAACAGCTAATATTCCATAATAATGACCAAGATCAGAAATAACTATGATCCTGGCAATGACCCCTTGCTATGACCCATCATTGCCCTTGCAATGATGACCTTGGCACTAAAAGTCTTAGGACTTTGCATGTGCAGAAAGTTCTTTCCTATACCACAGGAGCCCAGGGAGCTCATTGGGACCTGCACAGGCAGCGTGGTGTGGAAGCTAGCCAAGTGGAAACCTCGTGTATTTAAAATTGCAGAGAGCAGGTCTTTACAATTTTGATGGTAAAATGGTTGCCTTCCCAATAGAAAAAGTGCATTTCAGGGTTTTTTTCTGGAGGGCCACTTTAATGCTTTAATGAAGGCTTTGAATTCACAGGCCTATCCCTAGTTGATCCCATCACCTTGGCTACTAGGCAGCAAGAACCTAGACAGGACTCTTCAGAGGAACTGCATTCTTCTCAAACAATGGGGTAAGAGCTGTCTTAAGAGTTATGGAAAGGGGACAGAGAGGAAAACCAACATTAGGCCCTTCCGTCTTAGTTGGAAAAACACAGCACCGTTATTGGGATCCAAGTATACTCATGAGTCCCTATCTTCCCAATAATGATATGAAAGGGTTTTTTTTTTTTTGCGTGGTTCACCATATTTTATCTATATTTTTGTATAAACATATAACTAGAGATGACCGAATGGCGTTCGATCGAATTGGTATTCAATCAAATATCAGGCTGCTCGAGATATTTGATTCCAATCGAATACCACGCGGCATACGCACTAAAAATTTATATCCCCTCCCACCTTCCCTGGCACTTTTTTTACGCCAATAACTGTGCAGGGGAGGTGGGACAGGAACTACGACAACGTAGGCATAAAAAAAAAATCTGAAAAAGTAATTGGCTGGCTAAATCAGGTGACCTCCACTTTATACAAATGGTGGATTTCAGATTCGGTTCATATGAGACTGTGAACTACTGTATGTGACTGTGAGACAGGGATAGATGTACAGGCAGGGTTAGCTAGGGATTACCTTTATTTAGGTAGGAATGTTACTCAAACAGCTCTTTGGGGCTCTATCTCGTCGGGATCCCTATCAGCTTGTGTTATGCTCTCATAGGAATGCATTGACCAGCGTTGATTGGCCGAATGCCATACAATGTACAGCATTCGGCCAATCAACGCCTGTTCTGCCGGAGGAGGCGGAGTCTAAGATCGGTCCACAGCAGTCTCCATTGTGGTCCAATCTCAGATGTAGCAGAGTTGACACAGTGCACGGCCAGCTCTGCGGCATCTCAGGTGTACCAGAGCTCAGTGCATGGCCAGCTCTGCTGCATCTCAGGTGTAGCAGAGCTCAGTGCACGGCCAGCTCTGTTGCATCTCAGGTGTAGCAGAGCTCAGTGCACGGACAGTTCTGCTGCATCTCAGGTGTAACAGTGCTCAGCGCACGGCCAGCTCTGCTGCATCTCAGGTGTACAAGAAGAAAAAAAGTTACCTGGCACCCGTATATAAAACCCCAGAGGGGGGCTGAAGATAAACAGTTGCAGCTCAGGTGTAGCAGAGCTGTGTCAACTCTGTTATACCTGAGATCAGACCACAATGGAGATTGCTGTGGACCGATCTTAGACTCCGCCTCCTCACAGACGAGCCTCCGGCAGAACCAGCGTTGATTGGCCAAATGCTGTACACTTTATGGCATTCGGCCAATCAACGTTGGTCAATGCATTCCTATGGAAAAAAAGTCAGCTCCCATTCAACTCTGCTATACCTGAGATGTAGCAGTGCTGTGCACTCAACTCTGCTACATCTGAGATCGGACCACAATGGAGGCTACTGTGGACCAATTTTAGACTCCGCCTCCTCACAGACGAGTCTCCGGCAGAACCAGCGTTGATTGGTCGAATGCTGTAGTCTGTATGGCATTTGGCCAATCAACGCTGGTCAATGCATTCCTATGGGAAAAAGTCAGCTTCCACATTATTAGTTTCCATAATACAGTGACTTGGGCATGTTAGATGCCCCCAGACATGCTTCCCCTGCTGTTCCAGTTGCATTCCAGAGGTGTTGTCCTCATTTGCTGAGGTGTCATAGTGGACTTGGTGACTCTCCATAGTTGAAGAGTGGTTTCCCCTGAAACAAAGCTTTTTTCCCCATAGACTATAATGGAGGTTCGATATTCGTTCGAATAGTCAAATATTGAGGGGCTATTCAAAACGAATATTGAATATTTCACTGTTCACTCATCTCTACATATAAAATATAAAGGGTCAGAATCAGGAGTCTTATAACATTTGTTAAATATGTAAGTGTGTGCATGATAGACTATGGTCAATGGTAAATAGATTGTTCTAGATATGTGAGAAACTAGCGCGGTCACAGTATAATCACTAGAGTATCATGGCGGATTCGGATATTCTCCCCACCTGATAATACTGACCGACCAAGTAGATGCTTTCTATTTCATTGCTAGGCTGAGGAAGGGGAGAGCAATATAAGAAAGGCTGACAGCAGAAGATACATGCTCTGGATGAACTTGACAGAAAATATTAATGGCTCTCATAGAATCTTCCTCTAGATCCATCTTGAGGTGAATACACAGCAGCTGTTGAGGATGAAATGGCAAAGATGAGAAGTCGCCTGAGCACCCTTTTACCCCGACACTTAACAGCTTGAAACCCTACATTAAAGAATCTAAAATTATATAGGTTATTATCTCTTAATATACTAAACAAGCACAATGACTGTGCAGTCATCGACACATGTATCATCATAAAAGATGACTGCAGGGGTCTAATAAATGGAATATATACAGTATACAGTTACATGCTAAAATAAACACGTATGTAACAAAGAATTAACTGTCCCGGGTAATGTCACTCTTCATTATGGATTTTTCAGTAATTATATGCTGTAGCCGAGTTATCAAGACAGATCCTATCAGGCCATTTACTGTACATTCCTAGACGATTTCCTGACTCCTGTTATCATCTTAAGTAGGCGTCGCATTCAGATGTTTAAGTTACTTTATTACTTAACCATCGATATTGTATGATGAGAAGACATTGATTTATGTTCCTTATTAAAGCACATCTCATCTCACATAATAAAATTACTTTGGTAGATATTTGCCCCCTACCAGTTACCATGTATTGTGTTATTATACCATTGTGTTATTATTACAGCATTCTTAATGCAATGATCGAAATGTGATATTAGTCAAAGGGAACCTTACAATGCCTGTGGGTCCAGTCTATAGACTTGTATGGTAGTCCATGACCAACAGCCCATGGAAAGTAATGGAGGTCAGCATGCGACCTTTTAAAAGAAATGGTACAACTGCTACATCAGCGCCCCTATAATTTCGTACTTACTTGGCTGCCAAATATATTTGATCCATATTTAATAATCTAATTATTCCTTAAAAGAAAAAATTCCCATAGCTATAGTTGTTTCAGTTTTATGATATTACTACCATCTACCACCAGTTCACACAGTTCTTATCTACATAGAAACAATACTAAACTGTGTGTGTTATGTAAAAAATGTACTGAAACAGGAAAGGGAAAAAATGCTTCTCATATAAAGCTAAGTATAATAAACATGTCATTAGTGGCCAGTCCTGATATATGTTACTGTCAAGCACTAGACCAGTGGTCAGCCCATGTTATTTGGCAAGACACTTGGATAATGGGCCTATTATTCATGCACATATCTTGTAACTGGTCCCACAGTCTAGTACCTAAATTGTATGGATTCATCATTCTGTTACAACCTGGGACAGAAGAGCAACATTCTAAATGCAAAAGTAATAAAAGAGTTACATATTACACATATAACTATGTATATGCGAATGAGCCAGCAGTTCCATGCACAAGAAAAAGAAGTCACTATCAGGACCAATGGGGGTCTCGGAGGTCAGATCAAAAAGTGATGATATATTGTAAAGATATGTCATCACTTAATGAGATATAAATACCCCTTCCCCTCATTTACATTTTATATCATGGCAACTATGCAGTTCTCCTAAATTGATGCAAATGCACAATGTAATTACAATATAGGCAAAGGACTGTGCCCATGCATTCACTTACTGGTGCTGGCTGTATTACTGTATATAGCTATTACCCCATTTTATCATCTGGCATTAAAAATAATGCCAGTCATGTAAGCTCTTAAATGTCATATACCAGCAATCCTTCTCTATGGCAGTGAGCTTTGGAGCCCAGCCACCTACCCAGACCAGTCAAAGTGGGATTCCAGCCCAACAGAGAACTTCCACCTGGAGTTCTGCAAATACCTGCTCCATGTCCATCGCAACACCACCAACATGGCCTGCAGGGCAGAGCTAGGCAGACTCCCCCTATGGCTCACCATACAGAAGAGGGCGCTAGCTTTCCAGGCACACATCCAGGGGAGCAAGCCCGACTCCTACCACCACCAAGCATGGCTAAGCCACCTGAGCAAACCAGACACTCACCAACCAAACAGCAGCCAACCACCAAACCAAAAACACCAACAGACGATAACCAAGGCCGAAATAAAAATGACCACAGAGGCAAACAGAGAGCAGTACATTGAAGAATGGAGAAACTAAATAAATAACTCCAAGAAACTCAACGTGTACCAATCTCTACAAAGGGACTACACCATGGCCACCTACCTGGAGAGAATACGCCACCCCAAGCACAGACAGACCCTGAGCCGGTATAGACTGAGCGCCCACAACCTAGAGATAGAGACGGGGCGATACAGGCAGACGTACAAGCCACGGGAGAACAGACTGTGCCAGCACTGTGACCAGGGGGCCCTAGAAGACGAGACCCACTTCCTGCTACACTGCACCAAATACTCAGCTGTGAGGGCCGTCTACTACCAAAGACTCTCTGCCCACATCCCAGACTTCATATCTGCAGACGAGAAGAGGAAACTCTACATCCTACTGGGAGAAGAAGAGGCCACTGTGGAGATTGCTGCCCAATACGTGTCCAGCTGTCACCAAATAAGAGAAAGATGAGACTCCACGGACTGTTATATTTATCCCAAAACACCCGCCCCACCCCACCTCCCCATATAGCAGTCACCAACGAAGAGGAAGATGAGACTCCATGGACTGTTATACCCCAAACCAACTGCCCCGCCCCACCCCACCTCCCCATATAACGGTCACCAACGAAGAGGTAGATGAGACTCCATGGACTGTTATAGACAAACCACCCACCCCACCCCCACCACTCACCCACCCGAGTCCAACTCCCCCCCCCCCCCCCCACTTTACTAGCTTTGGCAATGCCAAATATCTATTCGGACGTGCCAATAAAGCTTTTTTGATTTGATTTGATTTGAACTAGGAATGGCGGGGCCCCGTGGCAAACTTTTTGACATGGGCCCCCCCTTCCTAACCGAAACCGACGACCTTGACCGACTGACCCCCGCTGCATTCCTGCGCGCTCTATTATGTCCCATAGCGGCCCCAGTACACGGTATTATGCCCCATAGTGACCCCTGTACATGTCATGTGACATGTGACAACTAGGCCCGATGCCTGTAAAGGAGCTAGGAAAGGTAAGTAGCAGTGTTTATTTTGTTCTCTTACCTCTCCCCAGCCTCCGATCATTATACTTGGGGGTCTGAAAAGACTCCTGAGTATAACAGTCATTGTGGAGCCGCGGCGTCACTTACTAATCCCGGCCCCTGCCAGGATCGGTAAGTAAATAGGGCCCGTTACAGGCTGATGCAACTCCAGCCGGTAACGGCCTGTTAAGAAAAAAACAACCTGCAGGGGTAGCAGCTGTCGCCAGCCCCCTAATGTCCCGGGCCTTGTGGCAGTTGCTACTTCTGCTACCCCGGTAGTTACACCACTGTACTCACACATATACATTTATATACATTTATATACCATATATGTCATATATACTTATATGAATGTATGAATACTATATATAAACACATATATACATACACTCATACATACACATTATTATAGTATACTGTATAATCATACCTGTATACAAACATACAGTACTCACACAATATACAAGACACATACTTTACACAAATGTACACATATATACATATTAAACATACATATTTTACCAAAAGAATATACTCACATATTCCAACAGTGAACCATCGCAGCAGACTGCTCCTGGCTTCCCCACAGGCTCTAATGTGAGAGACGACTCACTGTGAGGGGGGAGAGGAGGAGGGAGGAAGTCCGGGCAGCAGGGACGAGACTTCATAGGAAAGCAGCCATACCTCTGCAGATAAGTGAATGAATTGCAAGCAGCCATTAGCAGATGCTGAAGCTGCACATGGTGTCCTCCGGTATGTACTTTCCCTATATATCAGGAGGATACCATGTACAGCTTCAGCATCAGCTAATAGGGGCCCCTGTCTGTTGAGGCAAATGCACTGATCAGGTCCCGATCTGGCCCCCGACCAGGGTATCTGCTTTGGCAAAATGAGCACAGTCCGACCCTGCGCAAGGGTAGCGGCTGTCGCCGGGCCCCTAATATCCCGGGCCCTGTGGCAGCTGCTACCCCTGCTACCCCGGTAGTTACGCCACTGTCACATACATTGCTGACCATGCATCTAAGAGGTTAGTTAAACAGAGGAAGTAGGTCACTCTGTCGCCCATCAGCTCCCAGGTCTACTTTTGGCATGGTCTATAATAATACCTGTGCACAGTGAACAATAAAAAACGAAATCCCAAACTCAAAACTGTGCAACTGCTGTTTTTTCCACTTCCAATTTTACTAAAATAATAAGTTTTTAAATACATTGTGGACAAAAGATGGCACAATGAGGGATGTAACGTCCTCCTGGCATTCACCAAAACCAGACTCATCCATCAGACTCTTATATAATGATATGTGATTTATCCCTCCACAGAATAAGTTTGCACAGCTCCAGAGTCCAGTGGCAATATGCTTGAGGCTAAGGACCCATATAGCAGGCAAAGCAAAAAAAAAGTACTGAGGGAAAAAAAAACCAAGGTGGAAACGCATTGTGTTTTTTACTGCAGTGCTTTTCCATTCCATTATACCTATAGGGAAACCACCAGTATTTCCATAAATATAATTGACATGCTGCAATTTTTATGCAATATGTAGATGGGATTCACTAGAATCCCTTCCACTTTGCATTGACTGTAAAAGACATGTTTTTTACTGTGCAGTTTCCATCACATGGGACCCCAGGCCTTACTCTAATTCATCTGAATCTTGGAATTGTTCTTGCTGAAAGGGATTTTCCTGGCAAAAAAATGTTTTGTTGTTTTTTGTTTTTTTTTGTTTTTTAAAAAGGTTCTGTTAGTGCTATTAGATTTAATAGGGGTACTAATTAATGCAACCAAATGCCTTTAGCCATGTTTTGAGTGATTTCTGGATGTCCCTGGGAGCTCCTGGAATCTTCTGCATTTGTTTACTTGGTTCAGCTTCCTGCTAAGTAACTTCCACACTAACCCCTCTCACGTTACTCCTCCCTCTTCCTCTCTCTCTCCCTCCCTCCTCTGTCCCTCCATCCCATTCACCTCCTCCCTGTCTCTCCAGCTATCCCGCTTACAACTACTAACTCTTCCCAACCTACTCAGCCTAACCCCCTCCCCCATTATATACGTACCTCTCTTCTTTCATTCCAGGTTTCTTCCTGCAGGACGGCCCATCCTTCTGTTAGGGACTCAGATGCAGGTATAGGCTCCTGAGTAGTCACAATAGAGAGAAGCACCAGAACTAAACCTAACAACCTCCAGCCAGTATGAGACAAAGCCAGTCTCAGTACGTTATCACCAGAGCTCCTAGTGGTGGAGATGGGTTTGGCAGAATCCCAGACCACAGAGGAATGTACTACAAATTAATTAAAGGGGTATTCCTATGTACATAACCATTTTTAAATTTGTAGATAGCTAAAAGTCAAACATTTTTGCAAATATAAGTAATTAAACATTTTGCAGAGTTTTAAAGATTTTCTCTAAGTATCTTGTGGTCACAGTTTTGTTGTCTTGATCAGTTGCCAGTGGATACGACCATGAATGCAGGAACTTTCTAAGGCCAGAAAATACGCCATGATTTCCTTATTGTGGCCGGGATACATTTTGATACATGTAGTGTCCCTTCATGATAATCCAGCTACAATAATAAAATCATAGCTGGTTCCTGACAAGTCCCAGACCAGAGAAAGTTTCTGCATTCGTGGTTGTATCTATTGGCAACTGATCAAGACAACAGACTGTCACCACTAAGATAGTTAGAGAAAATCTTTAAAACTTTACAGAATTTTTAACTACTTATATTTGCAAAAATGTTTAACTTTTAATTATCTATAAATATAGATATGATTATGTTCATGGGAATACCCCTTTAACCACAAGCAGAACGCAGAGAGCAGAATCGCAAGCAACTCACCAGACAAAGAATAGTTGACAGAGCAGGGTCGGCAGTGGAGATAGCAGCAAAGTACAGAAGCGAGTGACAGAAGGAGAGGTGAAGGTACGTAGTCAGAGCCAAATGCCAGAGAGGGTAAGAACAGCAGAGTCGCAGTCCAAAGAGAAGTCCAGGTACACAGTCCGATGGTCAGAGCCAGAGAAACACAAACTGCAAACAGGAAGCATCGGGGATGGGAGCCGAAACAAATAGTTGGCATGGAAGTGAGAAATGGAGGGGATTATAAAGACTGGGTCTGGCACATAAATTACAGCACAGTTTATTAAAGAGGAATATATCTTTGTGGACCCAGCAGACTGAAAAAATCTGCTGGCAAAATTGGCTGCATCCTTAAAGGGGTCTAGGAATCTCAGCACTTTGACAGGAAGTTGGGAAAGGTGAAACATAAAAAAAAAGGAGCGGACAGACCTGGGACAGGTGGGTATATATGTTTTGTTTGCGGGGTGGGGGTGGGGGTGGGGTTATGTTTTACTTTCCCTGGCCTCGTGTCTAAGTACTGAAATTCCTGGATTACCCCTTTAAGAAATGAATCAATGCTGAATGTTGTTGCGAGAAATAACATGATGACAAGAATGGACATTCACCGTAATGTGGAATTTATTTGTTTTCAATATCTGCTGCAGTTTTTAAGTCTCTTTTACTTTTGTACTCTGTGTATTCAGTGGGCATATTACTTTATTCCAATCTACACTACATTCCCTTTCCCCCTCTCCGTCTTACGATCCTCAACCCTCCCTCTATTCTACTTGATAAAGAATTCACATGAGAATAGTGTAATGTACATTCCTTCAACTTTAACGTAAAAAGCTTATGTTTTCCATTAGCCAAAAAGCCCCCCCACCCCGCTCCCCATGTGACTTGTGATATATGGCATTTCCCTGGCTGGCAATCTTGTCATACCTCCATTCTAAGTATGTTTAGCTGAACAAATGTCATCTGGCTATGCAAAATAAACAGAACTTCTCATCGGGGGCTTCCAGATGAATAGACATTTACAAGGGTCTCACAAATGTATTTATTTAGAACCATGAATACAGTGCAAGTTATTCACAGGTCTGAAGTCAACAGGCTGTCAGGAGGAGGGACTCTTTTCGGCTGTTACTCTTTATCTAAATGTCCAAAGTGGTGAATCCTCCATTTACGGCATGGAATGGACAGAGAAAGTCATTTACAAAGTTCCATGGTGGGAGTTATTGTTTAATCGTTATGTACTGGGACATATCTAATATACTGGCACATAACTAATATACTGAGACATAACTAAATGCCATTAGTTTATGAATTAGTAGTACACAGGCAGTTATTAGAGCATGCCTAAGTATGTCCCAAAAACAAGAAATATAGTCAGACAACCTGTGGTCCTTCAATGGACCTTGGCCTTTCTGACCACACTAGGTATAGCCTAGGCCTTGATCAGGTGAGTGTGATTCCCTGAGATCAACAACTTACTAACCACTAGCAGGGCAGATTATAGCATAGGGCAGATTATAGCATAGGGCAAACAAAGCACTGGCATCGGGCCCTATGTTATCGAGGGCCCCCTTGGGACAGCTGGACAGTCCAGCATTTAAAATGCTGTCTTGCTGTTCTGGGCAATCCCAGCATGCTCAGTGCACAGATGAGCTAAATACAATGGTGAAGCAGGGACCCATCCATTACCCTGCTTCACCCTTCAGTGTCTTGGGAGCACTGACAGAAGAGAACAGCAAGGGAATGGGGAAAGGTCAGTGGTAGGTTTTTTAGAGGGGGACATTATAATATAATGTCTGATAGGTCACTGAGAGAACAGGTTAATTTCTGATTAAATTGTCTACACTAATTTTAAAATTTTAAAATCAGGGGCTGATTGAGCTGAAATGCTGGCAACAAACCTGAACCATACCACCTTACAATGTGTCTGAATTGAACTTTATTACTGTGTATCTTACCCTTGTGTAGATAACTGGGTGATGTTCTGAAAATATTATATTACTAACTATAGCCCGCGACTTCGTCCGCTGTCCCCTCACCCTTGCGCCATCCATCTGCAGCGCGGCCCGTGGCCCCCCATGGCCCTTTCCTTGCATCCAGCGGGGTCACCTCCGACAGCGTCGTGGGCCAGGACCCCACGGCCCCGCTGCTGCACCTCTGGCCCTCCCCTTTCCCTCCACCTGCAACCCGGCTCTCCCCTTACCCCCCACCCGCGTCCCCAGCCCCCTTTCCCCCTTTAGAGTTACAGTCACCTCCTACATCTACCTCTTCCCCCCCGCACCACCCACCCGTGACCTTGGTCCCCCCCCCCACTTGCCTTCTGCCCTCTGGTGTGAAACCCGCCCCCTCTCTAACCCCTACCACCAGCACCTCCCCCAAACCAGCAACCACCCCCGACCCCTACCGATCACCCATGTCCCACCACCCCTCTCCCCCTTAAGCAAGTCAGCGATCCCTATTCCCACAGCACAGCTGACTAAGACGGCATTTCCTCTGCCGGCGCTGCTATGTTTGTGTTCCGCGCTGGCACCCAGCGCAAGCTGACCTGTCCTGATGTCCTCTGCTGGTGGGCACCATGGGCGCTGCTCCTTCTCCGGTATATTCCTTCTCCACATCGGCACCTGGACCAAGCTCCGGGGCCGGTGTCATGTTCCTATGGCAGCCGGGAGCCGTGCGCAGGGTCCCCGGGCTGTCGGTCTATCGCTCCTACTGCAGCCTATGGCACGTAGCCTGCAGTAGAAGCGCTGGTTTTATGCTATGCTATACCAGCGCTTCTATTGCAGGTTACGTAGCCTAGGCTGCAGTAGGAGCAAAAGACCGACAGGACAGGGACCCTGCGCAAGGCTCCCGGCTGGCATAGGAACATGACGCCGGCCCCAGAGCTTGGTCCGGGTGCTGACGCGGAGAAGGAATATAGCGGAGAAGGAGCAGCGCAGCGCCCACGCACCGGCAGAGAACATCAGGACAGGTCAGCTGTGACTGAGGCGGCGTTAGGGTTAATGGAGACGATCGTTGCGGACACCGGCCAGCCCCCACCCCGCTGGACTTACCTTGTGTATGGTGTGTAGTCCGCAACATCTGCCGGTCCTGTGTAGCCGCCCGGCATGCCGGCAGTGTGTAGGCGGCCTGGGATGGCAGCGGCGGCTGGAGCATGTGGGAGCATGTGGGCTGCCACTATGTTGACTACGGTCTTCCCGGTCAATCGGCCTGCCCACACTTTGCCGGCAATGTATGGTGCTGCAGCGCTGGCTCCCTAGCCCGCCCACACTCTGCCATGCACCAATAGGAGGTGCGTGGAAAGACCTGGGCTGGCAGAATGCCAGCTCCTACATCAGAGCAGGAGAGAACTTTGGAGGGTCGCGGTGGCGATTTGGGGTGAGTGACCCACATTTAAAGTAGCCTATTCTTCCTTCCTGGGCAATATGTCGGTGTGTGTGAAATTTCAACAAAATCCGAACATCCAAACACACAAACCCACAAACTCACAAACTTTCACATTTATAATATTAATAGGATTCTATGCCCTAGCTAAAAGAATGGATGTTCTTGATAACCATTAACTGCTTGTTATATTACATGTATTCTTTTATATGCTGACATGTGGACTATACGGTTCTCTGGCCACAGGTGAGGATATGGAATCATGGCACTGCAGATGTTCTGTAAATGTGGATCCATGCTATATACCATGTCTTGCCCTCAGGTAATATGGCCCTCCCACATAAGAAATGCTATTACCTGTTGGGGCACTATTACTGTAATAGTGCTCTAATAGCACCCCCATCGGTAATAGTTCCCCCACATGTAATAGCCCCCGCATAAGTCATGCTATTACCTGTGCTGGAGCACTATTACTGTAATAGTGACCTAACAGCACCCCCACCAAGGCAATAGTCTCCCCCCAACATAAGCAATGTTATTAACTTTGTCATCTATCAAGCACAGAAGAAAAACAACAAAAAGGAAACAGATCGCACAGCATGACATAGACATAGTATAGTACAGTATCATACATAACATATGTGGTCATACAGAATAAACTGCATAAATAAAACCAGCTAGTGTCATATGTAGCATACACATAACATGGATGTCTCAATATTGAGTATGGATGTATTTATATACCGTATACTTCAATGAAAATTGAACAACAGAAAGTAACGTTTTTAATATCCCTTGTTCTGTGAAAGTAGCCTTACAATGGTTTCTAAAACTTAAAGCCATCTCAAGATACTGTATATTAAACTGGTAACAATACTATACATGAGCCAGACCATATAACGCAATTCATGGCATTTTGATGCCTGAACAAGATGATGACATGGATGATGACATATGATAATAGATCCAATCATTCCTCATACTGAGGGACGTTCCATTACACGTTCTTAATTCTATCCGTGGAGCCAAATGATGGAAATGTAATTAGACTTTATGATCTCTTCATTTCATTTGTGAAATCTCAGTCTTCTTTAAAGAGAACCTTTTGCAACCTCCAACTTTTTGTATCCTTCAATAGGAGGCGCTCTACTGATTACATCACAGTTGGAATGTCTTCTCTTGCCCCATAGTTTCCAAGCAATCGTTTCTGTTACTTTTAGCAGCCATCATGGCAATTAGACTCTCTACTGTCAGGTGGGCAGTTCTGGGCTATCTACTCCAGTCTAGGACCACCCACCTGACAGTGCAAAGTCTATTTAGCATACTGGGTGCTGAAACTAGCAGCAATGATTGCTTGGGAACAGTGGTGACTAGAGAAAAAATTCCAACCATGCTGGAGTCAGTTGAGTGACTTTTATATTGAAGGATGTAAAAAGTTGGAGTTGGTGGAGGTAGTGAAGGGTCTTTCTTACACCTAAACATACCAATAAATCTAAAACAACCAACATTTGGCAAGAAGGTTTATTTCACTAACAGAGACATTGGTGGTTTTTATATTTATAAAACACATTAGAAACTTGAATCAACAGAACAAATGAAGTGTGAACTCTGCTTTATACAGTCATTTATTTTATCTTGCCTCCTTTATCCAGCTTATTTAGTGTCGGCCTATGCTGTGTCCCCAATGTTATAAGGTTGAATACAGCTTTAAGAGGACCTTTTATGAGTTGGGGCACATGCAGTTTTATATACCGCTGGACAGCCGACAGTGCGCTGAATTCAGTGCACTGTCAGCTTTCGCACTCTGTGCCCCAGGTGAAGAGCTATCAGTACTGATACCGTAGCTCTTCACAGTCAGAAGGGCGTTCCTAACAGTAGGTCAGGAACGTCCCTCTTCACAGCAGCGCCTATAGCACTATACTGTGAGAGCGGTGAGGACTTTCTATGGATGAGTACTATCAGGAGAGGGAGGTTCCTCCCCATTCTCACAGTACAGTGCTATAGGTGCTGCTGTGAAGAGGGACGTTCCTGACTGACTGTCAGAAACGCCCTTCTGACGGTGAAGAGCTATGGTACTGGCACCGATAGCTCTTCACCTGGGGCACAGATCATGAAAGCCGACAGTGCGCTGAATGCAGCGCACTGTTGGCTGTCCGGCGGTATATAAAACCGCATGTGCCCCAACTCATGAAAGGTCCTCTTTAAGGCTGAGGCCCCAGGTTGCAGAGACGCAGCTTTTGTTGCAGATTGCTGCTGGTTTTTTTAGTAAAAGCCAGGAGTGGATTGAGCAGAAGGTAGAAGTATAAGAACTTCCTATATATTTCCCTTTACTTTCATAGCCAATCTTAGCTTTGCCTCCAAAAACCGCAGCAAAACTTGCACTAAAAATGCTGCTTTTTAGCAACATGGGGTCTTAGCCTAAGCGTGCCTTATAGACTATATAATAGGTGTCATGGCTGACTATTTTACTGTTATACCTACTATGGCTTTGGGATCAAACATTACTGAAAAATCATGTAAATATTAGAAAATGTAGCACATAATCAGATTGCAATAGAAATGTTAACTGCGGCCAAAGCTAAGCAGAAACCTGAACGGCAATACCTTTAATTAAGTGTTATTATAAATGTTATTAATATGAAATCCCCCTCCTAGAGGCAACCTTTCACCTTATATTACATGCAGCTGAAGGCAAGATATTTTTCTACAATTTTTTTTTTGCCAAAATCACTTTTCAAAAGAGAAGAGATGTTTTTGAGACAAAGATCGCACAGATTCTTGGATGATTTTTCTGCGTCTCTCTAATCTGAAGGAGTCATTAAGTGGAGCTATAAAATGTAATTTGTAGAACGTGTTATGGATTCATAAGCCAAATATTAGTCAAGCTTGATTTCGAGACTTAATACTTCCAAATTGTGTCTGAAGAGTTTAGCTAAATATGCAGAAACATTCAACACCAAATAAACCCAGGAATATAGAAGGCGTGAGATCTGCTCAGTGCAATTCCTACAAATGGAAAGAATCTTAACGTGGGATAACGTTTCCTGGACCCTCGGCCGGAAAACAAGGCTCTTATTGAGCTGCGCGGTTTTATAAATAAAGAGCCAAAGCGGCCGCATTGACTGTTCAGGAACGTGAAATGAAGCTGTGAATATTTTTTCTATATATTTCCCCCAGAGACACTTTATGGAAAAAAGCAATTTTGTTTCGCTTTGGCCTAAAACTTTTTTTCATGGTTGCAAAACAAAGATGTGTTTCTTACTTGCCAGTCAGATGTAAGAAGCTATGTACCCACAGTGGTCTGTGTTCATGTGCCCAGACGTGCAGGGTGAAAGTAAAGGCTTGTTTTGATAAGAATGTGTAATATGGGATGTGCCTAAACTGCGCTGTTTTCAATGAAATTTAAATAAAAATTAAATAATTTTATGCTCAGTCTTTATACTGGTTCTATGGATGACAAAGCGGTTTAAAGGGATTTTATAATTTTAGATAAATAAAGTTGTAATTCTGTAAAACGTTGTGTAGTGGAAAATTCCAAAACATCTAAGCATGTAATTTGGAAAGTTTATCACTGGAACCAAACCTTGATATACCTGTGCCTAGGGGCCAGCATGAGGAGGACAGATCTATAATAATACATTATAGTTGGCGGCCCTGGTACACATTTTACCCTGGAGCCTCTTGTTACACCTTTGCATATGTCCCAGTTTTCAAAGGATAGAAAAAGGGACAGAATATGCAGCATGTTATGCATGTGGCAGCAATTTTAGCTCCACCCATGTCTACTTTTTTTTGTGCCCCCACACAGTATAATTCTCCTACAGCCACCCTAACATTATATGCACCCATATTGTAATGTTCCCCTCCAACTGCTCCACAGTATGATATCCCTCTACTGGTTCCCCAGGTTAAACTGGGGGAAACTAGAGGGGGACATTAAACTATGGAGCACCTGGAGAGGGGCATTAAACCATGGGGTTAGCAGGAGGGAGACATTAAACTAGGGGCAACTAGAGGAAGACATGTCCCCCTCCACCTACCCCCACAGTTTAATGTCCTCCTCCAGTTGATCCCAGTTTAATGTACCTTTCCAGTGACCCCCACTGTTTAATGTACCCCTTCAGCTGCCCCAGTTTAATGTCACCCTCTATCTCACCCTAGCTTAATGCTCGCCCTTCATCTGCCCACAGTTTAATGTCCCCCTTCATCTGCCCCCAGTTTAATGTCTAACTTTCATCTGTTCCCAGTTTAATGCCGCCGCTTCTTCTTCCCCCAGTTTAATGTTCCCTTTCATCTGCCATCAAAGTTCAACTTAATAAAAACACTGATTCTCACCTCTCCTTGCTCCCCTGCTGCTCTTTGGAAGTCTCTTCTCCCAGAGTGTTCAGGGAGCTACAAGTGTAATGTGAGTGATGTCATCAAATCGTGACTACAGCTCCCGGGGCGGGATCACATAGAGGGAAAAGTGGTGAAGCAGGAGCGGTCTGAAGATGGCTCCTGATTCATCAGTGAATTCAACTAATCCACGTCCTCTTGATACAAATGATTTGGAACTGAAATATACCTACCACCAACTAGGACAGCAAGACACCTACCACCAACTAGGACAGCAAGACACCTACCACCAACTAGGACAGCAAGACAGGACCTGGAATCCAGGGCTGTCCCACTGAATCCAGGATAGTTGCAGGATATGCCTTTGGTGGTAGTATACATCAGTATACATCAGTAAGCAGTGAGCCTCAACTCATCCCTAGCCTGTACTCAGCCGCATGAAACTAATCTAAGTGACATCAGTTTACACATGTCAAAGATACATTATTACAATATTACCTCTTGTGAATACGTCGAAATCTATAAATCTAATGACTGTGAATATCACTTTAAGAAATATTACCCTGCTTCACTAAAACTGTTGAAATGCTAATGCTCCTAGACTGAGCCAGATATGTAAATCAGCAATATGGAAGTGATTGACACTTAGAGGTCACACACCCATCTGCTCCTCCTGTGCCGATAATGAACATATTTCTCATCATATCTACAACCCCTCAAGCGCTTACTGTTTTTTTCCATTTTGCTGCACACACTTTATCCTGTTGAAGGTGTGAATGTACAATGTCAATTATATGAGCCGGCAACATGAGCAGTGGATTATTCGTAAAGGGAAACACAGGTCATACCATAATACAGACCATAATACCTTGTAAATATTTTTACAGATGTCACTGCTATGTTTTGTAGGATTCTGAGCAGTGGAATATAAGGCAATAGTGACACCAGCAAGACAGACAAAGACTTAACTTGATGCTCATTGGCCCACATACAAAACATGTAACAGAGACTCCACATACTATTTGCCATTTATAATACTGCCCTCTGTATCTATGCCCCTAAATTCAGGGTTACACTGGGATGTGGCAAGTCTACATAACAATTACTGTTATCACTGAGTCTCTTTCAGCCTGACGTGAAGTGAGTTGCAAACATTTACAGAGGACTACTGCTCTTTGGAGTGTCACACTACCTTTTGTAACATGGGCAAACAATGTGCCAATTTCACCCATTTTGTGATATGACACACAGATAAAGTGCCTATGCCATGTAGAATATGACCTGGAATCCGATGGATTCCACCAGGTCCAGGGAATATGCCCAACCTACAAGAAGTCACCAATTTTTTGCAAAAGCCTCCAGGGCAGTCGGAGAGAACTGACAAGTGTGCTTCTGCTTCCTGTAGATGATGTAAAGCAATTGCTAATAAATCCCATAGTAAATCCCATCCCATAGTAGGCTGGAGTCTATAAAATGCCTGTGCCATGCATGATGGTGTATAAGCATAGTCTCTAGCTTCTCCTCTGCTTAACTATGTCTTAGTCCTGCTCGGATTTTGGAATAATTTAATTAACTTTTTTTTATACATGTACTTATGTACCTTTGTAGTGCGGGAGCAAGGCACCATGGGACATATTGCAACATCCCATTGAATGCTGCAAAGTTCTACATATCATATTTATAATGAATATGTACTGATTTTATATCACTGTTTATATAGTGCCTAAGTAAATTGTATTTTTCCTCTTAAAAGGGCTGGTCCACTATGGGTAGGGGGCTTCACCAGCTAGCAAGAACTAGAATGTAGGAGGATATTGAGAGTCTCCATCCAGCTTCAAAGTTGAAAGTTTGCAGAGCTAGACAAGTGTAACTGCACAGGGAATATATAGCTGCTTTGAGAGATAGAGAGAAATTTTGAAGCCAAAAAGTACCATTCCTGGACAATGAGGATAAGTGGAACAAGGGCCTCAGAGCACTGACCCTGTCTGAGCCACAGGACGGACAGAACACACTGGTATAGACAGATTAGCATGTGCCGAGATTGAGGAGATTCAAGCTCAGGCTGTTTTGGAACAACCATCTGCTAGCTCGATCCCATTCTCACTATGGTCCTTTATTACAAAAAGTCTACCTCCATTTACTGGAAACTATTGGTTGCCTTACTACTCCGTTTTAGAAATAAAGTTATATGTGATGTCTTCCTGCAACCACAAGTCTCCTGAGTCTCCTGCAACAACAACATCATGGGCGTTCCAATGGGGAAGACTGCCATCATCATCAGGTACACTGCAGGCCCTTCAGCACCCACCCAGGAGGAGAGATGGAGGAATTTGGTTGGGATATCTAGCCATGGTGATAAGTCCTGTTTCAATAACTACTACTCCTAGCTTCTGGGTTGTCTCCACTGGGTTGCTGCAATATAGTTCCTAGAGCTAGAGCCTGAAGACAATGAATTCTTGAACAAGATGGCCGATAGACGCTGGTTTTTACCCTATTTGGAAGCAAGTTAGCGTTGGCTTGGAGGACAATAAAATAATGTTGCTATACTGTGGGCAAGGTGATAAATAATGTCATGTGTCCACTGGAGGGCAGGGCATGTGCCCAATATTGTAACACTTCATAACATTATACTCTTGCTATTTTCTGGGTGCTATATTAGGTGCAGTATAAGGGCATCTCAGTTCATCGTACTCCGTGTCCCAACATGTGCTCTGCAGCTCCTGAACAGGGAAAGATGAGAAAAGCAATCATCCTTCTGTAGCTCCTTGTCTTACTGGCCTTGGTTAGGAGGTATTTAACCGTTCCTGCTGGCAGATGTACCAGTTAGCATGTGGGTAGAAATCACCAGGGATTCGCTTTTCTTTGCTGTCAGCCTCGTGGTTCAAAAGGGACAAAACTAATGCATAGCCGAAATAATCAAAGGAATCTTTTTAATTACCCATCTAGAATATACACATGAATAGAGCTTCATCCATTAATGTGTTAAATCCACAAATATCATTTCTATAATCAGTGTGTTCTGATTGCTGGATGTAATAATTATTAGAGGATCAGCCACTCAACATAGACACCGTTTGATGTTCCTCCTGTGCCAACCTATGGTACAAGAAGATGATATTACACATGAGCAGCTGCTGACTAGCACTGCAATAGGGGGCACTATTATAGGGGACTCTGTATTACCATAGCAGCTGGGGCACAGCAAATTCATGCTGCAATAAATTAATCCATTTCATTTGTGTAACCTTTATCCTGTCCTGATGTCTACTAAGGTGCATTACTGCATTAAGATATTGGGGTAGATTTATCAATCACTCTACTACAGTTTGGCCCTTTCTTGCACCATATGTGCACCACAATCCCCATTGTGAGCCTTGCTCAACACATTGTGCGAATGTCAGTGGAGCAGGGAGGGTCGGGTGGGGGATATCTCGTAACCATTCATTCATTATAACTCATACCAGTTCTCTGGCTTGAGTTATAATGGAAATCTAATCCATTTCAGAACTGCCATAGATCTCCATTATACTGCAGGGACTTCATAAGGCTGGGTTCACACTTGTGCCTGCTCTACATTCCAGGTTTCTGATCCTGAATCCACTTGAAAAATGTGGAGAGAAAAGAGGACTTTTCTCTCTGCATTTTAGCGCATTTTTCTGGCAAAAAAACGGGCAGAAACCCGATAGACCCCACTATAGTCTATGGAGTCCGTGAATAATTGTTTTTTAAAGGGGTTCTATCATTAGATTTTCCGGTTTTTAGATAAACCTATGCCTGAATAGCCTTTAAAAAGGCTATTCAGGTGCTGCTAATCGTCTGTAAACACCCCTTCCCCCCCCAGTCTCTGAAGTACCGTTAGAACGTATATGTAAATCAGTCCCTCTGGAGCGCTACTACGCACGCTCCAGTGCCATTTTCCTGTTGAGAGCATCACAACCGTACTGCACATGCGCAGCACGTTCGTGTTGTTCTCAGGGGAACTGAGCAGTTCTCTACACAAAAATGCATGAGTAGCGCCACTGCACATGTGCAAGATTTCGAACGAAACCGCCAGGCTGGAGGCGGTGAATCACAAGGAGGAGGAAGTCAAAGAAGAGAGGAGGGCGTGAAAAAGCTATAATGCTGGGGGAGGGGGGAGTGCACGGAACACCCACTGTGCACAGCAGGACTGATTTACATATACATTTTAACGGTAATTCAGAAAAACAGGGGGGGGGGGTCAAAAATGATTAGCAGCACCAGAAAGTGCCTTCTTTCGACTTTCTGGGTTTTCTTAGACTGAACAAAGAAATGCAGCATGCTGCCGATGGAGATGGAGAGACCGAGCTTCTGAAGTGGCCCAGGATAAGCAGAACTGCAGAGGAAGGGGGAGACATTCAGCCCCTAAGTACCAGGTACCAATAATATAGAGAGTGCTTGAGTTAGGAATACTGAAAGGTAGCACAGCCGGAGTGACCTGCAGCTGGAACCTGTCAGTATTGTATTGTTCGGTTTGGAACCTCTTTGTATCGGAGAACTGTTGCCCGGCCATTAAATACATGCCCACATATACATATACTGTATAACTGCTAATATTCATGCCAGGTAGGAAGTAAATGCTAATGCATCTGGCGAGCTAAAGGTCTCCATGACAACACCGCACTAGACAGAAGTGCCAAGATGCCAACAAGCTTTGGCTCAAGTATTGAGAAATCAAATTTTAACCCGTAATGAAGAAAGCCTGGCTGTGACTATTTTGTAGTGGACCAGAAATTGGCTTTTTCCACCCCATGATTTTTTTTACCACTAGCTGTGGATATACAGTAACTATATATAGTGTTGTCATATACATGTCTTCTAAAATGCTGCACGAGGATCTGCAAATAAAATTTCCAACATACATACATGTAACATGACACAGCACCAAACAGCTTACAATCTAAAATGTACAATATTTGTGTTATAGTTAATGCTTGTAAATTTTCATGTTTGTTCTTTACAATTGTGTAGGTTGTCACAGAAGGAGGTTTTTAACAATTCCTAGAACACAAAGGAAAAAAGGGCCGAACTCATATGCTTGTAGCCTGCTGTTTACTGCCATCTAGTGGCAGAGAAGATGGGGTGCAGACCAGAATATGTTACTGTACCGAAGCATCAGTTAGTAAAATAATGTGTATGGTACAACCTGACATTTGCAATTTCATAAAATGTCACACGCCAAGTTTTTTGTCAGTAGTAACTGCCTGGCCATTGCCTCTGATGGTTTCTTTGCTGGAGTTCTGTCAGTAGTCTACTGCCTGGCTCTTACCTTGAATTAGGGCCCTCGTAGCTATGTGAGCCAGGGATATGTGCCCACATTGCAGCAGAGATCAGGAAGCAGTAAGACATAACTAGGTAATTGTTGATTGGGGCCCCTGCATGGTGGTTGAGAAGATGGGGCCCTACTATGCCTACAGTATGGCTGAGCGACTGATAAAAATCATAATTGCAATTAATTGGGCATTTTACCTCGATTAGATTAATAGTGATTTTAGCCATGACCCCTTTAAATCACGCCTCCTTTACAGTATGATTAAGTGTTAGGTGAACCCTTCGGACCCCAGAGTATAATTAGCAGATGGTCAGAGGTGGTAAGGAAACATAACAAAACAGTGTTACTTACCTCTGCTGCGCTCTGCAGCGACCCTTCTGTTGTCTTCACCACTTCTGGCTTACATCAGTGGCCGCTGATTGGGCCCTAGCGTGATGCACAGATGCTAATGTCACGTCAGCCAGAAATGCCAAAGACAGCAGGGCTTCATGGCAGAGCGCAGGAGAGGTAAGTAACCCTGTTTTTTATGTTCCTCGCCTCCCCTGGGCCTCTGCTTATTTTGCATTGGCGTCTGAAGAGACCTTACAGTATAATAGCAGTTTCAGTTCGGTCTGAACAAAACTGAAAATATAAAATAATAACTGAACATTTTGAGCATGCCCTTCTCATGCCATTTATCAAGAACAAGCTACAAATATACAAGTTCTGCTTATTGACAGGGGCTGCCTACCCAAGACAATCCCTTCTTCAAAAATACAACCCTGACAATAAACTGATTACTGGGGATATGACTCCTGACAACCCCAATGTTTAGTAGTTCATCCAAAAGTTAAAAACGACCATACATATACCCTGCACAAATGCTTAAAGGGATTCTACCCTTAAAAATCTTTTTTTTTTTTCTAGTCCACACATCGGAATAGCCTTAAGAAAGGCTATTCTTCTCCTACCTTTAGAAGTCGTCTCCAGCCCGACGTTCAGTTAAAAACCCGGTTCTTGTGGGAAAGCAGATGAGTTCTTTAGCAGCACTGAGGGCGTCCCCAATGCCGTGAGAGAACTCTCTGGCCATTTTTTGGAGGCCACTTATGCGCGCATGCGCAGTACGCTCCTGTAGTTCTATGGAGTACAGGAGCGTACTGTGCATAAACATGTAAGCGGCCTCGAAAAAATGGCAGCTGGCCGGCCTGTGCACTCGGCTCTTGTCTGCGTCCCAATGGGCGCAGGTGTCGACGTCTGACCCCCAGTGCTACGAGAGAACGCATTTGCATACCAACAAGAACCGGATTTTTCACCGAACGGCGGGCTGGAGACGACTTCTAAAGATAGGAGACGAATAGCCTTTCTTATGGCTATTCCGATGTGTGGACTAGAAAAAAAAGATTTTTATTGGTAGAATCCCTTTAAAGGGATCCTATCATTTAAACTGATTTTTTTCTGCTTACCACGTAGGAATAACCTTAAGAAAGGCTATTCGTCTTCTACCTTTAGATGTCTTCTCCGCACCGCCGTTCTGGAGAAATCCCGTTTTTTTCCGGTATGGAAATGAGTTCTTTCAATCTTCTTCATGAAACGTCTACCTCGTGTCTTCTTCCAACGGTAGCTTCAAACTAGGGCAAAGCGGACTGCGCATGCCTGCCAGCCGCAAGAAGGTGGCTGCTTACAATACTGTGTAAGAAGTTTAAACAATAGTGCACATAACGAGAAAAAGATAGTGTGCTGAAAGGTCCTCTTTAAGTTGTAAGTCTACCATTCAGCAAAGTAAAGTATACAAACAAATACATAGAGTAATATATGATATAGTAAACAGTGTAGTCTGCTACACTATACAAAGGAGCAGAAACAAACGGTTTACTACAATTGGGGAAGGGGGGTATGGTTTCTTTTGTCTTGTTATGTTTGTACTGAAGGTATGCAAATCTGTGATAGAAGAAGCTGCCAGTCAGAGAACAGGTCAGGAAGGGCCCGGAATGAGATCTCCCAGTAACCTGACTTACATGTAACATACACATGTAACATACATGCTAGAAAGCTAAACATACACCAGTGGTTGCTAAAAAACAAACAAAACAACTAACAGAATGCAAATCACAAAGACATTTTGTACAAACACGTAATGAACAGGGAATTCTGGAGGGTTTCAGCTTAGAAGTACGACTCGGGCTGTAATTCCGTATCAGTACAATATAAGTGTCAATATATATATATATATATATATATATATATATATATATATGTGTCAATATATATACAGATATATATATGACAAAGTACATACAATGTTACTGGACACATTCTGTAATATAATTCTGTATGTAAAGGAGCCGTGTTTAGCTTACTGTGATGCTGGAAATTTGAACTTCCTTTCCAACCTAGCAACAGAAAAACGTTACAAAAACATCCGAAAGCTATGTATATAAAAAAAAGTTTATAAGTACTCTTTACATAATGACAATATCTCCATCTAGTGGTAGAACCCAACTAAATGTATCTAAACTGTATCTGAATACCTAATATATTATAGCATAGTACAGTAATGCTTGTTGACATATTTAACTTGAAGAACTTAAACTTCAAAAACTTTTATTTATAGATATTAAATAATAATATTAATGTACCAAAATGTATTTAACAAACTTCCACATTACTTTCTAATCTAATGCTAAGACAAAGAGCAAGTGAAGCTCAAAAACCCACTTATGTCCATGCCATGGTCTGTTATACAGAGGCAATATTCAATAACATCTGGTAGAAAGGGCATAGTTCAACAGTAATACAAAGCAGACATATGACACAGGTTACAAAGAGTGTAAGCAATAGGAATGCTATGAATACTATGAATGTAAAGTGCAGCAGGCACAACACAACAACAAGACACAGGAGGCAATGCACAGTAGAGATGTCTATAAATAACTAAAAAAAAAAAATTTGCTAGCCATAGGGCATTACTTTAACTTCAAAGTGACATATCAAAGGTCATGACTGCAGGAATTAGTCTTACATTCAGAGGTGGGCTAAAAACAGTAACTTATAGGGTCACCCTCAACACAGTGAAGCTGAGCGAAGGAAGAGAAAGCACCACATGATGTTTTAGTATAATCTGTAGCCTTTATCTACCACCTGCAGAGGAGCTTGGGCTGCCATGGGGAACACTTAATAGTGTTGTGGCCGTCTTTGATTCTTGATCATATGAAACGGTAGTTCTTTGAGTTTTTGCCACCAGAGCCATAGATCAGCATGTAGTACTGAAACATACTGTCTCTTGTAGAGTTCTTGGGTATAAACAGTGGCGTAACTACCAGGGAAGCAGCGGAGGCATCTGCCACAGGACCCGGGACATTAGGGGGCCTGGCGACAGCCGCTACGTTGTTTTTTTAATAGGCTGTTACCGGCTGGAGTTACTCCGGGATCAGGCCCGGGATCCGTAAGTGACACCGCGGGCCCCACAAACATCATTATTATACTCAGGGGTCTTTTTAGACCCCCGAGTATAATGATCGGAGGCCCGGGAGAGGTAAGCGAACATAACAAACAGTGCTACTTACCTCTCCATGCTCTGCGAAGGCTTTGGGGCCTACTTGTGTGACGTCTCAGACGTCACATGACCGGGGCCTGCATCCTTATGTGTCCCTGACGTCATTGACGATAGCCAACAGCGGGGAGCGCAGGGATAGGTAAGTAACAGTGTTTATGTTTGTATCCCCCTCTCGGTCTCCGATTATTATACTCGGGGTCAGAAAAGACCCCAGAGTATAATAATTGTTAATGGGTGTCCACAATGGAGCATAATACTGGGTGATGGGGCCACTATGGGGCATAATACTGGGTGATGGGGCCACTATGGGGCATAATACTGGATGATAGGGCCACTATGGGGCATAATACTGGATGATAGGGCCACTATGGGGCATAATACTGGATGATAGGGCCACTATGGGGCATAATACTGGGTGAAGGGGCCACTATGGGGTATAATGCTGTGTGCCTGGAACTGTCCTCTATGTGGTCACATGGGGTGCAGGACTTCCAGCAAGAAGGCAATGGTATGAGACACTAGCAGATGATAAGGCACCGAGGACAGGTAAGTATGCTTTTTTAAAAACAAAAAATATTTTACACCTTCCTTGACCGCCACACAAGTAGTGCTAATTCCTGGAGAACCCCTTGAATGATCTTGTCTAATCTCCCTCCCACACAATTTAAAGGGGTATTCCCATGTCGCATACTCAGCAGTCTTCACTGCTGTAAAATCTTCTTTCTTCCTGGTTTCTTGCATCATTTGGTGGGCGGGGTTTCACATGCAACCTGCCGTTTAGCTCCGCCCCCAAATTCGTGTGTAGCTCTGCCCACCCATATTGGACTATGAAGTACAGGCAGCAGCAACTCCATTCTGTGTTACATACAGAGACTGCCTGTCTCTGCCATAATGAACACAATTGAATTAGCTAGCCTGATAACTGGGAGAACAGAAGACGTTCAGAAATGAAAGCAGCTCCTCTCCCCTATCTGAGTGCAGGAAGCTAGGTCACGTGGTGCAGACACAGGAATAGCTAGAAACACAGGCTCGCTCCCTGCACTTAGCCCCTCCTCCCTCCCCCCTGAGAGCAGCAAATACATCACTTGACTCATGAGCAGATAAGTCATGGCTGTGTCAACAATGAATAGAATAAATAAGATAGTGGACAAACAAAGCAGTTTTGCTGAAGCAATGTATTTAGGAAAAGTCTTACATCCACATTAACCAGCAGTATAGATAGGATCCTTGTGATGGGACAATCCCTTTAATGCCCCTCCCCACAGGATATTGGTCCCATATAGTATGAAGGTTCCATCACTGCCCCTAAACAATACAGTATGGGTGACCAGCAAGGGGGCCACTGTATGAGGAGACCAATGAAAAGGACACTGTATGTGCCATTACATGACTGACTGCCCCTCAGTCCCACTCTGCTCTCAGGAGTGCAGACAAATAAGTACTAACACTTATGTCTTATGCGACACAGCTTGTAAGCTGCAGGACTAATATCTGTGGCTTCCTGCTCTACCTGTAGCAGAACCGGGTCCAATTCTCCTTGACTAATTCATTTCTGTCGGATCATGCGTACAACTGTGTATTACACAATTACGTGCGCGGGCCGACAATCCGGGCCGAAAAACTCAGGACAGGTCCTATTTTTGTCTGGTTTTCGTCCAGGCTTCCATGACCCCTATTCATTGAATAACATTGCAGTGCATTACAAAATATTGTTACATGCTATATGCAGCCTACAATACAAACTAATGAGAAACAGACCTGAGAGCCGTCATAATAATGAGTCGCCGGCTCTGGAGCTTGACCTAGGTACCAACGATCCCCAGCAACATGGTGCCTTGGTCAGCTTTGACCGAGGCGTGGGGGTTAATGCCGCTGATCAATGAGGGCATTATTTGTGGGTATTAGTACAAAGTCTCAGTAGCTATGACAGCCCCTCAGCTCCTAAGCAACCACCATATTTAAGTTCCCTACATCCGCCGTACTATTATGGAGTATGTTGGGAAAAGGTTAAAAAGTATGGGACCCCTCACACACATATATTGTTATGGTCTGGGGATTGTTGACCACGGACTGGCCCCTGACTGATAACTTCTCAGTCCAGTAACGGAAAAAACATATAAAAAACAATAATAAGTATGAGCAGTTTGGACTTCTAGTGTGGATACCCCTACACCCTGCCTCGCACAACTAGAAGTAGCCGTGGGCCCGACTAACTTGCCTGAATGGGCACGAGCACAGCCGGAGAAGTAGCTAACCTGAAAAGGGAAATAGAGCCCCTGTCTAGCTTCACGTTTATAAAGGAGGGGCAGATACAGAACAAGCCCCCCACGGGTGTCCAGACTTGGACTAACGGTGAACATAAGAACACAAAAGCATAGGGAGAAAATAAACGTGAAACACAGAATACTGAACTAAAGCAAGGGACAGGAAAAAACAGAACTAAGTATCACACACCCAAAAAACCCCTACCAAAAATATTCCAAACCTCCAGACAGAAAAATACCTAGGGCTCGCTGCGCCCGTAACACTATGTCTGGACAGGAGCTCAATACTTAGCGAACTAATCCTGTGTGAACAGGAGCAAGAAACTGGATGGGCCGGGATGCAGATGGTAGCAGCTTCAGACACAGACCATACTAGAGCACAGGTACAGAAGATTAAGACCAGCATCAGAGAGCAAGTGCAACAGCCTTATATACTGAAGAGAAGGCCTCGCCCATGGCCTGTCAAGTATTCAGCACTGCAGAGAGCTTAACCCCTTCAGAGGCCAAGACACACCAGGCACTGATCCACCAGGCAACTCAGCACATGATCCACGCCCGAGTGCCAGAGCAGAAACAGCATGTCTGGTGTGAATATTCCCCTGCCGTGCATCAGGTGATTCACCCGCTGAATGCCGTCTGGACACTCTGCGCCTGAACCTAACAGGCCGGGACTGCTGAGACAGGGTCATAACATATATGACATGTAGCAGCATGGAACTATGGGAAGAATATGCAAATCCGCCTTCCATGATGTAATTAGGAAGACAGTTGCTGAATGGAAAACACTGCGCTGATCTTCTCCCTACACAGACACACCACATATTCATATAGGTGCCACTAGGGGGAGCACAGTGCAAGGAGAATTTTACAGTTTCCATTGGGTTTAATGGGAACTGTTAATTCCTATGCGTAAAATTGTGACTTTTCCCCTGTTTGGCTCATGCTTGCTACTTTTCTTAACCCCTTCTTCACATCCAACCCGGGTCTTTAAAGATGGTGGCCGCGCTGCTGCAGCGCGGCCACCATAGCAAACAGATCTACATTCTATATTTTACAGTGGAGACCCGGCGTTTATGTCATTGCAGGCCACAAGAAATTTTAGGGAGTTTTACCTGTGTTGAAATTTACACAGGAAAAGGAATCTGATTTGGGCTGAGGCTCCACGTTGCTGAGCCTCAGCCTTAATGTGTACAGTAACTGAAGTAGGAATGAGAAGAAAACCACCTACTTGTAACCCACTCCCACTGAAATATATAAGGGTATCAATAAAAGCTAATATTCCCTAAAACCCTAAAACTAATCATTGATTATGTAGATAATCTGTTTTCCCTTAGTCCTAACAGCAGCACAACATACGGGGTTATTTTCTGCCTCTGTGTGCTAATAGGACAGGTGGAATTTTAAATTAGCATTATAAATGCAGCCTTGCCCCCTATAAGAGGGCACAGAGCCCTCCCCCTGCGTGTTTTTATACAAGTAACAAGATATACAATTAGGGAGGGAAAGCTTGTGCTGCTGTTAGGACTAAGGGAAAACAGATTATCTATATATTCAACAATTCCCTTACGTCCACAACAGCAGCACAACATACGGGGATTTGACAAGTAATACCACTAGGGAGGGTCCACTCATCTAACAGCTTCTAATACTGACAGCCTGAAGGCAGGGCCGCCGATAGGCCAGTACTACTGCTAATGTCATCAGGGGCCCGGTGCCTGGTGCCCGCAGCAGTCATTGTATGTCCTATTTCAACTCAGATCTGCGTCCAGAGGACGCAGATCTGAGTTGAAGACATATGCGGCTGAAGCAAGGAGCTGACACAGGTCAGCTCCTTCCTTCGCGCGCGAATGCCGCCTACTGGCAGTGTAGACGCGATGTGATGACGTCACATCGCGTCTACAACTGTGTGCCAGTAAGAGAGAGGCGCGCAGAGAGCAGCGGGGGAACGAAGGAGAAGGTAAGTCAGTGTAATGTGGAACGTGAAACTGGGTCAGATGAAGGAGAGGACAGCATTACACTGGGGGCAGAGATGGAGAAGACGGCATGACACTGGGGGCAGAGATGGAGAGGACAGCATGACACTGGGGCAGAGATGGAGAGGACGGCATGACACTGGGGGCAGAGATGGAGGGACATGAATCTGGGGGCAGAGATGGAGGGGACATGAACCTGGGGGCAGAGATGGAGGGGACATGAATCTGGGGGCAGAGATGGAGGGACATGAATCTGGGGGCAGAGATGGAGGGGACATGAACCTGGGGGCAGAGATGGAGGGGACATGAATCTGGGGGCAGAGATGGAGGGGACATGAATCTGGGGGCAGAGATGGGGGGCATGAATCTGGGGGCAGAGATGTGGAGACATGAATCTGGGGGCAGAGATGGAGAGGACATGAATCTGGGGGCAGAGATGGAGGGACATGAATCTGGGGCAGAGATGGGGGCATGAATCTGGGGGCAGAGATAGAGAGGACATGAATCTGGGGGAAGAGATGGAGGGGACATGAATCTGGGGGCAGAGATGGGGGGACATGAATCTGGGGGAAGAGATGGGGGGACATGAATCTGGGGGCAGAGATGGGGGGACATGAATCTGGAGGCAGAGTTGGGGGGACATTAATCTGGGGGCAGAGATGGAGGGACATGAATCTGGGGGCAGAGATGGGGGGACATTAATCTGGGGGCAGAGATGGGGGAACATTAATCTGGGGGCAGAGATGGAGGGACATGAATCTGGGGGCAGAGATGGGGGGACATGAATCTGGGGGCAGAGATGTGGGGACATGAATCTGGGGGCAGAGATGTGGGGACATGAATCTGGGGGCAGAGATGGGGGCATGAATCTGGGGGTAGAGATAGGGGACATGAAACTGTGGGCAGAAATGGGGGACATGAATCTGGGGACAGAGATGGAGGGGACATGAAACTGGGGCAGAGATGGAGGGGGGACATGAATTTGGGGGCAGAGATGGAGGGGGAGACATGAAACTGGGGGCAGATGAAGGGTGTATATGAAGCTGGGGGAGAGATAGAGGGGGGACATTTAATTTACGGGTGACTGTAGGAGGATTATCCAGTGTGCGGGCACATGAAAAATTAATGAGTGGGCAGAGTCAACATAACAGTGGGTGGGGCACATTTTGTCCCTCTTTTGGTTCTTCAAAAGTTGGGAGGTATGGGTACAGGGGGCAATGGAAAGATGTTAGAGGATGGACGAGGGGGGGGGGATTGTTGGGGCATCGAGTGTGTGGCACTGCGGAGAGGGAACTGTAGCAATAATATATAATATATACGTTTTTAGCTGGAGAACTACAAAGCACACAATACCTCCAAAGGTATGTGTGCTTTGTATTAATAATGATGTAGGCTGCTATGTTACTAGCATAGGAGCCTGTTTGGGGGTGGGACTTTCACTTTAAAGGAGTGTTCACATTGCGTTTTTGGCCTCCGTTGCCAGGATACATTGGTAACCAGTCACAATCAGCTCCCCACTTATCCCTGCACGGAGAACTGCAGGCCCCCCTTTTTTTTAATGGCCAGTTCTTCGTGCAGGGATAAGTTGACAGCTGATTCTGACTAGTTACCAACGTATCCCGGCAAGGGAGGCCAAAAACGCAATGTGAATAAGCCCTGAGGATTTATTAAGAGGGCTCTTATAAATGGTGTTGGCTCTCTATAGACGTTGTCACACATAGCAGATTTTACCTGCAAATAGAATCTGATTAAGCCTTGTAATGCTGCTAAATAAAGGGAAATGTAATACATAATTGGTATGTCGCAAAATAAGGTAGTTTTAAAATGGCGGGGGGGGGGGGGGTAGACACTTAGGCTGTATGGGGCCCCAAAATTCTTGATGGCGGCCCTGCCTGAAGGCGATGGCTTCAGTTCCACGAGATACCAAATGATAATGTCTAGCGAACGTCAGATGAGAAGACCACGCCGCTACAGCACAGATCTTCTCCAGTGGAAGGGTCCTACTCTCCGCCCAAGATGTGGACACAGCTCTAGTAGACTGAGCCTTTAAAATCAACGGAGGAGGTTTCCCCTGTAACTCAAGGGATAACTTGATAGTCTCCCTGATCCAGCGGGAAAAGCTTTCGAGGCTTTAAGCCCCTTCTGTCTAAAAGTTGTATTAACTAGGAGATGTTCAGATCTCCTAAAAGACCTAGAGCGGTCCAAGTAAATCTGGAGACAGCATACCACATCCAACATATGAAGCCTCTCCTCTTCCAGAGAGGAAGGATCTGGAAAGAAAATGGAAGAGCGACCAATTGGGACATATTACCCACCGAAGGAACCTTTGGTCTAAAAGTAGGAAGAAAGCAGAACTGCACTCTATCTTCAAAAAAGGAAGTATAAGGGTATTCGGATGAAAAAGCCTGCAGCTCTCCAACCCTCTTGGCCAATGTGATGGCAAGAAGATTTTAAACGTCAAAAACTTTAAGTCCACTTCCTCCAAGGGGTCGTACGGTGGTCCACACAGAGCTGATAGGACTGTACCCAAGTCCCATTGATGTGCCAGGGCAGCCACTGCCAGCCTTAACCTCGTAGCTCTCTTGAGAAACGCACTAACCAATGAGTGCTCAAATAACCACCTCCCCAGATAGGCATCCACTGCCAAGTGATTGTCATGCCTGTATAGGGAACAGAACGACTCCACATTGGCGCTGAGTCGGGTCGCCATCAGATCCACTTCTGGGAGACCCCACCTCCCTACGATCTGTTGGAATATGTCTGGATTGAGGGACCATTCTCCTGATACAGTAATACCCCGACTCAACTGATCCGCTATTATGCTCAGGGAGCCCTTGATGTGAGCAGCGGATAAGTGGGACAGGTTCTCCTTTGCCCACGTGCAAATCATCCTGCAGAGTCTGAGCAGAGCTGGTGGTCTGGTTCCTCCTTGTTTGTTCAGATACGTCACCATGGTCATATAGTCTGACCATACTCTGATCGCCTTTCCTCTGATGAGCGAGGCGAAGTGTAATAAGGCAAGGTAAACAGCTCTGAGCTCCTTGAAATTGGATGATGTCCCCCTTTCTGAGTTGCTCCAATATCCCTGGACTGTCCTGGCATCCAGATGGGCTCTCCATCCCGACTGGGATACATCTGTCATCAACAGGGTCCAAACTGGTTGAACCGAAGACATTCTGTCTTTCAGGTGTATCCAACATCTGAGGGAAAGACATGTACTGGGAGAAAGGCAGATCTTTTTGTCCGGGGCCCATGCTGATCTGTTCCAGCCCCTCAACACTTCCATCTGGAGGGGACGCAAATGACATAAAGCCCAAGGGACCGCCAGGGCCGAGGAAGACATCAGCCCGAGGAACTTCATTGCCGTCCTGATGGAGACATGGCGGGTCCTGTAGAGGAAGCGGGCGGCCTGCACTATTTTTTGTCTTCTTAGAACAGTCAAAGAGATCTGCAGTTTTACGGAGTCTAGGAGGAACCCCAGGAACTTCCTCAGGGCTGATGGCACAACCTCCAATTTTTCCAAATTTATCGGCCATCCTAACCTCTGTAGGGAGGAAATAGCTGTCCACAGATGTTGAAGGAAAACTGAAGTAGACTGAGCCTTCATGAGCCAGTCATCAAGGTAGGGGACTATGAACAGACCTTGTAGTCTAAATGCAGCAGACTGGTGCCACCTACTTGGTGAACGTGTAGGGGGCGGAGGATATACCGAATGGGAGTGCGGGCAACTGAAAGTGCTCACTGTGACCTGAGAGCTGCACAGAAATTCTTAGGTATCTTCTGTGTGGTGAAAAGATGGGTATTTGTAGGTAGGTGTCTTTTAGGTCTAACGTGACCATGACCTCATCCTTCTGGAGAAAAGAAGTTACAGATGTTATTGATTCCATCCTGAAAGGTTTCTTCTTCAAGAACCGGTTCAAATATCTGAAATCGATGATTCTCCAGTCCCCGGAGGGTTTTGGGACAAGGACCAACAGAGAGTACACCCCTGAACCGAGATCTGGAGCAGGAACTCTTTCCAGGGCCCCTTTCTTGACGCATTCCAGGATGAACTCCTCTAGGATGGACTGCCAATGTGGAGGCAGTGTGTGGGTCACGACAAAGCTATCGCGGGGAGGGCGAAGAAACTTCATAAAATAGCTGTGCTCTATGAGCTGCAGAACCAACGGGTCTTGAATGGATTCTTTCCACTCTGTCAAAAAGCGTGAGATGACCTTCTACAGGTACCTTTGTCACAGGGAGGAAAAAGCTGTCAAAAATCAGGTTTGCTTCTCAGATCTCCACGAGAGGAGCCACGCCCCGCCCCCTCTAGAGCGGAATCTAGAATGAGACTGTGCCTGAGTTCTGGACTGTGAGATTGAACCTCTACCTCTACCATAGGGACACGCCTGCCCCTATAGCTTTAGGGCAAAGACTTCCCCTTGGTGTCGGCAGACCTTCCATAAGGTAGTCCAGACCCTTAAAGAATAGATTTCCTGGCTTGCATGGTAGTGAACACAGGGAGGCTTTGGAAGGTAAGTGAGCCCTCCACGGTTTGAGCCTCCTTGCGGCTGTGGTAATGGCCATAGATTTTGATGCCAATTTCAGCTGCTGGCGAAAGGATTCGCTCAGATAGTCGGCTGCAAAATGTAACGAGCGCATTGAGGCAATGATGTCATCCCTAGGATCGCCAGTATCTATATCGCATTCTAGACGCCTCAGTTGGTCCCGCAGGCTATCGGCCACTGAAGTAGATGCGACAGATACAGAAGTCTGCGCAGCAGTCACTGAGTAACATTTTCTCAGGGTTTCATTGCTCCACAGGTAACACGGTGTAGTGGGATAACTTGCCCACTGCCAAATCCACCCTTGGGACTGAGCCCCATCTGTCCAACTGAAAGCCTGGTAATGGATACATCGACTTGAAGTATCTGCAAGGATGGGCTTCTTCAGGGTGGTGCCACTCTAGCTCCATCAGCCACCAGGAAGATAGGTCTGCTGGAATTGTCTGATTCTTCTTCCTCAGAGGAGTGGGTCTCTTGCGAGACCTGCAGTCTGTCAACCGAGGGCAGATACAAGGATTGCCTCTCCACTCGCTGATTCTTAGAGAACTGGGCAATTGAGTCATGGACATCCTTCAAGGAAGTAACCATAGACTCCTTCACCCAGATGACACGTCATAATTGGAAGGTCCTCTGACGGAGACCCGGCAGGAGCGACATCGAGACTGCTCATAGCCCTTAAACCACTACTTCTCTTGTGGAGGGTCCATAATCTGTGCCTGCAAGATGCTTCTGTTCATGATGCTCCCCACAGGAGCAGAGGTAGAAGGTCCTCAAGGAAAGTAGCCACCCCAGGAGGCCAGTAGCCGAGTCAGGCAAACGCTGACAGTCAGATGGGCGCAGGTAGTCAGACAGACACAATAGGATTTAGCAGGCAAGAGGCAGGTAGCCTACAGGCAGATGCTGCAAATGGCAGGGAGATAGCCCAGGTGGTCAAAAGCCACTTCTGGTAGAGTACAAATATTATTGAACTGTAGAACCGGAGCACTCAACATAAAAGTCTGTTTCCCCCCAAAAAAAAAAAAGGCTTGCTTGCTCTCAAGAGTAGTCTTGGTGCACCTTCAGTTTATCTCACCTGGAGCTGAGGGAGTTGCTGGGAATCCAGAAATCCTTCAACCCACTGCCATATGACAGGCTGCTGTTCACATTAGCTGCGATTTAAGACAACGGGTGAAGCCCAGCATGTCAGCGGCCAGAGGGCCTGATACAACTGTAGCACAGGTAGGTGCGCACAGGCCATAGCAATAGATATCCATAGCAATAGATATTAGTGCTTTTAGATTCTGCACTGAATATAGAGGGAAGCAGAAAGCTCCCACACAACTTATATGCTGCGACTGTAGCACAGATAGGCGCACACATGCCATAGCAATAAGTATGAGTGCTTTTAGATTCTGCACTGAACTTAAAGGGAAAGCTGAAAGTTCCCACACAACTTCCACGCTGCACTGCAGCACAGATAAGCGCACACAGGCACTGACAAAAAACAACAGAACGGAAGTTGATAGAGAGCCCATAGCAAAAGATATCAGTGCTTTTAGTTTCTGCACTAAAACACAGCAAAAAAGCTGGAGAAGACTCAGTCTACCTTATTGCTGGGGAGTGAATGAGCTGTAACACAACTGAAATAATCAGAAACAACTTGCAAAGCAGGTAAGACAAAAGAATTCAATATAAACCTAAATCTTTCTCTCAGAAAGAAAGAAAAGGAAAAAAAGAAGAAACCAAACCATACAGGAGGCCACATTGCCTCCACCACCTGTCCAGTCACACAGGACAGAAAAAAAACACACAGGGGGGAGGGCTCTGTGCCCTCTTATAGGGGGCTAGGCTGCATTTATTATGCTATTTAAAAATTCCACCTGTCCTATTAGCACACAGGGGCAGAAAATACCCCGTAGGTTGTGCTGCTGTTGTGGACGTAAGGGAATAGAAGATGTATTTCCATGAAAAACTCAAAAATATGATGATAAATGACAGAAAAATTCTGTATTTATAATAATCGTTCCTAATGTTCTGTTCATGAGACATTTGCATCTGCATCTATCTGGATTGAGCTGAATAAACTTTACTTGCAAATGCTTTGTCAAATAGTTTAGTATTTGCTTATAGTCAAATAGTTTGGGTGGAAAATTAGATTCAGACTGATAAAAATATACTGGGTATACAAAGGTGTATCCCAAGCCTGCAGTACATTTATTATCAAATTCGTGTGAGGTCCGTTTCACACAACCTTAAAATAGCCACAGTTTAATGTCCTTCTGACAATCACAGGACCTGGAAAAGCCGGCAGACACCCCACCCATGCACCATTCTACTAAATTCAACCAAAATAAAACCCTACAGGTCAAACAAGTTCTGTTTAGCAAAAATGTGGGTGATACGAATGTAAGGGTAGCTTCACATATAAAAATTTCATCAGTATAAGTTTTTATGTCCCTTAGTCATTACAACTGATGCGAAAATGGATCAATTGTGATCAGGATTTTTTTTACAAATTTCTCCTCCAAAAGCATAAATTGTCATCAGTTTTTACCATGATGGTCCACAAGGGTTGACGGGCTGCAGAGGGTAATAGAGTAGGGCTATTCAACTACCTTTAGTAAAGGTCAGTTGACCGGGGTCTCACGTCAAGTAAAGATCCAAGCAGAGCATATGCAGTATTTATGGTATTTTGCAGAGAAAAAGACACATCTGTCTATAAAACTCATCCCAGGTGTAGACACAACAAATTAGGATTATGGTGGGGAACTAAAGTGGCATTACACTATATGGGGTGCATTAATGCAGAATTAGGGTGCATTCACACTACGTAACGCCGGGCGTGTATGAGAGCCGTACACGCCGGCATTACGGCAGACTGCCGAACACTTCCCATTCACTTCAATGGGAGCGCTCGTAAACGCCGCTGTTACAAGCGCTCCCATTGAAGTGAATGGGAAGTGTTCGGCAGTCTGCCGTAATGCCGGCGTGTACGGCTCTCATACACGCCCGGCGTTACGTAGTGTGCATGCACCCTTACACTGAGGATGGGAACATTAAGGAGCATTATACTGTGTGTGTGTGGGGGGGGGGCTAATAGTGCCCCCACACTGTATAATGGCCACCACACTGTATAATGCCCCATTATTGTGCCTCCTCACAGAATCCTAATATGTTTCCCCTCGTAGTATAATTCCCCATTAGTGCCCCCATTGTCCCACACATAATTTACATTAACAGTGGCTGGGAAGAAGATTCATCTCCTGCCCACTGTTCCTAAGCCCTGATATGGTGCACTAAGTGTCAGGGATTGGCAGGCCTCCCTGCTGCCTGCGTAGGAGCCCTGTAGGGTGAAGGTAGCAGATATGATTACCGATTCCTGCTTCCACTAGGGTTGCATCTAGAATGGAGTTGCTCTTGGCAGGTTCTCTGTCCAGCAACTCCAGTCTAGTCACCTCACTAGTGAAAAGCCTAGAATGGAGTTGCTGGAGGGAGAACTTACCAGTTACTGCAGTAGGTTCATGGTCTCTGGGTGTTTTGTAGTTACTATAAGTAGGTCCTCCATACAACGTCCCTTCCTTATATCCTCCATGATACAGTACCATGTAAATTTATCATTCCCCTTCCTTCAAACCTCTCCAATATACAGTCCCATGAAAAAAAAAATCACTCCTCTCCCCTTTGACCCTTCCAACAAGCAGTCCCATGTAAAAACATCACTGCTCTCTCCACTGTCCCTTCCATCATGGAGTCCCATATAAAAGCATCATACTTCTCCCCACAGTCCTTTCCATCACGCAGTCTCATGTAAGCACGCCACTCCTTTCTATCATGCAGTCCCACACTTTACTACCTCTCTCTGTTCATCATCTTCATGGGCTCTGCTCCTATTACCCCCATAGTGAGCAGAACTGTAATACAAGACCCTGTCCCCTCCTCAGAGAATCTCAATCCATTCCTCTCACATTGTACCTTCAAGGGGCAACTCCATTCTAGACCCTAGAACATGGTATCAAGCCTTGGGAACAGTGGGCAGGAGATAGAGGTTTCTCCTGCCCACTGTCATCATGCCAAGTGCTGGGAGGCAGGGGATGGACAGCAGGTGGCCCCTGCTTGGGTACAGTAGTGAAGCCAGCAATTGACTATGGAGGAGACATGGTGGCCCTGGGTCCAGGGAGGAAGTTACCCTAGGAAGTGTGCAGAGATTTCCTGCACCACAGCTGGACTCTGGTCAAACAGTCTGCCATTGCAGCCCCAAGGAGCTTTGTTTACTGCCCCAAGCTCTTCCAGTGACTGCCCTGCAATAAGAGGTTGCTTGTCGGGACTTTGTCTGCCGTGCCAGGGGGACTCTGACAGGAGGAACTCATTCGGGCCTAGTATCCAGGTAACCAGATCCCTGTCAGAATTCCCTGTTCCACTACTAGCCTCAACATCCCTAGCTAGGAGTGGCATGAGAGGAGGAGGAGGAGTAGTGGAGAATTACATTCAAGAGCCTGAATATCCCTGGGCAATCTCCTGTAAACATGGCTGGGGTTTGGACAGTATAATGCAACCCCCATTGTCAAGCTGCTGGTTTGCTGATTGTTCCAGCTAATAAACTGTTATTTGGTTTTCACTGCAACCTAAACTCCTGAGTCGCACCTGCATAACATCAGGGCCCTTCTGAACTACACCATGCTGTCTCAGAGAGGAGAGGTCCCCTCTCCCACCTAGAAGTGACCGGGGAACAATTACTAATACTACCACCACCATCCGGTAGGGCTGCAGGACCCCCTTGACTGTGTCCAGCCCTGGAGTAGGATTGGGGTGCATGTGGGGTGTGCTTGGCCTTGCAAGTGGCACAGCCAGTGCCACTACTACTGTACTCCCATCCTCTGGTCTCCTCCACTGGGTTGCGGCACTTACCTAACATGGCCTCCAGCACAGCTATCGGGTCCCATTCAGCCTCTTAAGTGAAGACAAGGACTGCTGAGGCCTGTGATTATCCTCATTATGACATGTTACCCATGAGACAACTGACTGCCTGCTCTATCTGTACATGGACGACTATGTGGCGGTTTATAGACCTGCTGCTCTATCTGTATATGGATGACTAAGTGGCAGGTCATATAGACTACTTGTTCCCTCTGTACATGGGTGACTATAGAGAGTTTCATAAACTGCTTGCTGCATCTGTACATGACAACTATTTTACGGGTTATAGACCAACTACTCCAACTGTACATGGATAACTATGTAGAGGTTCATAGACTGCCTGCTCCATCTGTATATAGATGACTATGTGGCTCTGTTTGTGACTCTGTGTGTAATGAAATAATCAGAGAGAAAGACAACACATGGACACGAGAAAGGCTAATTTTATACCATTTATTAAGAGTAAGCAGAGGAGCCAATAATAATAATGGCTTGTGTTATATCCTATTAAATGATGGGGGTTGTGGTTCCTATCTCAGGTCCATGGAGTCTGAGCTCCTGTCATGGTCCGTCTGACCATCCATAAATAAGTTCTTGAGATAAAAGTCCCAACCCAATGATCCAGAGGAAGGCAAAGAAAAATACCTGAGATATGAGTCTCAGGGGAAAAAATAATTCCTCCCTGACCCCAAATATGGCAATCAGCGATACAACCCTGGATCATGTCTATCCATCTGCCTAATGCTGCTCCATACCAGAAACCTGCACCAAAGAGCTAACAGACTAAAAATACTACCAACGTTACTTACCTCTCCCTGGCTCTGGTGCACTCCCCACAGATCTCCTCAATGTTGGAGAAGACATCACCTGACCCAGGCTGGCGTTGTAACACATGGCCTGGGTCATGTGACATCACCAAACAGGAACACTGTTTTTTTATGTTCCCTCACCTCCCCTGGACCTCCAATCATTATAATCCCGGGTCTGAAAAGACCCCAGAGCATAATGATAGCAATGTTTGTTGGGGACCGTGGCCTCACTTACTGATACTCACTTCTATTCTTCTGAGCTTAAAATCTAAAGAAAGCAATAATTCACAATTTAAGGACCACCATTCAAAGTTTCAACCAGCAGCCAAATTAAAGCAAAATTCCTGCAGCTGCATGCAGGCCATGAGCGGTTACAGCTTCAGCTACACTGACCCCCAAAATCATAGGGGGCAAATTAGGAGAAAAAAAAACTATTGTAGACTATGAAGGCACTCATAGTATCAAGTATAGTGGGAGTGGTCATTAAAAGGTTAATAATCCCTGCCCCGAGGAGCTTACAATCTACAAGAAGGAACCCTCTAATCCCTATTCTAATGAGATGTGTTCGGTGACTTCTTGGCTTGCGTTGAGAACTTTTGTTGCGGTGACTTGAGTTGAGGAGATTTTCTTCTTGAGAAGACTTTGCGTAAAGAACTTCTGCTCATTCAAAAGAAAGGAGAAAAACAAAATCAATAAATTCCTCTGATATTCTGATTGTCCTAGCCCTACCCTTGAGCTGCCTAGTCACACCTCAGCTCTATTATTAGCATTTATACTTAATAAAGTACTTTCAGATTGGACGGTGAGGCTGTTTTAATACTCCAAGAATTTGTCAAATGTCTCTTTCTGCAATTACAGACACAACAGGACTCTGATAATGTAAACCCTCACCCCTATTGTCCTGAGGGTTCGCATCCCCTTATAGATGCTATGGAAATTGTATATTGTAGGTAATCTGGCTAAACCCCTTGTTTAGTTATTAAAAAATAATATATAAATCTATTTATAAATGAAGATGATAGGATAGATAAATGTTGGGCATAACACTCTAGGGTAATTACCTCTGAATGTCTGTGGAGGAGGCCGCTCCGTCCATACGCTAATGGAGAGGCTGAAATAAAGTGATATATAGAAAGTGAGTGATTATAAAACATGACGCCATCATCATCATACAGATATCTAGTCATGAGTGAGTGAGGCCACATGACTGTCCACTTAGACCGACCACAGTGAGGCCACATGACTGTCCACTTAGACCGACCACAGGAAGTGACATCACATGTAAGGTGCATGACTTCCCAATGAAACCACCCACAGGAAGTGACATCACATACCCAGGGGTTGTTGTCTCCATCTATGATGGCTATTTCTTGTGGACTGGACATGAATTTTACCAGAAATTAATTCACAATCCATGCTGGAAATTTGTGATGACTCTGCCATGTCTTAAGTTGCCCTAGCCGATAGAAAAACCCATCACCCTAATATTTTCTTATATCTAAAGCGATAGGCTTGTGGTGAGAAAAAGTCACAAGCTTTTGCGCACATTTCATATGCGCAAAAAGTAGCATCTTTGTTCCAATTAAAATTCCTGATTGCATCATTTCTAAAGTGTGGATGGAGCCAGCTGGGTGGACCACATTATTATGAGTCACACCAAATAAATGGACCAAAGGATAAATTGATCTTTACAATCAAAAATGCTGACGAAAATAAAGTAAAACATTTACACTGACATTCCATTACCTCTCCTGGGCCTTCTTGTCTTCATTCTCTGGTGAATGATGCGCCAGAGGTGGTGTAAGGTGCTCTTCTGTGACGTCATGCGACTGTGGTCAACACTGAGATCTGTAATTGGGTCTCAGTATTGAGCATTGACATAATGCAATGACACTTGGCGTGACCATACCACCGCTAAGGCCAAATCACAGGCCTCAGGGGTACGTGCATGACATGAGAGGAGAGAGCCAGACACTACTAGAAGGAGGGCACAGAGCACCGGACCAGAAGAAGTAACCAAAGTTTATCACCTCTCCTGGTCCTCTAGCTTTTATACTCTGGGATCTGAAGAGACCCCAGAGTATAACAAGTTCACTTCCAGTTCTATCCAAACAAGTTTGGACTGAACCAAACACCAGGGGTGTATTTCATCGGAGCACAGGAAGAAACAAATCATTAATTCATAGAAAAATGTTACTAAATAAGATGCTAAATAAGCAAGATGCTCAGTCTATGTACAAGTACAGAAGGGAGCACTGGAGCACATACCTGTTGTAGTCCTCTCCTCAGCCTGGACGTCTTCATCTGTCACCATCCTCGGAGCTGCTCCAGCAGTGTCAGGTCTATGTATGCAGTTGCCATCATTGCGATATCATCATGTTCTGGTGATGTCATCATGGTCTCGGAATTCCAATACAAAAGGTAATCCAGTGGCGTAACTAGGAATGGCGGGGCCCCGTGGCGAACTTTTGACATGGGGCCCCCCCGACACCGAAGATCTCGACCGAGTCCCTCCTACGCATTCCTGCGCGCTCTATTATGTTCCATAGTGGCCCCTGCACACAGTATTATACCCAATAGTGGCCCCTGCACACAGTATTATGTCCCATAGTGGCCCCTGCACACAGTATTATGTCCCATAGTGGCCCCTGCACACAGTATTATACCCAATAGTGGCCCCTGCACACAGTATTATGTCCCATAGTGGCCCCTGAACACAGTATTATGTCCCATAGTGGCCCCTGCACACAGTATTATGTCCCATAGTGGCCCCTGCACACAGTATTATGTCCCATAGTGGCCCCTGCACACAGTATTATACCCAATACTGGCCCCTGCACACAGTATTATGTCCCATAGTGGCTCCTTCACACAGTATTATACCCAATAGTGGCCCCTGCACACAGTATTATGTCCCATAGTGGCTCCTACACACAGTATTATACCCAATAGTGGCCCCTGCACACAGTATTATGTCCCATAGTGGCCCCTGCACACAGTATTATGTCCCTTAGTGGCCCCTACAGGACTAAATACTGTCACGTCACCTGCTGACCGCTATACCAGGACAAATTGTGGATAAAAAATCTGGTCATGTGCATTACAATTTAGTAACTCCATGTGCCTCATATTAATAGCAGTTAACCCCATCATGTCCCTCACATTAACCCCTGTGTGCCTCACTATAAGAGTTACTGATATGTGAGAGACATGGAGGTAATAATAAAGTATCTTCATATTATTACCCCATATGTCTCACATATCAGTAACTCTTATGGTGAGGCACACAGGGGTTAATGTGAGGGACATGATGGGGTTAACTGCTATTAATATGAGGCACATGGAGTTACTAAAACACAAGTAATCACCCCATATGCCTGACATTAATAAGTAACCCCAGTACGTACCTGTGTAGCTTTAGTTTCATTTTCCTTCTTCCTGTCTTCCTCCAGTGCAGGACGGCAGGGATAAGCCCCGCCTCCTCCTCTCATTGGTGGGCAGAGGACAGCAGAGAAAGGGAGGGGGGAGAGAGGGGGAGCATCCTGAAGCGCTGACAGGAGCCAGAGCTGCAGCTCCTGTGTCTCAGCCGTTGCTGCAGCTTCGGGCCCCCTGTTGGTGGAAAGTATTCCACCAACAGGGGGTCCCGATCATTATACTCGGGGGTCCGAAAAGACCTCAGAGAATAATGATAGCAGCGGTAGCAGCTGTCACCGGGCCCCTAATGTCCCGGGCCCTGTGGCAGCTGCTACCGCTGCTATGGTGGTAGTTACGCCACTGAGGTAATCTCATTTGTATATGCAGTAAAGGTCAAACTCATTTGCATATGCTACTGACAATATTATGTGTTTTAAACCCTAGAACTCCCTTTAATGCCCCTTTAATAATCCTTAGTCCCGGTTTAGTGTATCTTTTTAGTATTACATTCTCTTTCATAGCCCTGAGTTAGGAGATATAGAAGAAGTCTGATATATAAAGAATTTCCTGTAAGCTATAGCGTGAGATGTCAGTGCGGAGCCCTGTAATTGCATAAAAGCAGGAGGGCCTGTCATGACTTTCATACAGGTTACAGGTCTGCAAGGTGACATATAATACCTTACTGTATATATAGCAATGTGCAGTAGAGGATGTATGACTGCTCACAATACGCACCTCAGTTAAACCATCCTGTCAATTACTGACAAAATACCAGAAAGCACTAGAGATGAGTGAGTAGTGAAATATTCGACTACTCAAAATTCGATTCGAGTAGACCTCAGTATTCGACTATTCAATCGAATATCGAATCCCATTATAGTCTATGGGAAAAAAATGTTTGTTTCAGGGAAATCAAAATTCAACCAATTGGAGTCACCAAGTCCACAATAACACCTCATAAAATGATGTCAACACCTCTGGAATACAACTGGGACAGCAGGGGAAGCATGCCTGGGGGCATCTAACACGCCCAAATCCTAGTATTACCCCACTATCACAGCCTATCAACTAGACACTCCAAACTCAATATAACATCTATGAAAAGTGGGAAAATACTTGGAAACCTTCTTTCCAGAAATGCAAAATGTGTTACAGCCATAATAGGGCTATCAGCAGAAAACTGATTGGACATCACGAATGAAGGTTTACATAGACAAGGAACAGATTGCCCAGCAAGACCTTGCAGACAACTTCTGATAAAAACTCAGGTTTAACAATTTGATATACAGCTTGAATACTTTCAATGTTATACTTTAAATCTAAACACAGCTTGTATTTCCTTTGGACAAATATAAACCAGGCAGTGACCATTGCCTAATATGTTTAAACAGCAAGAAATAAAAGCAGCAAGGGTCTTCATCAAAGCCAATACATAATCTCTTTTGTTTACCCCATAGAGGAGTATGCTGCCATTTATTTGTATCATGCTATATTACCTGAAGAATGTTCTAAAAGGGGAACTTGTTCACATTTAAAGGTAACCCCTTCCCATATTTACAAGTACAAATTGTTGCATACAAAGCTAGTTTCTTATGTCACCTCAATGCCACATTTAGTATTATTTAACCATGGAGAAGCAGCAATAGGATAATGGATGTCTGTCCCACCTTCTCTGATACTGGTACTTTACAGCAATATCTGCATTGACCTCACTAAATCAGTTGTGATTTTCCCCATTAAGGTCTACAGGGAATATGGCCACCCACAAATTTAACACATGTTTGCAACAGGACCTAAGAAAACAAAGTGCAAAAAAACATTTGGTCACAGTGGAAAAAAACACATGATGGAAAATCTAGGGATACAGTGTGTATACAAACAAGGATGCTTGTAAACATAAAAATTGTAAAAGCAAATATTTGTAGGTTTATATGTGGAATCAGATGGAGATACTTCATTGCAATGGAAAGGAATGATATCTGCAAAATATAGTTATAAAGTGAGCAATGGATAGGGAATGCTGCAGACATTCAATGAATCAGTAGGGGGGGGGGGGGGGTATTAAGTAAAGTGTAAGATTTTATTAAATATGAGTTACTATCAGTGTGGGCATTGTACCTATTTCTCAAAGTTTTAACTCTGCCCTAAGTCCAGGGCCCCTCAGGCCGGAAACGCTGTGATTTGCCCACGGTGGAAATGCCATGGGAAAAATCGCGGCGTTATACAGTACTTGCAAAGTGGATGGGATTCATGCGCACCCCATCGCCACTTTGCCGAAAAAATTGCGGCACGGACACGCTGCGATTTCCAAAAATGGCCAGAAATGCTGCTGCTGCAGGAAAAATCGCGGCGTTTTACAGTACTTGCAAAGTGGATGAGATTCATGTGAATTCCTTGCCCACTTTGCGTGTAAAACCACAGCGCGGACACGCTGCGATTTCCAAAACCGGCGCGGTATTGGAAATCTCAGCATGTCAATTATATCTACGGAAATGCCGGCAGCTTCCCCGTAGATATAATGGTAACAGAAAGTCCGTGGAGGAAAACTTCATGAACTTTCTGTTCAAAGCGCTGTGCGAAGAATTGCAATGCGTTTCCACCACGGTTTTTCCCTCAGCGCTTTAGCGCTGCATATCATCCCTAGCGACCTTAGCCTAAGAGATCTAATAGGTTTAGACCCAGGGCCCCTGCTGACCAAAACTTTGAAGATACTTTGGTGATTTTGCGAGCATCGTGACTCCTTCACTATTTACATTGCACAATATCTGTTTTATAATCACCATGCAAAGTTATTATAGCCTGTAATAATATCATGTTTGCCACACAGTAAAATGCTCCCAAAAGCCCCCCTAGAGCCGCTTCAGGTGAACCCCACGAATATTGATGTGGTGCTATTATTATACTCTGGGGTCTCCTTAGACCCTAAAGTATAATAAGTAGAAGCCCAAATGATGTGAAAATAACAAACACTTACACTCACCTTACTTCACCTCTCCTGGGCATCCTTACTCCGTCCAGCTCTCTTCTGCATATGACTGAGATGATGCGACTCAGCCGTCACTGTTGGTGCCTGTAATTGAACCTCAGCAGTCACATGGGGCACACTGATGTCATTACGCCATGACCTCACTCACAGGCCAGAAGAGCCTCGATGAGGATGCTGAGGACTCCCCCATTCATTTCTGTTTCAATAGTTATTATTGTTTTCATAAAAAGAACTCTCTTATTTGAACAGGTGAATAAAATAAACATTTGGTTGGTGGAAAAAAATCAGCTCCTGACTCCCATAGAAAATTCTCTATTTACTATATGCTAAACTATTGCATGAACAAATGAAATCAACCCCCTCCTACCTTAAGGCATGGGATGCACACCTCCTTGTCTACAGACGACCTAACAACTAATATATGTATGTATTTATTTCAGTGGCGTAACTAGGAATGGTGGGGCCCCGTGGCGAACTTTGACATGCCCCCCCCCCACAAATCGATGCCGAAGACCTCGACCGACCCCCTCCTCCGCACTCTATTATGTCCCTCAGTAAGCCCTGCACACAGTATTATGTCCATTAGTGTCCCCTGCACACAGTATCATGTCCCTTAGTGGCCCCTGCACACAGTATTATGCCCAATAGTGTCCCCTGCACACAGTATTATGCCCAATAGTGTCCCCTGCACACACAGTATTAGCCCCGATAGTGTCCCCTGCACACACAGTATTAACCCCTATAGTGTCCAATGCACACAGTATTATCCCAATAGTGTCCCCTGCACAAAGTATTATCCCAATAGTGTCCCCTGCACACACAGTATTAACCCCAATAGTGTCCAATGCACACAGTATTATCCCAATAGTGTCTGCAAAGACCCCCCAAGTATAATGATAGTATATGTGGGGCCCACAGTGTCATTTACCAATCCCGGCCCAGCCAGGATCAGCAAGTGAATAGGGCCCGTAACGGCCTATTGAAAAAAAAAAAAAAAAACGCAGCGGTAGCGGCTGTCACCGGGCCCCCTAATGGCCCGAGCCTTGTGGCAGCCGCCTCCGCTGCCTCTACGATAGTTACGCCACTGATTTATTTATTAAACACTCTTTAGGTCCCTCCAGATGTGTTCAAATCCAAGAATCCACATATTAAACACACCACAAGGTGCTATAGGACACAAACCTTTATGTACATACTCTCCCGATGTCTTCCCAGTGTGCTGGTAATGTCAAAAACATTCAGACACACACTTCCAAATCTGGTGGGACTGCAAGAAAATCAAGACCTATTGGTCTCATGTTCAACATATCTCTGATCTTCTTTGTGGCCACATAGTACCTCTTTCCCCATCTACCATATTTCTAAGCCTCAGGCCAAAGTGCTCTAAGTGCTTCCTAAACAACAGTAGCTTCAACTGCTATCAGTGGCTAAAGTTCTCATCCCCCTCTATTGAGCCCCTGACTCACCACACCAAATCCCACATCTACTCAAGAAGATTTACACGCATAGAAGAACTTGCTCTTACCTCAAATACAAATCCAACTGGGCGCCATGGTATACTTTCATAGGAAAAGAACCCTGTGGGTAGACCCATCTTATTGAAGACTCTATTAACCCTTCTCCTTCCCTTAACACAAACTGAAACCCCTCCATTTAACACAAGTCTCTGGATGGAGCCCTCGATGCCAAGGACTATTAGATACAAGCTGTTGGTATGGATGTGTTGAATCAATGAAATATTGTTCTTAGATCTTCATGTGGATACTTTTACCACTGATTTATTGAAGTAAGTAAATGTAACAAATGAGTTACAAAATGTAATAAAAGATATTTGAAAAGGAAAAAAAATGAATGGGAGAGTTGAGGCATTTTTCAGTTTAGAAGATTCCACCTGCAAGAAAGCTGTGTGTGAACATTGCCTAAGCAGTAACCATGGTTTCTCATAGCACATTATTCCAGCTTGTTTGCAAAATTAAAACCATTTCTTAAGGTTCCTTATTTAGTTACTGTTGTAGCTTGACCTTTGTATATATTTTTTACTGGTTTATGTCTGTTTTGTGTGTCTCCATGGTAATCGGCTACAAACAAGCCTTGTACAGTTTAATCTCGCTTTCCTGTTGCAATACATCTTCCCCTTACGTCTCGCTACTCTACCAAATGTATGTTAGGAAGAATGAGGGGACATATGAAAGGGAATGTGATAAGATTCTTGAAGACGTATTCCCATCTTGGCATTAATGGCTATGTCTGCTTCATACAGTATACAGTCAAGGGCTTATAAATGCGTGCTTGACCTGTACAAAAGAAGAGACAGACCCCAACATACGTGGCCTCTCTCCTGTCACTGAAGCCACAATTGGGGCTTCCATTTATCTATCCGTCATGTATGGAATTCATCTGTAGATACAGCCATACATGTCAAAATGGATATACCCCTTAAATACAGCTATTTACAAAGCCACTTCATGCTTAATTTAGATGTATTAGAGCAATAAAATAGAAATTGCAACGGTTAGAATAAAACAGTCTACCCAGAATGCAGTGAAAATATACTTTATTTCCTTTTGTATTCCTTTATTAGAACATGATGGAAAAATTTTGTACTAGATAAAATATGTTTAACTGTTAAAGGGATATTTCCATCTCAGAAAGAGATTGCACAGATATTTCATCACTTTCTGAATGGTGGAGGTCCACCTGCCAGAGACCCCAAATGTGAAGTGGGCTAAATCAGTCCTGCTGCCCTCTGGAGTGGGTATCCCAAACACCTGCTGTCAGGGGGGAAACTGCAGCTTTGCCACATTATTTAAACCCATCTGGGCTATAGTTACTTGCATAGATGGTAGCTAAGAGTGAACAGGGGAAAGCTTTGAAGGGTCACAGCACTATACCAAACATGTGGCCCCTGGATTCTCTGGCTTTATTCGTAATTCTCCTAGCGATATGCCATCCTTTCTGAAAGGAGACAACCCCTTTTAATAATAATAATAATGCCATTTTCAGAGCATTGCATGCATTACTTATGTACTAAATACAAACCTTTATTACAAAACAAATAGTACTGAACAAACACAAAAGCACAAACATCATCTCTACAAATACATAGTAATTAGAAGGCACATTACAAATTAGTCAGGTATAAAAAAAAGTATATAAAAAACAAAGTAAACATACTGATACTGGACTTTCATTTAAATACATAACAAAGTTTAGCTGCTGCTTGATAAAGGTGACAGTGTAATAGAATAAAATTGCCCAAGTATATTTTTAGGAGTGTATTTTGGAGTGGTTTTTTTTTTTTTTTTTTTTTGCACTTTTCTGGTCAGTATTCTCCCCCACAGTTCTAAGCAAAGTCATCGAGACACCGAGATTTTAAGCAACTTGAGCAAGAGTAGGGAATGGTAGAAAGTAACAAAATAACCAATGATCACTGATAAATCCCCATAACAATCTGGTGGTTTCCATCAGTCCTGCAGCACTGACATCACATTACGAAGTCAAACAACTGACCGGCTGCAGCGATCAAATGAGTGATTTATATTGTGCATCCAAGCAGGATCTGCAGGGGATTTAGTGAACTTCTGTTATACTATATCTTGCACTATCAAATTTTTTAAACCCCTTTAGCTCGGGGCCCCACATGGTGTAAACGCTGCGGTTGGGCCATGGCATGAACACTAAAGCAAAAACCATGGCATTTTACAGTCACTGCAAAGTACAGTACTACTCGTTATAGAAAAATTACACACAGCAGAAATTCTGTGACTTCCAAACCATTGCGTTTTTAGAAATCGCAGTATTTCAATTATACCTATGGAAACCCCGGCGGTTTCCCTATAGGTATAATGAAAGCAGAAAGTCCGAAGAGGAAAGCTCAATGCACTGTCTATAAAAAGCGCTACGGGAAAAACCGTGAGGTGTTTCCTCCAGGGTTTTTCTCCCACATATTTTTCCGCTGCAGCCTGCCACATAATGTAATTGCTTCAGATATTAAAATAGTCATGGCAGTTACAAAGGATCCACTGTATAGCAGATCCTAACAGATCCCTGTGACTTACAAGGAACATTCCCTAAAGTTAATGTGAACCTGAGTCAAAGATGAACCTACTCTAGCAATGTTTTAATAGACTATGTAGTCGCTAGACTACATACAGAGTGACCCAACCATAAGAGTATGGACAGACATGGCAGACAGTTACAACATACTCATACGGTCATTGGCAGCTGAGGATCCAGCCATACAATGCTGCTAGGATCATCTTCTAAAGCAATGCAACACTGCTTGAAAAAAAATAAAATATTTGCAGCTTTTAAGCCAATAACTTCTATCCAAGTTATCATTCTGCACCAAAGATGGAATGTACTCATATTCTCACAAAGAAAGGCTCATAAAGGGAATATTTCCAATTATATTGTTATGCAGCTTTGGTATGCAATTTATTTTAGTCCAAGCTTGGTGTGGAGCCAAAAAGGAAGTAAAGTTTTAAAGAAAGACTGAGAAAATTGCATCCTAATACGGCATGCAATAAAATACATCAGTAAAACAACTTCCTTATGAAATTCAAAGTGTAAGGATGTATAATACTGACTATACAACATGGATCTGTGTTCACGATCCCTAAATGACACTACTTTGCACAATACATAACCTTGGAATTGTTACTTCACTGCAATCTATATTTCCTTGTTGTGTGAGCAGCCTCTGAAAGCAAGAGCATGTGATACGGCCCCTGTTGGGGTAATCATTTACCTGGAACTTATAGGCTATTTGACCAGACCTAAAGTTACAGTAAGGTGCTGAGGTCTTGTGTGCAGAAGAAAGTATTATTTACCATGTACGAAAGCGTCCGCTGTGAACACGGTATGGTCCAGAGAACCTTATACTGACTAATAAAGTGTAACCATGACTTATGTGAGTAGTTCAGGTACATAATACTGATGCTGGAGCAAAGCTACATGAAAAAGCTGAAAAAGGTTTGAAGGATTCTTTACAGGAACAATTTCCCTACGGACTCTCTTTTCTTGCTGAGTTCAGTGACTCTTTCACAAACTTATCAGGAGTTTTCTTCATTCTTGTGTCTTCGTCTGTGGAGTTTAGCGATTCTAAGGCCACTTCTTTGTTATGGTGTTCTTTTTTGTGTAGTCTTATTTTGTGAATATCCTTTTCAATTTTCTTTTCTGTATCTTTCAAAAGTGAAATTAGTAAGTTTATTAATAGTGAAAGCCATGCAAGGCCAAATATGATCCAAAAGTATACCAAAGCCCGATAGCCGTCAAAAGGGTGACTGCCCTTGGGTCCTAAAATAAAAATCCAGGTATAAAACAGTTAAACAATTCACTATGTTTTTAGACATAAATTGTGTAATAAATTATTTTTAGAGATGAGCGAACACTGTTCGGATCAGCCGACCCGAACAGCACGCTCCCATAGAAATGAATGGAAGCACCTGTGACGCCGGCCGGCCGCCGGCAAAGTCAGCGTCACAGGTGCTTCCATTCATTTCTATGGGAGCGTGCTGTTCGGATCGGCTGATCCGGACAGTGTTCGCTCATCTCTAATTATTTTCGATTTGCTAAAAAACAAAACACAACAACACACGCAGTTTGCTCTTCTAATGATCAGTGAAATCTATGCCAGCTTTATAATATCCCCCTTAGTCTGCATAAATATCCATATCCCAGTGAGTGTCAGCATGGTCTAACTACTTGATGTCCACCTTGGCTCACAAGGACAGAACATGCCGCAGATAACAAAAGCTACAGCTTACTGAACTTTCCTTCAGGAAACTCTATTGTAGATTTTATTTTAGTTCCTGGCTCCATCCTCTCTGATCCAAGACTGTTTAGCCCTTTCTTCTCACCCCTTTGTTGTTAGTTAAATGCTTTTTTACCCAGATCCTTATTCTCAACTAGTTACCTTATTTTACACTATACTCTGTAGGTTTAATCTTTACTTGGAACTGTCTCATTTGATACAGTTTTGCACTGTGGGTTTATTATTGTTGTAATGCAATAAATTCCTGTGAAACTGAATTCCTGACTCCATGATAGAAACCCAATGGACCCTTTAAAGTCAATTTACCCCATAAACTATGCAGAGCTTCCATTTTTGTCACTGTTCTTGTATTGTATAAGGACAATGGAAATATTATTGCAGATGTAAGTGAACTTTTTCAGTTTATGTTTTTCTAAATGTTTTGTAATACAAAGTAATATAAGGTCAAGCACAATTTAGTATACAATAAAAAGAAAAATAAGCTCATAACACATACCAGATCCTACTACGTAATCTCCAAAGCCAATAGTGCTCAGGGAAATGAAGGCATAGTACACTCCTTCTCTGTACGTCCACTGTTCAGTCTCTCTAAAGATCAATGGTGGTATTCCCAAAAACACAAAGACTCCAGTCACCAGGAAAAATATTATGGTCACGATTTTTGTTTTCTTCTGGAAAAAAAAAAAAAATTAAAAGGATTGTACACACAAAAGATATATGGAAATATTTGTAGTCATACTGCATCTAAGCAAAACCTATGTCTCTTCTCATGCTGGGTCTGTATTGCGGAGTAGGCTACAGGGTCTTGGTTTGGGCTTCTTGCACTAAAAATACTTACAGCCTCTTCTTGTCACAGCATTTTTACCCCTTGCCTAGCGCTTGTTTGATGTGCCTAATATCAAATCTACACAAGCCAGGGATTGGCATAGGATTGTGATATAACTCACGCTAGTTTTCTGGAACGCTGCCCTGCCTAGATCCCTGTTCGTTTTACCTCCTATCTCAAAAAAAATTGGCGAGCAATCTGCAGAGACTGAAATGCGTCACAGTGGGCCAAGTTCAGGTGCATTCTGTGACACTTTCTAGGTCGGCCTTCTTCTATGTGGGCCTGTTTGTGTGAATTTTTGGCACACCAGTCATTAACCAAGTTTATACCTTTCCCATTCCATTTTTAAGTAGACATTTTGCAAGTGCTTCTCCCAAGTTGGACAGATATTTGCCAACCTGGCTCAGAACAATGACATTCAGAGGGATTCCAAATAAAGCATAAATCACACAGAAGATCTGTCCTCCCGCAGTTTTCGGTGCAATTGTTCCATAACCTAAACAAAGAAACAAACACGTTTTTTTAATATGAGGTATATAAAACAATATGTGCAGATTCACAGAGATGTCAAATAACCACATCTGGGCATCTGCATTACATTCACCACACCCAGATCCCCCAGTTCTACGTTATTAGACTTTATCAAGTGGCATCAAAGCTTTGGTCAGTGCAATCAATGACAATTCAGGAGAATGCAATACGGATGCTAAAATGTGAGGCCAAGACAAATTCATTCTCATAAGTATAGAATATTTTATACAAACATGCAATGCTGATAACATAAATGATACATAATAGGAACATAGCTTACCAATGGTGGTTACAACAGTACCAGCAAAAAAGAAGGAGCTGCTGAAATCCCAATTTGTCTGCGTCTCTGAAGTTCCATTTAATAAAGGATTAACCCCGTGTTTAACTGCATCTGTAATAACCTGTGCTTGAAATAAAGCTCCATTTTAGCATTAAAGCAAGTCAATAATTTCAAGTGAATTTTCTTCATTTAAGGAATACTGTCATATCTCAATTTTATATGTGTGTTCTACATTTTTAACCATTTTTCTCTTTTTTATTAAACAGATACAACTCCAATTGTGAGTTTTCCTGGAGCTCAGCTGCAGAATGGGGAAAGACTAGCTGCTACAATGTTTTCGCATGTATGGCACATAGAGGGAAGAGTAGATCCTGCTCCTCTAACACCATCTCAGACACAGAAGCGGTAGCATGGGGGATATTATACAGCAGTACTGAGCAATGTTGCTGTGAATTCAGCACTGGAGCGATACAGTAAAAACAGCAGCCCCTGCATATGTCCCCCCACTCTTCTGGTGATCTCTCTTCCTCCCCTCTCTGCATACTTCTATGTATGTAATTCTCTCAACCAGTGTATAAAGGAAGCAAAGAAGGAGCCAGGGCAGAAAGACATATTTTGTAATAAGATACAAAGTTTCTTATCTTTACTGATTCATGGGAAGATTGTAAACAATAGTTAATTTTTTCTGCATCTAATTCATTTTTTTTTTTTTTTTTCACAATAAGGAAGTCATGACTGATGCATGGAAAGCCAACGACATGCTATAAAATCAGTCTTCAATGTTTATGCATAACAGGCTGCACTTGCTTTAGGAGGGAGTGATGACTTCTCTTTTTGTACTTATTATGATTTATTATGGAGCAACCAACACAGGACCACTGGTTGGCCCCAATTGATTTCAGGACATTGAAAATTACTAAGCTGCATCTCTGGATGTGTGACCCGCTGACATATACTGTAGCCACCCAACAGTCCCACACCAACAGCTCAGCATGAGAGTTAAAATAGGTGCATAAAAAGAAATAGCCCCCTCCATCCTCACACAAGGACATGATTCCCAATATACAATAATATTCTCCCTTTAAAGACAACCTTGCACAACCTCCAACTCTTTACATAATTTCATAGTTGCTGCTACACCGAATCCAACGTAGTTGGAATATTCTCTAGCCCCAGCATTATTCACATGTTATCATTTCTGTTAGTTCCAGAACAAGTATACTCTCTACTTTCAGATGGGCAGTCCCAGACTGTCTTCTCCACTCTGGGACTGCCCATTTGACAGTAGACAGATTAATTAGCATATCAGAGATAAAACTAACAGCACCAATTGCTCTGGGATGGTGGGGCTAGAAAAAAAAATTCCAACTGGAGCAGCACTTATGGAGGGATACAAAGAGTTGATGGTCCTCTTTAACTGCAATTACCTTCTTCTATCTTGCAGTAGTTTTTGTATCTGATATACATACAAAGCCTTGTGGTACGACCAAACTAATTACATTTTTCGAGGTCTATTCTCTACTAAGTGCCAGTTTTTAACACCTCCCTTTTCTAGAAAGTTGATCACCATCTTCATCAGAAAGTTCTCCACCATCCAAGATCTTCCTGCCCATAAAACGGATCCTCCATAATTAAAGTTAGCACAATATAACAAAGAAAGTAGCACTAGATTGTAACATCCCTGCAAAAGTGTAGCAAGTGAATGAAGGACTAAGGGACTGAAAGATAATCTGGAAATTATGCTGACACATGAGACCTCTTGTTTTCTTTTTAATGGCTGCCACAATAGGAAGTGACGTGTACTGCAGGATTGAAACCCTTCTGCTGTCTATGGGTTCTTTGCGTAAACACTTCATGCCCATAAAGATGCTGCAAATTTCAAGGCATCGGTAAGGCTGTGGCATAAACGCCTCAGTTTGGCACAGCTGAAACACCGCAACAAAAATTGTGGTGTTTTACATTCCCTGCAAAGAGGAAGGGATTCTGGCAAATACTATCCACACATTGCAGAAACATACCTGCAGCGGAAATGCTGCCATTTCCCAATCCATCGGGTTTTTCGAAATGGCAGCTTAGGTATAACTGAAGCAGAACTATGGCATTTTTGTAAAAAGCACTGCAGGGTAAACCACGATGCATTTCAGCCATGGTTTTTCATGCAGTGCTTTCTGATGCGTCTGCTATGTTGGGCCTTAGCCTAATGGGGTTGTCCAGCCCCAAATCAAGTTTTCATACTGATGACCTATTCACATGACACCTGGACCCCATGCAGATCATCTGTTCTAGCAGTCTCCAGCTCCAGTCCTATACAAGTAATAGGAGTAGCACTGCCGTTCACTTAAACCATTCCTATGCAGCGCACAGGGCTGCTGCACTGCTCCTATTACTTGAATAGGAGCGGTGCTGCTTGTGGTACCCATTCACCGCACCAGCTTGCACAAATGATCTGTGTGGGTTCCAGGTGTTGGACCCCAACAGATCACATAATGATGAACTATCCAGTGTTAAGACAAGTGATACACATTGGCAGTCAACAGGGTTCAATGTGGGTGCTGCACTGAGGACTGGCACTTATTATGCCAGTATACATCATATTATGATATTCCTTAAAAATAAAACAGCCACCCCCTTTAGCAGTAACTTGACTGCTGACTATGTATTTTATGATTTTGCCTTCTATATATTGTATACATGCCTGTTAACCATTGAAGAAAATTAAAATAAAACAATACAGTTTTACTGACAAAAAAACTCAAGAACTACTTCAATAGTTCATAAAAGCAATGGATATCAGTTCCAGTGCTGCAGACAACAAAATTAGTTAGGCAAGGTTCACACCAGCACTTAGACTACCGTTCGGGGTTTCTGTCCCCAAAACCACTTAAAAATTGCAGAGAAAAAGAATCCTGCAAGCATTTTTTTTTTTTTTTTTGGTGGTGGACCCCATTATAGTCTATAGGGTCCACAGGTAATCTCTTTGTAAGGGGGTTAGTTTTCCAGAAAGAAAGCTGAACGCTGGTGTGAATCTAACGTGTGAATCACTCCTAGCATGTAATCCAAGATTAGAGAAGGTGTAACACATTGTTATATGAGGACAGATCTTGTTTTAGCACTATGTTACTCTATGTCATTAAAGGTAACCTGTCACATGGAAAATGCAGTCCAATCTGTAAGCAGTATAATATATAACAGGAGGAGCTGAGCAGACTGATATACATATTTGTAGGAAAAGATTCAGTATAGCCAGTAAAAAGTAATTTAAACCTTATTCTGATTCTTTAGGAGTCCAGTGGGCGGTCCTAGATGATGATGATGATCATGAATTACAGTCTAGCCTAAGTGAAATGGGGCAATTGACATGAGCCCGATGGGTTTTTTTTGCCTTCATCTGGATCAACACTGTAGGGGACTGTAAGGTTATAGACTGGACTTGATGGACTGATGTCTTCATGCAACCTCATCTACAATGTAACTAAGTGCATATAAAGATAGCTGTCAATCACAGTCCACTGGACTCCTCAGCCAAGAATGAGCAGCTGTACAACAGACAGAATCTGACATCTAGATTTAAAAAAACCCAAAAACACACATATGTAAAGTATAAAATGTGCTTACAGTAATGAGATGTTCCAGGGCATCATGTGTAAGGCAAGTGTAATTCTTCAAGAAGTCCAACCTGTGGCGCTCTGTTTTCAGTTGTACATGCATCTCGGCTTCTTGTTCCAACCTCTGAAACACCATAGCACCTGCCAGCAGGTACATGAAAAATCCAGCACCCAAAAGAATACTTTTAATACAACCAGAAAACTTCCTGAAGTCCAGTTTTGCAGTTTTCCTCCCATTAGCTCTGTTCATTTCTGTTCTTTACACTACTGACCGTGAGAAGAAAGGAAATCCAATTCTTATGTCAGTGTCTTGAGAGTTCAAGTGGATAAATCAAAGATTCTGTCTGTGACAAGGGATGTCCAAGGGACAAGCTGAATGACTTGACATGAGTCAGGGTGGAGTTAAGCACGGCTCATCCCTCAAACTTTAGACTTTGGATCTGACACAGTTTGCATTTCCTGTAAGCAAATATAAGCAGGGCGATCATTACATAATATGTTTAACGAGCACATAGTGAAAGAAGAGAGACAGATTTGTAATCATTGGGTGGATTCACTTTTATTGTCCCTAGATATAGACACGGTGCCGCTTATTTACACTGTCATAGAGCATGTGAGAACAATGCTTTCATTCTAATATTATATGATTTATGGGGTTGTATAGTCTTATGGAAATCAAATGGAGCAAAGGCTAAGTATGATTCTTACTGGTGCCATTTTGGGATGTATAGAAACTCATTAAAGTTAGTGGGGTTGTTCATGACTTAGATATTGATGGTCCATCCTTAGGATCAATATCAGATCGGTGGGGGTCCAGCACTAGGTATCTTCACTAGGGTTGAGCGATCTGGATCGGAAATGTAAATTCCCGATCCCGATCTTTTCCGGCGGGATAGAGGTCAAAGGTTATTTCCCACAATGCTTGGCTACTGGCCAATCATTGTGGGAAAAGCTATAGTATCAGATGAGTGAGTACTAATCGAAACTCCCGTTTCGAATAACACGCACCCATAGGAATGAATGGAAGCGGCCGGCACGCAGACTTTGCCGGCATCCGGCCACTTAACCCCCTTTGCCAGCGTGCTGGCTGCGTCCATTCATTCCTATGGGAGCGTAATACTCTTCTGTTTCCTCCCTGCTGTGCCGTATACTCAGCTCTGCTATATCTCAGATGTAGCAGAGCTAAGTATACGGTAAAACAGGGACAAAGCAGAAGAGTGGCAGTCTGCGGTAAATCACTCTGTTCTGCGCTGCTGTGAGGACGACGAGGCACTCGCCATATAATAAGCCATGGCTGAAGTTTGCAAGTAGATAGATACTACTGTACATTGACTTGTCTATCTACTCTTCTGAGATGTAGCAGAGCTGAGTATACAGTAAAGCAGGGACAAAGCAGAAGAGTAGATAGACAAGTCAATGCACAGTTATGGAGATGTAGCAGAGTCCAGCATATGGCACAGCAGGGAAGAAACAGAAGAGTAGATAGATACTATCTACTCGCAAACTTCGCTCAACTTACCTGCACAGATCCGCTGCTGCTCCCCATTCTTCTTGCTTCTCTTCTCTCTCATTCACAGGCCTTCAGAGCGCCCCCGCCTCCATAGACTAGTGTTAAAGATGATGGGAGTAGGCGGGGCTTGACTCACGTCTCCCCGCCTACTCCCATCATCTCTATCACTAGCCTATGGAGGTGGGGGTGCGTACGGCGCCCTGAAGGCATGTCAATGAGAGAGGGTAGGACCGAGAAGAATGGGGAGAGGCAGCAGATCTGTGCAGGTAAGCGGACACCAGTGGGTGTCTCGTGGAGCTTCCATTATTTAAAAAAAATCCCATTGACTTGCATTAGCATCAGTATTGGGATCAGGGTCGGGATTCGAATGGAAAATGATCAGAAATCGGATTTTAGAAACGATCCTGAAATTTCAAGATTGGCTCAACCCTAATCTTCACCAATCAGCTGTTGCAGCGGCCACTGAATCTGCGCAATGCAGCGAGCCAGAAGAAGACAGCTCTGTGCACTGTGTATGAACACAAATAGCAACTAACTAAAAATTTACTTTTATTAATAACTATTAAAATCAGCACCACAAACAAATACCCCTATTTGAGAGAACATAGGCTGGGTTGGTTCCTAATACCAAGAAATATATGTCAAAGTCCAAGTAATGGGGACCAATAATTGCTTGGCCATTCCCAGCAGAGAAAGAGGATTTTAAAAGGAATATAGATGAATAGAATAAAGATGAAACTATTCCCCAAATAGGATACCACAATCAGTGTTGATAGCGCTTACACCTCCTTAGTGTCCCCAGGGGGGAAAAGAAAGATGTTAGTAATAATGTACGCGGTATACCCTAAGCCCAATTAGGTAATGTAACATGGGGACCCCGGCAGTAAAACAACTCTCGACACGTTGCCTTATAACATCAGGAGAGTAAGATAACTAAATGAAAGGACTCCAAGCCTACATATTCTAGCTTGCGGTTAAAACCGCATTTCCTGGCGCCCTGGTGGTGGACGCCAGTAGTTCGATGATGACGGATGATGGTCATGACAACCCATCAGCACCCCCACAAAAGTATCATTGAGGCTTCAATAGAATACCCTCTCTCTGTTAAAACTGCCCAGCTGATGGTAACCGGGGGCATCCACTGGTGCAGGCACAGCTGATATGTCCAAATCATTCCGGATTATTAATAGGGTGGTTTGGATTTTCACAAAAACCCACTTGCTGTGTTGAACTATGATAATTCAACTAAAGCTAGGTTCACACTAGTGTCTTGTCTCCATTCGGGGTTTCAGCTCCCCATTGCACTTGAAGAATGCGAAATGAAAAGTCCTGCAAGCAGATCTTCTCTCTGCATTTTTCGGTGGAAATAGTGTGGACCTCATTATAGTCAATGGAGTCTGCTGGTTTCCGCAGGTAACTGCTTTTTAAGCAGATTGGGTGAACCTAGCGTAAAATGGAAAAGTTCTGACATTTTGTAATACACTTTGTGGTTTAATTACTAAGCATTCTTATAAGATGGATGAAAACAATTCTCTTTTTCCAGTAGGTTTGCTACAATGTTTCCAGCCCAAGCAGGAGCTTCATTACATATTTATAACTCCGGCCCGATTCACATCTGCATTCAGTATTCCAATCGGGAAATCCATTTGGGACCCCACCCGAACGGAATACTGAATGCATTGACAAGCAGTAAGCAGTCCTTGTGTTTTCTGCACAGAACATGTGGAGAGAAGTACTTCATAAACTATTTTCCTCTCTGCAGGACTTGTGTGGACACCGCGTGGAAAACACGCAGACCCCATTATAGACTTTGAGGTCCGTGTGCTTTCACTGCTCACCGCTTGTCAATGTGTTCGGTATTTCATTCGGGGGGTCCCCAAGCTGATTCCCGAACAGACGCTCAGTCACACACTCTGGTATCATGCTGTGCTATTTTGTCCTTAAGGCTAAGGCCCCCACATGGTGTCCTGCAGCAAAAAAGCACTGTGAGTAAAGCAGCAGCGGAAACGCATTGCGGTTCTTCCCGTAGCACTTTGCACAGAAAGTTCGCAGAGGTTTCCTCTGTGTACTTTCTGCTTCAATAATTTCTAGAGGGAAACCACCTGCGTTTCCATAGATATAATTGACATGCTGCGATTTCCAAAACCATAACCGTTTTGGAAATCACTGCATGTCTGCACCACGTATTTTACCGCAAAGTGGGTATGGGATTCGCTATGTGAGGCCTCAGGTTGCAAAGGTAGATTTGCTTCAGTTTTTTTATGGTGGACATGCCTCAAAAATCAGAGCAAAAAAAAAAAGGAGTGTGAACAAAGTCTTAGAAGTAGCAGGTTGGAGATTTATTACTATTTTATGAATAGAGTGACAAAAAAAAAAACAAAAAAAAAAAAAAAACGCCCCCAACCATTCTTATCTATGCCACATCGTGTTATATATATTCCAAAAGGAAAATGTGAAGCTATTCAGATAAGCTTGTCCAGTTTTATTTGTAGCCAATGTTTCCAGAGGAAGTTTCCTATGTGTTTAACAATGGCCCTTTATGTTGGCATTGCCTGGTGCCAAGATGCAGTAGATGCTTGGTACCAACACCCAGACACTATGTTTATACTGTAAGCAAGTAAAAGGAAATCCCTTTGCTATTGAATGAATGTTGAATGATATTTCACCTCTTTTGAGAATAAGAATACAATTAGTAATGTCAGTATATTCAGAACTGTACCCAGCGGTATAATCCAGTCTTATGATAGGTTATTGCCCGAATGTATATTTCAGTAGAGATCATCGATTTCTCCATAAGCTAAACAGAGCATATTTTTGTAGTCATGAATGAAACTTCTGTATGAGCAACTCCTCATACACTAGCAAAGAGTTATCAATCTCCAGCACTAGATGGCAGCATTACATTGATTTACAAGACACCTCACAATGTTGGAGACAAAATATTAGAACACATTAGGATTAAAACCACAGCTCTGCGCTGCTCTCATTGCAAGCAGTGTATATGTAGTCGCATCGTGATTTACAGGTTGTAACAGCATGACAGTTGCTAGAAATCGTAGTCACATAGATCAACAGTATCTCTCTATATTATAAAAATGAATTCATGTCTGTCTGTCTGTTCTCTATGTGCAACCAAACGACTGGACCGATCTTCACCAAATTTGGTACAGAGATACTTCAGGTATCCGGGAAGGTTTAAGATGAGACTCCAACTTGCTCGGACGTACCATTACTGAGATACCGCATTCCCAACACAATGCCCCCCCCCCCTTAGCCAATACAAACAGTTCCACACACTGAAGGTTTAGATAAGTGCGTCTACACACAGTTCCACATGCCGAAGGATTAGATATACGCGTCTGCACAGAGTACCACAAGCCGGAGGATTAGATATGCACGTCTACACACAGTATCACACAGGGAAGGATTAGATACGCAAATCTGCACACAGTACCACACGCCAGAGGATTGGATACGTACATCTGCACTAAGTACCACATACCATAGGATTAGATGCGCGTGTCTGCACACAGTTCCACACACCAGAGAATTAGGGAGCCTTTACATGAAGTTACGCTGCGCTCATTCTGAACATAAAAACACGTTCAGAATGAGCGCGTAAAAAGCAGCTCCCATTGACTTGAATGGGAGCCGGCTGTTACGTTCGTGTCGGAGTCCAGACCCAGATTCCGGATTGCAGGTTGCACCGCTAAGGAAACAGGGGAGGGAGACTATCCCTGGCACTACGGTGGCTAGCTAGGCCCTGCCTACGGGTGGTGGTCAGCTGTCCCCAAGCTAGTCTTGGCCCCGACAACTCCTGGCTCTCTAGCACGAAGACCTAGCAGACAGATAGGGCAAGAGCTATAGGAGAGCTAGGGACTGGGGTTTCTAAAGTGGTGACCCCTACAGAAATCCAGGTGCAGCTGCAGACAGACAAACGGGCTTGGAGGTGCTGGACAACGGACACGCAGTACAACACAAAACAAAACAAGAAAATGAGGAGAGGGACAGTGGAGAGGTGAGGAAAGGGTAAACACAGGACTGGGGAAAACACTGGAACCCAAAACCTCTCTAACCACAAGAAAGTGCCAGGCAAACAGAGCAGAAGGATAGGGTGTGAGCATACCTCCCAACTTTTGAAGAACTGAAAGAGGGACAAAATGTCGCGGGCCGCAGAAAATTTAGCCCCACCCACTTTTGTGTTGATTCCGCCCACTCATTAATTTTTCATGTGCCCGCACACAGTATAATCCTCCTACAGTCACCCGTAAATTATATGTCCCCCCTCTATCTCTCCCCCAGTTTCATATACACCCTTCATCTGCCCCCAGTTTCATGTCCCCCTTCCATCTCTGCCCCCAGATTCATGTCCCCTCCATCTCTGCCCCCAGATTCATGTCCCCACATCTCTGCCCCCAGTGTCATGCTGTCCTCTCCATCTCTGCCCCCAGTGTCATGCCGTCCTCTCCTTCATCTGCCCCCAGTTTCACATTCCACCTCCACATTAAACTTACCTTCTCCTCCGCTCCCTCGCCGCTCTCTGCGCGCCTCTCTTGCTGACACATATGCGGCTGAAGCGAGGAGCTGACCTGACCTCGCTTCAGCCGCATATGTGTCAGCGAGACCGGCGGCGAAGCGAGGAGCTGACCTGTGATCTGAGTTGAACACATATGCGGCTGAAGCAAGATGGACGCAGATCTGAGTTGAAATTGGGACATACCTCCCTCCAACCGGGACCGCGGGACATGTCACCCAAATCGTGACTGTCCCGTGGAAATCGGGACGGTTGGGAGGTATGTGTGAGGGAACAAACCAGATACAAACAACAGGCAACTCTCACACCACTTCCTAATCAGTTGGAACTTTCACCAAAACAATCCTCCTCCTAGAGCCAACAATCCTAAGGTGTAAACCACGAAAACCGGCAACATGTGGAGCCAGCCCTCTTCCTTAAAAAGGCCCCAGAATCCTCCCATAGGATGATGGCAATATAAAACACCTGAGGTTCGATTCCTGGAACCTCAAGTATGCTAAGAGGACTGACACCAATACCAAACCAGATGGTCCAGTGGCAAAGCAACCACCAGCAGAACACATGAGCCGGGATCAAATCCCCAGCCGGCAGACACACCAACATATACAAACAACCAGGTCATGACACCGGCATACGTGCGCTCCCCTTTGAAATCAATGGGAGGCTTTTTTCCCTATGCTTTCAATGTATTACACGCGTAATACATTGAAAGCAATAGCGAAAAAAGCCTCCCATTGATTTCAATGGGGAGCGCATGCATGTCGGTTCCCATTCAAGTCAATGGGACTTGCTTTTTAGGCTCTCATTCTGAACGTGTTTATACGTTCAGAATAAGCGCAGCATAACTCCGTGTGAAGGCTCCCTTAGATATGCGCATCTGCACACACCAGAGGATTAGATACGCACGTCTGCACACAGTACCATATGCCGTAGGATTAGATACAGTACGCACATCTGCACACAGTTCCACAAGCCAGAGGATTAGATCCGCGTGTCTGCACACATTACCACATGCAGGGGGATTGAATACATGCATCTTCACACAATACCACACACCAGAGGATTAGATACACACCACTGCACACAATACCACATGGGGGAGGATTAGTTACGTGCCTCTGCACACAGTACCACATGCCAGAGGATTAGATACGCGCCTCTTCACACAATGCCACATGCCGGAGGATAAGATAGGCGCCACTGCACACAATACCACATAGGTGAGGATTAGATACGTGCGTCTGCACACATTACCACACGAGGCAGGATTAGATACATGCCTCTGCACACAATACCACACACCGAAGAATTAGATACACATCTCAGTACACAGTACCACAAGCCAGAGGATTAAATACGCGCGTCTGCACACAGTACCACATGCCGGAGGATTAGATACGCGCCTCTTCACACAATACCACATGGGGAAGGATTAGATACGCGCATCTGCGCACAGTAGCACACACTGGAGGACTAGATATGCGAATTTGCACAGTGCCACACCAAAAAGGATTAGATACATGCGTCTACACACAGTACTACACAGGGAAGGAATAGATACGCATGTCTCCACACAGTACAACACGCCGGAAGATTAGATACGTGCATCTTCACACAATACCACACATCAGAGGATTAGATACAAGCCACTGGACACAATACCACACAGGGGAGGATTAGATACATGCCTCTGCACATGGTACCACATGCAGGAGGATTAGATACGCGGCTCTGCACAGAGTACCACACATTAGCGTTTTAATCCAGATTTCCATAGCAACCCAGCCATTTTTCTACACTGCTGTATGTCAGCTTTAAAGAAGCAGGGCACTGTGGATGACACTGTTACACAAGGTCACATTCACACAGCTTTACTCCAGGTATCCATAACAACTGATCACAGGTTTTTCACTGATATCCAAAATGAGATCCACATAATCACGTGACATAATCACAACATACAAAATACACCAGTGCAAAATTGGACAATTCTTATGGGGCCACTACACAAACAAAAAATGTAATATACCCGTGCGAAGCCGGGTCCTCCTGCTAGTAATGTATATATGTGCCTTCTTTCATCAAACATCAAAATATCTATAATTTTTTGGTATACTTCAAACATGTATTACTGACTAGAATTAGACAAGGATTCCACCACATACATTCTACCACCACCCACACCTCTGTGAATTGGATCCATTATATGGCACCTATAGAATTATTTTGGCCTATGCTGTAACTTCTGTAAAATTACAAGTTATAAAGAGCTTTTTTACTCATGAACCCATATGGCATACTCCAACATGTGGCATATTATAGAGGTAAGGAAGAATACAATGACAAACAGTGATGTTGAAAGATATCACATAAAATACCTACAACTCTGTAATACAAAGGGATAGGGTAGGGCTGTTTTAACACATTGATGGGTAATTTGGAAAGGTTTCATAAATGCCGCCCCCCAACCCCAAGGGGCAGATTTTGACGCCGAATCTGCCCCTTCACAATAGAGGTCTATGTAGGCCGCTAGCATTCTTTTTTCCCCGTGATCGGTGTGTTCCCGCTCACGGAAAAAAGAGGCGAGCTGCCACGGCTGTATAAAGACTCCTTAGTGGTCCCATACATTATAATGCCCCTCAGTGGCCCATCACACTATCAAATGCCCCTGCAAAGACATTAACAGGTCCCCCCACCCTCCAAAGTGGCTCCTCACATATTAAACTGTCTCACTCTGGGAGCCCCTCAGATATTATATTGTAATGTCCCCTTTCCAGGTTGCCCAGTGGACGCAGATCAGTTGAAGTTGTGACATATCAGGGCAACCTGGTACAATGGGACAGCACTCTAAATGCAGGACTGTCCAAAGGAGGCCCCCCACTACCATAAAAAAAAAAAACTTACATTTTGCATAACTAAAATCTGTATTAAAGTAAATTAGAGCATTCAGGTCACAGTGCCATCATGTGGCATTTTTCAAGTAAATCGTTCATTTATTGGACTAAATAAGGCTGCAACACTGAAATATAATATATATATATATATATATATATAATATATCCTCTACAATGTGCTGTGGCTGGTTTTATATGGGGGCATTTGATAACAGATTCCAGGTCACCAGCAGAGAAATGCTTTATCTTTTATGGAACAGGTGGGGCAATAGCTACATATTTGCCATAGAGGACATTTACCTCCTGCAAATACCTTGGCAATTACTCAGCAGTCTGACTAATAGAGATCTTAAGGATCAGCATCTTCCATGATGTATTTATAATATAGAGGAGTTTGGGAAATCTGCAGGAAACTTTAGCTATCGGCCAGCTGAGAGTTGCTTTCCAGTAAGAGAGGAAGAGGGAAAACAACAGTGCTATAATGTGACTAGACATTTGCGTCCTGTTTTCCTGAATTATAATACAGCAGTTGAAAGTATGGATTAAAGGGGTTGTCTAATGAAGAGAGCCCTATCTATATGCCCAGTTAGGGCATATAGACCTCATAGAGGGGGATACTCCACTCAGGACCCCTCCACCCATTGAAAAAAATATTCTGCTTCTTGTTCATTTCAATGGGAGACACTTTATTTTCCGCTAGCTGAACAAAATTAACTGGTGGAAAAGGAAGACGTCCTGCACGATCTTTGGTGCAAAGAGAGGGGTTTAAATAAAATTCACTTTGCTGGAACTGTAAAATGCAGCTTTTTTTTCCTGCTAGGTTTCCACAGAGCCCCAAATGCGATTCAGAGCCTAAAGCCTTAGTGTCCATGTGCATGTGAGTTGGAGGCAGAGATGATCACAGAATGTAGTCGGATGAAACTCAGTATGACATACTGTGATGCATTCATATCTATGGGGGCTTCCAAATTAATTCCTTTCCTGGAGGACATGACCTGTTCTAATCATTCGTGTTTTCAGAACGGAATGGATCTGGAAGCTCCATAGACATGAATGCACAATGTAATGAACTCCAATGTCATCCGACTGCACTCCACAATAAACTCGGAGCCTTACTCGGATGCACACGCAGCCGCGTGCGTGGACCATTACTCACACAACGGCAGTTATTAAAACCATGAATTTCTGCAGCTCTCTCTTAATAACTGTGTGCCATAGTGTTTGGAGCTGTATTCCTGCTCTATGTGCAGGCTCAGGAATAGGGATAGGGATTTACTAATTATCAGATGTCTAACCTAGTCTGCTGGATTATGGTAATACTTTACATGAGTTTGTTTTACAGCTTGGAGTAAGTCTGGAATATCCTGCTTAACTACTTGAACCATTTTCTCAGCATGCATGAAAGGATGTGATTGTGTGTCTGAAAGTAGGTGCGTCCTATAAAACTGCAGACTATAGCTCCAACCAGAAATGCAGCCTGTACAGAATATACTTTTACATTTATAGATGTGCTTTTCCATCACCAGCCATCCCACAAAGCTTTTAAGGCCAGACTCCTATTTGAAAGGTCTTTTTAGAGCAAAGCTAAGTCAGCATGTAATAGTGTACCATTCATTACAGTATGTCTGTTTATGCTAGGCTATTGAATACTCCTCAGTATGGCTGCCTGCCCGGGATGGTTCTGCCGCAGAAGATGGCATACTCCCCCTGAAAACCACCACGAAGAGGTGCCGAGCAACAAGATGTGTAACATTGGTATGTGTCTGATAAGCAAGATTAATAAGGCCTGTGGAGGAAAATCTAAGATCTTGTGACTGGATTACTCAGCTTTGAGTGATAGTAGAAACTTTATCACATTTATTAACAGGTGTTTCAATCCAAAACACATACCTCCCCTACTAGTAGGGCAATTTATTTGTTACATTACTACACACGGTTTATATAGGGCTATAATCCAATATAAATATTACATGTCATCTTTGTATATGTACATGATACGTTACTCACTGACAATTATCCCCTATATACAATATAGCGGAAACCATCAGATTGCTAGGAAGCAACCACAACAGGGATCCTTGATTACTCTGTGTGAATGGAGCTGTAGTGTTTATGCATGATCCGATTCTTATCCCCTAAGTGTTCATGTGGGCGCACTTTTTGATTTTATTTTTTGATTTTGTATATACCGTATATACTCGAGTATAAGCCGACCCGTATATAAGTCAAGGCCCCTAATTTTACCACAAAAAACTGGGAAAACTTATTGACTCGAGTATAAGCCGAGGGGGAGGAAATGCAGCAGCTACTGGAAAATTTCAAAAATTAAAATGGTCGGAGTTTTGGGGTGCAGTAGTTGCTGGGTGCTGGGAAAGGGGAGGGGGTGTTTTGGTTGTCTGTCTGCCCCTTCTCTGAGATTGAGGACTGTTTTTTCTTCCCCCACTTGGAATTCAGTCTGGCTGAATATAGGGTATCTGCTGTGCTCCTATTAACCCCTTCCCGATGGAACAGGAGCACTGCAGATACCCTATATTCAGTAGACCGGGCACTGTCAGACACATGGATACCTAATGTGTATGTGTTTCATGGTAATTTTCTACTTTTATATGTATTCTAGGGAAAGGAGTGATTTACAACATTTATCTATTTTAATCTTTTTTTGCAGTATTTTATGGGAGATTCTATACATTGATATTGTGGCTGGTCATAGACCCCCCCCCCCCCCCCCTAAAAAAAAAATATTTTTTTTTTTGCCGACTCGAGTATAAGCCGAGGGGGGCTTTTTCAACACAAAAACTGGGCTGAAAAATTCGGCTTATACTCGAGTATATACGGTAGTGACATAAAAATGGAACTGGATCCTATTATGTAAATGTAACATTGACACCACATATTGTGAAAAAGCTGCCTTTTTCATTGCAGTTTCTAAGGTGCTGTTTTGAGCCAAAGTCAATAGTGGATTTAAAAGAAGCAAAGAGCGCAAGAGCTTCCTTTATATTATCCATTCTTTCTGAAGCCATTTTGGGCTTAGGTTCAAAAATGCAGCAAAATGTGCAAAAATCCCCATTTTCTGTGTGTTTCATTAGTGAGATTCTTGCCTCTTGTTTTTGGCACTGCAGATGTCATGGTTATCACATGGAATTTTTAGATCTACATTTTCTTGGGGGGTTCTTTATATGTAATCTAGACGCTAACACCGGCTTCTCTGGCTCTGGCCACCGCAGTGCTAATATAGTATTCCATGCTGACCATTGAAGAAGTTTGAGATTCTAACTCAATTTTTTTCTATCAATTTATTCGCACAGTGCAAAAGTGTGTAAAAATGCAGAAATTGCGGCAACTTTATGTAAAGAAGGACACTGTAACAGTTACTAGATGGGTGCGCCCATATAGAAGGAGCAGTGCTTCACAGTAACGTGAAATAAGAAAAGAAAGATAAAGAGTAAGAAGGTCTCACACAGAAGACTACTCACAATGACTCTTGAAGAGATGAAGCAAATGGCAGATAGATCCTTAGGACATGGGAGAACTGGAGACAGATACCCAGCGTTTAGAAGAGACGGCACCAGGCGAAGTTCACAAGAAGATTACATGCAATGGCATATATGTGAAAGGCAACAAAGTATAAAAGCAGCAGGAACTATAGAATACAATGCAAACAAAAGCCAACTATATTGCAGACTAAGCTTAGGTGTGGCCAAAGCTCTCAGCTGTGAGGGCTTATCAGCTGCTTGCAGGAAACTACTGGTATTTGTGATATTGGTAGTCCTCACGTCACCCTATATCAAATATAATAAAATAGTGAACACACGGTCAAGAAAAAGCCATGCAGTGCCCTGACATTGCCATATAGTACTAGTTTACTACATACAGTACTGCCTAGAGTGCACAGACAGTATATAGTATGCTGAATTTGTCACATTCACTCTCAAATACATAGGGTCATACAAGATTGACATAAAGACACATTATGCCATATTCTGCCCACATAGAGCTAAATAGGAAAGTGTGGTTTACCAATTTGTTTGCAGACATTGCTATACTGTGCAAACATAGCTCTGCATAGTGACAAATATTGCCATACTTTGCTCACGCACAACCTAACAATACCTATATTGTAAAAATGTGACCTATGTAAACCATGTATGATGGTGCTTTTCAGCACTAAAGCAACATAGGTGGTCTCTTATAGAACAGGCACTGAACATTGAAGAAACTCTCCCAAACTGTGCAAGAAAGTTATACTGCCCTCTGTTGGCAACTGATGCTAATGTTAGTAATGTCTCCTTTGCACTATTAGTATAACTGCATAAGGCAATTTTCACTGACACCGTATTTTCGAAAACAGTTTTCTATTCAGATTTTTTAGTCTGAGCCAGAAGAGGATTCAAATGAAATGGCAAATATAAAATAAGAACTTACATTTCTCCTTCCCACTACACTTCTGACTTCGGCACCAAAAACTGCAGTAAAAACTGTACCTCGGGGTATGGTTATCACATAGCAGACTTATTGCAGAATTTTCTGTGAGTTTCTGATTAATATGAATGGGGTTGACAGAAAAAGCACCATTCTGAGGCATGGAACCAGGGCAGGCATTTCTACAAAAAAATCTGCTGTGTCTAAACGTACCCATAAAGAGTGCAGGACTTTCTAGTTGTTAAGACTTTTCAAACTTGGTAGGATAGGGTTGGAGATATTCAAGAAGAATAAATTGGGGTATTTTCTGCAGGTACACCCTCCTTTTCACTTTCCATGTGACCATTTACAGCATTCTTCCCTTCTAATCTTTTACCACTTGACTATTTATTCATCTAAACCTGATGAGATAAATCTATGAATAGGTCTTATATAGGGGCACTTTGGCGGCTAATTTTTGGGTGCTCAGCTTTTTCAACTGACCATGACTAATAATGTTATGGGGGCACTGGTTGTGTGCATATGAGCTGGTAAACTTTGAGTATGAATTTTGCACATTGATTCTATACAATAGTAATTCCAATAGTAGTAAAATATTTTTGCATCACAAAATGTCTTTTTAAGTGTGTGTGTGATATTATCATTTTCTACATGGATGACATGCTATATCTTTACATTTATTCATACAAAACTGTGGTCTTCTTTACCTTAGGATAGTTTTCCTCCTGAGGGCCTGGATTTCAAGCATAGTCATCATAGCCTCTTCGCAGCACAGTAGCCCCAAGGGGAGACAGGGGCTCCTAGCACTATAAGTGACTATAATGCTGGGAGTCTGGAGCTTGGCTCAGTGATCAATCTTGGAAGTATGGCCAACATCCAGATCACATACAAACATGTCGTATGAAGCCAGCTTTAAAGGCATTGTCTAGTTAGAGACAATCCTTTTCAAATTGTGGCCACGCTAGCAATAAGCTGTACTCTGCGGAAACACTCATGGCACCCCTGGCAAACAGGCCATTTTGCCAGGGAAAGTTGTATCCAGCTAAGAAGTGGGAACATAGTAATACGTGACAGCCACTCAAATTGATAGCCAAGAACATCTTGAGTCCACCAGAATGGGAGCCACTCTTATAGTCTCATAATTCTGGCTCATAGATCAAGGTCCTGAGCAGGGGATCCCCTTCTGAGATGTCCATATGCCCTAGTAGAGCATAGACAAGAGTAGTTTTCAGGAGAGATCCCCATTAATAACAATCTGACCAGTTTCAATTTTGTGACCAGGTTTGGTGAATGAAACATGAACTTTGTTTTCTATGGATAATAAAATCGGTAATCGCTCAGAAGATGTAAAAGAGAAACTAAGGGTATGACTAACTAAATGATGAACCGCTACCTAGAAGTCACTGAATGATCTACAGTGCATGCAGAACATTATATTAACCATCAAGCTAACATTACAACTGTGTAAACAAGGTTTTTTCATTCGCCTGTCCAAGGCATTTATCTCGAGTTTATCACCAGTATGGGCCCCAGTCATGAGAATGACATAGTGCACTGTGCACCTGCAAGTATTTGTGAAATATCTTACTGTATGGAATTTAATTGTTAAGCCAGAAATGCATGTGATGGATATTAAACAGAATATGCGTCGTACCACTGTTCTTTGTCAAGCTAACATAGCCTATGACCAGGAATCTGCTCTCAGAAGAAACAGACAATGCTGTGTGCTTTATGATTATCATAATAACAATAATCATTGTTATGAAGGTACTAAAACTGCAGAACAACATCCAAATGTATGTATATCTGGCCACAGAGAATACAGTAGTCAGCAGATCCCACCAACGATGTCTATGAGGGTTGAAGACCATCCTTCAGCATTTAGCATTGGGAAAACAGGGGTCAGATAGGTAGGATTCTCTCTGCTAGATCCTATAGTTTCCTATAGGATCATATGTCATACTTGAGTGTTCCAGCAGAGTTCTATAGTGTCCCACGAGGAGCACTACAAAAGGTTTACATTTAATATGAGCTTTTAAGGAACATGTTTTGCACTGGTATATACTGTATGCGCTGTGTGATCTATGGTGCCTTTATTGCACTAAACCATGATAGAATGGGTGCAGAGTACGGGGTACGACCCAGGCAGGGGGGATCCTGGGTAGGAATGAAGACTGTTCTCTCTCTCTGAGTACGGAGTAGGGAGCAAGTTCAAAAGTCTTCTCTTCTTCTCTGAGACAGAAGGATAAAGGTATGTGAGGAGACGTTGAGAGACTGAACCAGAGCCCAAGCTAGATTGGAAGAAAACCAGCTAGAACAGTTCTGCGTCGTTCAGCAGTGAGCTCATCTTACGGACAAGGGACAGCGTGCCAGATCAGGATATGAAGTTAAGTGCTATATGGTAGACATGACTGACCAGATTGAACTGCCCTGCACATGAATTCCAAACCAAAACTTATGCAATTCATCTTGCCACACGTAAGACATGGTAGAAAAGCAGAGGAGAAGAAGGATCACATGGTCTCTTTGACCTAGACGGGCTTCTGGCCTCACCTGACATTCCCTCAGCAAATCATGAGTGGTAGGTGGAGAGGTTGCAGGGCTGATGTCACATACAGAATATAAGGTACTGTGGGAGGAAGAAGAAAAGTCATTTTCATGCTAAGGGAAAGATGTGTTTTGACTGCATGATCCAAAGCAATTTATGTTTATACATTACTAACAACACCAACATTGTAATAGAACTACAGAATAATACAAGGAGGTCTAGTGGAGCGCAGTATAGCTAGATTTAATCAATTTGAGGCAGTCAAATCATATGGGGGGAGAAGCTCTGCAATGTGTGACTGCAAAGTTCACTATGTTATTTACTGGCCAGGTCACCCTTTATTTGACAATCATATCTTTTTCTTTTTTTTTTTCAGTAATACATTGTGAGATTTGCCATTAATATTAGTGTAGCTTGCTTACTATGATCTATTACTGTCCAAAGTAGCAATGCAGCAAAATTACTGGAAAAAAAACAAGGTAGGGGACAGGCTAAAGGTGGGGAAGGTAAAAACCCTCACTATATGTGGCAGTGACAGACATGTTTCCAGTGCTGCTAGTATTGGCAGCGGCAGCAACTACATGCGGTCATTTCCCATTTGGGGATTTCTTGTACATTACCAAATTACAAATCCATAGCAATGTGCAAGATCTGCAAGCTGAAAATTAGCCATGGCTGTGCAGGAACAAATTTAGAAACTACATTTTCCCATACTCACATGAAAAGACATCACCATCTCATTTTGCAAAATAGAATTAGCAGTGTTATTGGCAGGGAAAGTGAGTAAGGCAGTCCTATTTCTTCTCCCCATAATCTTCCTTGTAGGCAGTTCACATCCACACCTAGCACATGGTTGTTGTTATCATCATCATCACCATGTGCATTTCATGCCAAAGTCGCACCTGGCCAAGTTGTTGGCGGTGCAGTCACTGTCATAGTTCATAGTGGATTCCACTGCAATTCGCCAATTGATGGCATGTGCTCAACCTTGACGGAGGATACCTCACCACCATTTTTTCTCTAGAACAGCTGTTATTCAAGAGCTATCACCTTGTGTTGGAGAATGTGGGCCTATTTGTGTGGGGAAAGGTGCATGTCACCATTGACACATGGAGCAACAATTATAGACAAGGACAATACATGGATTTTACAGCCCTCTGTGTCAATGTTTTGAGCGACAGTGGCTACAGTCTGGAAACGCAGTAAGGCCATGTGCTAGAACCACCCCAGGCCCAGCTCGAACATGGGGCCCTTCTACCCGCTCTGTATCTCCCTCTCTGGACCATTTTCGATCATTTTCACCAGGATAAGCCATGCAGTTTTACAGCTAATAAACCTGGATCATAGATGCCACACAGCAGAGGAGCTGCACATTTCAGCCTTTCGTATGTGGCTAAAAACACCTATGATGTCACGCCTTTATTATATATGTTACTGGAAACAGTTACACTCATGCAACATGGAATGGAAGAAGAAGAGCAGCTCTCACATCTTGATCACTTTCATTGCCCTGAGTTGATACAAGAGAAACTTCAGGAGGATGAAGACCTGTGCCAGCGTGATCGCGATGGAGTCTAGAATCCTTAGACTGGAAGTCGGAGGAGGAGGAAGACTCTCCTTTGGATGTAATGGGGAGTCGTGATATGTCACGACTAAGGAGGAGGCTGACACTTATTGTTTGAAGATGATGATCATGACGATGACCACACTGGCCAAAAAGACCAATCATTGCAGACTCCTGCCCACTTTTTATTCTTCACTTCTTACATAATGACAAGTCTATGATTAGCATAAAACAGAGGGATGAGCACTGGATCTTCATAGCTTTAGACCCTCACTATAAAACCAAAATGGGAGAATTCTGCCCTACCTCACAGGGAGCCGAAATTGGCATATTTTCAGGTTAGGCTGAATACACAACTTGCTGCAGTTATTAGCAAGATACAGCAAGTGCCAGTCACATGGTTGGGCAGAAAGCTTCTGCCCACTCCCAGTCCACCTCACTCAGTCTACCACCTCTGCCAGTACCACACCTACAAGAAGCCAGAGGACCAGCCAATACGGTATCTGGAACATGATGAACCAGAAATTGTTTACCTTGCAACACCAACTAGACTCAGAGCAGGTAACTGATACCCACCAATTGCACAAGCAGCTACAATCAAACCTAGAGTGCTCCTATATTCCTGCAGATAACTTTGACCCCATGGAATTCTGGGCCAATAGGCTAGTGCAGGGAAGGAGTTGGCCCAGTTTGCCATAGAGGTTTTATGTTGTCCAACCTCAAGAGTAATTACTGAGTGGTTCAGTGCTGCTGGTGGTATCTAGGTGGTCCACACTGTCCACCACAAGTGTGGAAAAAAAATGACTTTTGTCAAAATTAGTCAGGCATGTATCCATGTATCCATAGGATTTTCACAAACCTCTGGTTGATGACACTAAATAGATAGGCCACTGCCTCTTTCTCCCTGTATTTTGTTCCATTTACTGTATTAAACAGCTTGAAATTATCTCCTACGACCTGGTCCATCACATTATTCCATATTATACTGATACTCATGTTGCCAAGCTGCCACCGCTCAGCCAGTCATGTCCTACAGCCTGGTACACCACATTCCACTATTTCACACTGTTGGTGCCACAATGTTGGTGTAATATAAAATTATACTAAAAAAGGTTCCTAACTTTGGAAAGGTATGTCATAGTACCTGTATATTAGATGCTGTCTAGGAAACAACTCAGCACCAGACAAAAAGCAGCCCATATAGGGAAGATGTTTAAAATGTGCTCTCCATCCAAATGAAAGTGCCAATTGTTTAGAAGACACCGTGTGATCTTATTCACAACTGGCATGGAAGCGGTAGACATGGGGTCAATCAGGCGAGGTGGGAAGTGAAATGGAGGAGTTGGTTGGCCCACTGTTGACAACATTACAACTACTACTCTCATCCTCCGATGACCTTCATTAAGTTGTATACTGCATTCTTTGTCTATAGCTCCTATGCAGACCAATGACTCTTTGGCTACAAACCCTGTATGTAATCTGATCCCGCTCTCATAGTATTTTCATACCTTTTATTTAGATGACCGAGTATATTGGCTGTGTGGTGCCCAAGATCTGTGGTAAAATAGGGCACGTTCTATTTTTTTGAGATATGACTATCAATTGATGAAGTCTCAACTCAGTCATGTGAATACAACTTCCTATTTCTAGCTACCTTACATACAGTATAAGATGGGACAAAGGTGAAGGCGTAACATATGACTGCAAGATAAGGCTACACAGTGTATAGACTGTAACTGGGACAAAAGGTAGTGTGACTTGCAGCTCCTGGGCTCCAACGCAAAATATGTAATGGGATCCCACTTACTATGCGCAATCTATAATACTGGTCTCTTCATATGTTGCAGAGGCCTTTGGTCCCTCTGAGGCCCCAGGGCACCCCCTATAGCAAGGCCCTTGTGCATATGAGCTGTATACACAAAACAATCAGATATTTTATTGAAGCCTATTTACAAATGGCTGGTAGGGTGTATGTAGAGTTCAAAGGCTTTACCTATATTTTAAAGTTATTCCCTATGCATATAATAGTGGATAATTTGCTGACTGATGGAAACCCAACTGCTGGGCAGTCTTATAGAGAAAGAACGGAGTGGCAGTGTGCATGCCGTGCCATTCAGATGAGAGGACAGACCTGCAGTCCCATGAACAGTTGGGTTCCCACTCTACCAATCGGCAAGTTATCCCTTATCCAGGCAATGGCGCATCACTTTAAATTTTAGGTCAACCTCTTTCAGTCTATACAAATAAAACTGGACATCCACTATAAGTAACCCTTCTTTGCATCTTGGCTATAACAGAGATATAATATGGCAGCCGCATTCTATTGAACCATTACACAATTGTCTGTGTCCATCCGTCAGAGGCAGCACATTCACCACCTCCGTTTCTTTGAATGATATACTACAGATGAATGGTTGCTATGGGTTTCACACTAAACAAAAAGACAACATAAAGCAATAATATACATCAGGGGTCTGACTTGCCTCTGGCGAGGTTTACTTTCTGTAATTATCCAAAGTTTTCAAATAGTTTTCCTCTGAACAGACATAACTTGTTCCTTACAACAGGAACCACACTCAGTTACAGAGACAGCAGATTTTTTTCTGTGCAATCTGATGGTAAATGAATCACGTTCCATACACCGATGGGGCTCTGATAAATCCCAGCACACCAGGAGATACTTGTCTTACTACAGTACGTTTTGCACATTTCTTATGAGGTGCTGTCAAGGAACTGTATTCACTACAAAAGAGTAAAACTAAGCAAAAACTTTCATCACTAAACACAAGGGCCCTGGTTACAATGTACTTCTGCACCCTTCATAACTAAAGGGGTATTAAATGCTAAACTTAATTGTTCTTTTATCGGTAACATTAAATTCAAGCATAGCTAACATGTTTACTATAGTTACATTGATGGCAAAGGAAAAATTCAATCAAAATGCTGGCAAATACAAATGCCAGAGGCACCCTCGTATAAGGAGCAATGAGCACAGATTTTATGCCATGGACTTCACTCCATAAAATCCACACCAAAAATACAACAAAGGCTAAAAACAAGATTTACGGTCTGTAAACGCTGCGGAATATGATGATGCTATATAAGTAAGCAAATCAATAAAATAATTCACATGCAGCAGAATTTTTTAAAATTGCATATGTTCTAAAGGGGTTTTCCAGCCCCAAATGGCTTTTTCATACTGATGACCTAGCCACATGATATTTGTACAGATCAGCTGGTACCCTAGGTTCCAGAAGTTATAGCGGTTGAGCATATGCAAGATATCAATGTACAGTATACCAGCCTGATAGGAACAGTGTGAACATTGCCTAATGTAATAGGATTGTCCAAGATTAGAAAAACATGACTGTTTTCTTCATAAACTGCAACATCCCTGACCATGGCTTGTGTCTAGTATTGCAGCTTACCTCTATTGGAGTGAATGAAGCTGAAATATAATACTAGACATAACCTAGTGCTTTTTCTGGAAGAAGACAGCCTTGTTTTTGTAATCCTAGACAACCTCTTTAAAGGCTATGGATATTTTGAAATACTTTTTATTGAAATGTATTTATTTTGGGCAAAAACAAAAATATAATTGTTTTTACTAAAAATATTGCACTGTTTGTGTTCCGCAGCTTGCATGTTTTACAATACATACAAAGCTGCAGATTGCCAATGACATTTATAATACAGACACAGCATTTCTGTAATTTTCTTTGTTCTACTTCTATTCCTATTACAGAGCAGACATTAAAAAATATAAATGTGAATAAGCCCTAAACTGAATTATGCTGAGATCAAAGCCGATCAATTTAAAGCTTTTTGGCCCCAGTCATTTCCTCTGTTCCCCAACTGAGGCTTTGGGACCAGGTGTCTACAACCTCCACATCCCTATTGTTACAACCTTGTTTGGACATAAACCATTAAAGAGAAAAAAAGTGGAAGTATTTGTTCCTGAATTTATGGGGAATGTATAGATATCTGTAATGTTTGTTTCCAGATTCAACAAATGTCATAAACATCTGTGGATGAAGTAGTTTTTCTCTCCAGAATGTTTGTAATGTAATCTGGCACAAGGAACATCTATCTGTGTAGTAGTGTATCAGTAGACATTCCTCTCTTACCCTCCTACTAACCCTGTGCTTCTTTTCTCATCTTTTGCTTTTATGTGGAGCTTCATTATAATAAATTCTGTTAATGACCCCATGGTTAATTCTGCGTACTGAGCATATTACATAACTTCTGCATGCCATTGCTTTTAATATGAAAAATCATACACCATGGTGAGCTTGTGTAAACTTGTGATTGTGGTTTTTATAGACCCCCTGTGATGCCTCCATAGAAGTAGTTTAACTCATTGCTCCGGAAATGGCAACAAATATGCATGTATTAAGTCACCTATCAAAATTTTTGGCTTAGTTCTCCCTTTTCTATCATCCATGTCCCTCTTATATTGTCAGAATGATCCTATTGTGAAGACAGTGATTTGGAGAGTAACCAATCAGATGCATGCTTGGTTATTTTCAGAATGAATGGAGAGAGCCACACATGGACAGCAACTTCTTTATTCACTGCAGTGTGGGAAGTTGTTTCCATTCTTGAGATAGGTGCATGTCCCAGAGGTGATGAATACTCAGCAGCAGGTTTTGTGGGACTTAGGGGGCATTCACACGGAGTAACGCCGGGCGTGTATCACAGCCGTACACGTCAACGTTATGGCAGACTGCCGAACACTTCCCATTCACTTCAATGGGAGCGCTCGTAACAGCGGCGTTTACGAGCGCTCCCATTGAAGTGAATGGGAAGTGTTCGGCAGTCTGCCGTAACGCCGGCGTGTACAGCTGTGATACACGCCCAGCGTTACTCCGTGTGAATGCCCCCTAAAGTGGTATTCCCATCTCAAGGATCCTATCTATACTGCTAGTTTATTTAAATTCAAGAGTTTTGCAAATACCTTGCCTTAGCAATGCTGCTTCGTTTTCCTGCTATGTCAAAATATTCCTCCCATTACTTACACATAATTGCCAAGGAACCTGGCCTTTTCTATCTTCCTATCTAGGTTTATAGGATGGGTGACGTAAGCCACTGCTCTCTAAATGAGAGGGGGGGCTGAATACTCTGAATTACTTTCAGAATCGTTATCTCCAGGACAATCATTTCAGGAAATTGCAGTTTGCTGATAAAGACTCAGACAGTGTCTCTTATCTTGGACATCAATGGCAAGAGAACGTACAGAATTTCTTTAAAGGGGCTCTATCATTGGGAAAAGTCATTTTTAGCGGAGCACATACTTGCATAGCCTTTAGAAAGGCTATTTCACACGTACCTTTTGTATGTAAATTGCCTCAGTAGTTTTTGAATAAGTCTGTTTTTATTCATATGCTAATTAGCCTTCTCCGTGCACCCAGAAGTCTCATCATGCGACCTCTGCTATTCTCTATGTGTATGTACAGCAGAGGCTGCTGTGCTGATGACTCGTCTCTCTGCTCTCACATACATAGAGAATAGCAGACTGTGATCACAGACACTTCCGAAGTGCACGTAGGAGGCTAATTAGCATATGAATAAAAACTGACTTATTCAAAAACTACTGAGGCAATTTACATACAAAAAGTATGTGTGGAATAGCCTTTTTTAAAGGTTATGCAAGGATGTGCTTAGCTAAAAATTACTTTTCCCAATCATAGAGCCCCTTTAACCTTTAGAACTCAACAATATCACACACTACGTAGTGTGCCTATCCCGAGTAGTGACTTTCTAGTCAAATGTCGCCCCAGAATGTCACAAAGCTTCCTAAGACAAACAGACATGGGGGCTTTAGCTTCACCAACCTACAACTACATCAATTCCAAAGACATGAACTATATCCTGAAGAGTAACCACACTTTTCATCATGGCTACCCATAGGCATCAGTCCTATGTGCCTAATTAAAAACTCCAGCCTTTTATACAATTATACTGGACATGTTGCTGAATGTGTAATAATAATTTAGCTTATTTTTTACCTTGTGCATTTTTTATCATGTAAAACTTGACCACAACAGAAAGGTAATGTAATGGAAGAAAGTTGGAAGTTTAGTAATAAAGCACATACTGTATAAGGGTCGACGGCAACTGCAGCAGGGGTGAATGCAGCTGTGAAATTCCACTTGTAGTGATAAAGGAGAGGCCTGTTCACAAAACACAGGACCAAAGCGGGTAGAACTGGATTAAAACCAATAAACAAGCTAGGGTCAGTAAAAGGTGCAAACAGAGAAGTGTGCAACACCAGGGGCAGTACAAATAATCAGAAAAGGGCAGAATCCAGGTCAGGGAAAAAACTGAATCACGAAAAAAACTAAAATGAAGAGGACCAGCTCCGGGATCAGAAGTCAACACCAGATTGTTATGGAACCAGATTATGAGAATAACCAGAGAGCAGAGACACTGCATCCAGGGCAAAGAACAAATCACAATGATCTGATAAATGGATGAAGGCAGGAAGCAACTTCTATAGGTCAGGACCTTTGTATAACAAGGTTCAGGTGCAGGAGTTTCATAATGGTTTCTTTACTAAGAGACATATGTGGTAGATTATTTATGAAATCTATGCTTTGACTGCTGCTAGATATACAATAAGAATGGATGAGTCAAGCTGCAGGTGTATGATAACACTAAACAGCTCATAGGGGTTGTGTATTGCCCTATTAGGGAGCTTGGCTAGGGCTACATGGCAATGTGACAATACGGCCATGACACCTGTCACTTGACCGAAGACTGCAAGTTAATCATGTTGCATGGCAGCATAATGTAAGTGGATGTGGATATATTGTGACTAGCATCACCACAATACAGTCACAACAAATCCAGCAATGTGACCCTATTTCACTTCATTATACTGCAATGTCCTGTATCATAGTGAAAGTAGTATCTTTGGTCAAGTGATGGGAATTGCAGCTTAGATCACCATGTATGACCATGACAAACATTTAAAATGCGCTTTTCTCATGGAAACTCAAAGCACAGGGAGTACTGTGGGGTGAGTAGCTGCCATACCGGCGCTCATCCTCAACACCCAAAAGGTTCAGTTGTTTTACAGGAAGCCATTTTACTTATCAGTATATTTTTGGCATGTGGGAGGAAATTGGAGTACCCAGACAAAAGCCACACAGGCACTTGGAGTACATATAAACTCCATGCAGAAGTTTCCATTGGTTGGATTCCAACCCAGGACACCAGCGCTGCAAGGAAACAGTGCTAGCCAGTGCTAGCCAGTGCTAGCCCTGTTCTGCCCAGGGGTTGTCCAGGAGTATTAACACCTTCCCAAAATCTGCTGTAATAGCACGGCGGATGTTGGGTATTTAAATATGGCGGCCGCTCAGGAGCTGAGTGGCCCCCATAGCTGCCGGGTCTCAGCTGTATTATATATTAGGTATCTCTGTGTCTGGAAACAATTGGCCCCACGCTGCAGAAATGCAGCTTCTTTTGTTGCGAATTTTGCTGCGTTTTTTTGAGCCAAAGCTAGGCGTGACCATAAAAGGAATGGGAAATATATAGTAAGCTCCTACACTTCTCCCTTCTGCCCAATGCACTCCTGCCTTTGACTGAAAAAAATTGCAATAATATCTGCAACAAAAAAAGCTGCGTTTCCGCAATGTGGGGCCTTAGCCTTCAGCAGCATTTTGAAGGCGACGCCTGGATGCCACCATTTTATCAGCACCCAGAACAAGATTCGGGGCTGGCATCCAATTGTCCCATTGTCATGGCAAGCGGGAGCCTATTGAAGGCTCCCATGCTTGTCTACCATTAATTTGTATGGCAAGCTGCTTAATGCAGCCTGTTATACAAATACTGATATTTTGTAATCAATTGCAATACATTAGCATTGTAATGCTTTACATAAGTGATCAGATTCCCTGGGGTTCAAGACCCCTACTGGGTATAATAAATGCAATAAAAAAAAAGCAAAAAAATATTTTAAAAAAACCCAAGAAGTATTAAAAGTTCTAATCACCCCCTTCCCTAGAATACATATAAAAAATTGCTGTGAAATACGTACACATCAGATATCCCTATGTGCGCTTGCTCAACAAATTTCCCATACTGGGAAAAAAAACAATTAAAAGAGCTGAATTTCAGTTTTTTTCACAGTTTTGCCTCTGATAAAAATTTGAATAAAAAGTGATCAAAGAAATAGACATTCCCCACAATAGTATAACTAAAGAGTACACCAAGGTCCACAAAAAAGACACTCTAAGCTTCCCCGTACATGGAAATATAAATAAAAGTTCCGATGTCATAATATGGCGACTTTTAGATTTAGACTCTAAGATTTTTTTGCAAGGTTTCAGATTTTTTGTTAAGGGGTTAAAATGTAAATAAAACTATATATATTTAGTATCCCCAGAATTGTACCAAAACATAGAATACAGATGACATGTCATTTTGGCTGTAGAGAGAACGCCGAAAAATGAAGCCTGTAAAAAAAAAAGTTGCACTAATGAACTTTTTCTCCAATACCACCCTATACTGAATTTTTTTTTCCAGCTTCCCTGACTATAGTATAACCAGCCCCCATAGCACACGTAAGTATTTAACTGTGCAATCAGGGGAATAGGGGCAGAGCAACCCAGGAGCCGAACGCTGCCTCAGATCACATGACCTAGGAGTTGTGACATTGCCGGACCCATGGATCCATCATCTACATCCCTGGGACTTGGTAGGTAAATGAATACTCCTGGGACAATCCCTTTAATAAGACAGAGTCCCTCAGTCAAAAGTGGCATCAAGCAGAGAACTAGCAGCTCCTAAGGACATCTCTCATACTAGAGGACCCAGCATGTCTGTAAATTACATTATATTTATTTTAAAGTGGATCTGTATTCAGACTAGGCTGCCCTATAATGAATAGCATGTAATGCTTTATTTCACTTGTGGTGCTGCAGGGCAATTCAACAAGCCTTGTCAGGTTCTACTGAAGAATATACTGTAATTGTTGGAACACCCTGTGACACCTAATGTATGTTTGGGCTGTCATGTTACAGAAAGAATTGACAAACAACTTTTTTATGGCCCAGTTACATGTAGCATAACTAAAACATTGTTTGCAGGGAGCTACAGTTCTGACAATTTTGGGCAATGACAGGGCAGGAGGAACGAGTCCTTGCCCAAATAATACCTGTGACTTTGGCAATGCAGGCCTTCCTGAGAAGTGAAGAGTTTAGCTGACAAGGATTACCACAGGTGATCATCATTTCCAGCAGGAACCAGTTATTGTCTCCACCATTCTGCTCCACGTGAGGGAGACTCCAATGCACAGGCCAGGCACCTGGAGACAGGGACCTTGTTATCGAGTCTTTCATTTACTGTTCCTATTTGTCTGTCTGTTCTATCCCATTAAAAAACTTTAGGCCGGATTCACAAAGGGTTTTTTGGTCCGGAAACTGAGGCGGAGGCCGCCTCAATTTACGGGCCAAAAAACGGGTAGCTGCGACTGGATGCCAGTACAGTGCACCGGCATCCAGTCGCGCACTCTGCTCCGGATTAGGCCCAATGAATTGGCCTAGTCGGTAGGAGGGAGTGTCTTCAGGTGGATTCATCTCGCGGATTGAGCACGTCACTTTTTTTTCCCGGGAGCAGGAACAATAGGCTCCCGGTAAAAAGAACTGACAGGCCCCTATTGATTTCAATGGGAGCTGTCTTCTTGGTCAGGATTTGGAGGCAGACACGGCCTCAAAATCCTGACCAAAATACCCCGTGTGAACTCAGCCTGAGGAAACTTTAAAACAGCAACCCCTTGCAAAAAAAGAACTTCAAGATTCTGTCTCAGTGGTACTGGTGCCCTAATTTCCTCCATAGAATTTATCCTACTGCGACTGACCGGTGTTGGCACTGTGATACTGAGAAAGGCATCTTATACCACATCTGGTGGGAATGCAACATTCTTAGGCCCTTTTAAGATGCTGTGTTTGCCTTTACACTAAAGTGTGTGGTCGCACCATTGCAGCAACTCACCAACTGGCCCTTCTTTCAGTTATCCCCAGCGGGATCTCTGCGGTAAAGAAGGCTCTCCTGCAATGCTTCCTTATGGCTGCTAGAACCGTCATTCCCAGGTACTGGCGGAGCACTGTTGCGCCCTACCTGGTGGAATTTCTTCAGGAGCTTCTCCTAATAAGGAGAATGGAGGCCCTGGTGGCGGAGAATTGCTCCAACCCCTCTAAATTTGGCGCTCTCTGGCAGCCTTGGGTGGTGTTCCAGGAATCGTCGGAGTTCTCTTCTTTCTTTTCCTGAAACAATGCTACCTTGCTATTTTTGTTATGTATTGTCTCTCCTCCTTCCTTAGAGGATATTGCTGATTGTTCTACCCTCACGCTGTTATACTCCCCCTCTCGTATGTGTTTTTTTTTTTTTCTGATTGTAATTTCTGTTGCATGTTCCTTTGTCTATTTGCTCTTCTCCCGTTACCTTAAGATGCTGCTTTTATGGTTCCGTATATTTGGGCCTCCTGCCCCTTTGCTATTGTTTTGTGCTCCATAGTGTTAGTTGGGGTCTTACCCCCGACTTCTTGTTTACAGGCGAGGCCTCTGTGCCATTTGTTTGCTCACACTGTTTTTGTCTTTTTTTCCATTTTATTTAAAAATCTTTAATACACTTTTAAACATAAAACAGCAACCCAGTTGTGGTTCTTATGTCCAACCCTGCACATGTTACAGATCCCCAGAGAATATATTATGGCAAATCCTAACTAACAGCAATAGCCTCTTTAAAATAATCTTGACAGTACTAGGCCCTGTGCACTTAACTTTCTGGCAATGTGTCTGATGCATTCCTTTGTACAAAAATATACAAGAGCAAATTATAACATTTCCAAAGGTTTCTATGGGGAAGACGTATTCTAAAGGAGTGGCGGTCAATAAGCAGATGGATCCACACTAAAACTAAAATGAATTGGTCCTAAAGGAATTTTAAGGGACTTTTATACCCTATGGACTATCCTTAGGCTACCATTATTTAAATAAAAAAACTACAATAAAAATGAAATCTTCAACCATATTTTCCTCTTCACTTTCAATTGTCTATTTAGAGATAACACAATTGTAACCCTATCCTACCCTGAATAGCTTCACATAAAAACCGTAAGTTCAAGTCAGGTTATGTTAGAAAAAAATAATTGATTGTTCGTTGACCCGAGACTAAAAGATGAGCTCACACTACAGCTGTACACTATTCTTTTACATGGTAAATAGAGAATTCCCTGTGGCGGTGATATATTGAACATTACATTTAGAAGCACTTGTTTTCACATGTTATTTATATGATCTGCATTCCATAGACTTTTAGAGGGAAATGTGAATTAAGAGAGACATAAATTACTTTATAGGACAGTAAGAGCAGAAGATCATGGGAAGGTTTTCTGTGTTACTACATGCTGTACTTGTAGGCAAGGATTGGTATTTTACTTACTAGGATACTTTTATAATATACAGTATGCCAAAATTATTTCACAGGGAGCAACGCTGTCACATCAAAGCTGAGGATGTAGCAGTCGTGTTAATGACTCTCAGGACGGAGCTACTTGTGTTGATTTTTGTCCGAATGTTTCTATCTTCTATCAAGAGACTGAATCTCAGTCTCTACCTCATTGCTTAATTTCAGTATCTCAAAGCTACTCTTATATTCGGACACTGAGGAAGTTGTCAGTTTGGACAGTCTCTTTCTGATAGAACAAACTGTATCCCATTACTCAATGGTCAAAGCCAAAAAAACAATAAAAGATTAACAAAACATTGCCAGGATCTTTGTTTTGTTTATCCTGTGTTCTAAAATATGGAATAAAAAGCAATCAATAAGTTTTCTATACCTCAAAACAAGGCCTAAAACAGTTCAGATGACACAAAAATAAAAAATTATGGGGGAAATTTATTATCCAATCTACACCAGTTTTCTGTTGTGGCGCACACTTGGCTAAAGGACAAACACGCGACACACTCATCTCAGTCAAACAGATTTGTTATATCTCATGCCAGTTTTCTGGCATGAATTATATAGGAGATCTATGCCAGTTCCTGACCTGCTCTGATCTCCACCCTGACACATGGGCATGCACCTGATTTATGAAGAATCTCGGAGCCTCTTGATTCATGAAGTGTCCTTGCGCATGCTGGGCCCTTTAGGAAGACAAAACACCAGTCTCAATAAATCTGCCCCCTGGCTGTCAGCAGAAGTGGACACAAAAACAAGTGATTATTAGTGTTTTTCTTGTTCAAAACTAGTAAAACATAAAATAACCTCCATACATTAGATATTGCCTTATTAATATTCATCCACAGAATAATAACATAAATTCATAAAAACTATAGCAGAATTTCTGAGGTTGATTTTAACTTTGTGTTCACTGGTGGCAGATGTGCTAGAGCCTCTACTTTGATAATTCATAAGTTTGGCACACCACAAGAAGCTTAAAGATGACCTTTCACCTCCTGGGGCACATGCGGTTTTATACACCGCTAGAAAGCCGACAGCTATCACGTTCTGTGCCCCGGGTGAAGAGCTATCGGTGCCGATACTATAGCTCCTCACTGTCAGAAGGGCATTTCTGACAGTCAGTCAGGAACGCCCTTCCTCACAGCAGTGTGTATAGTGCTGTACTGTGAGAACAGTGAGGAAGCCCCACCGCTCAGCGTCATCACTGGGCAGTACGCAAAGCCCCTTATCATAGTACAGCGCTATAGACGCTGCTGTGAGGAAGGGCATTCCTGACTGACTGTCAGAAACGCCCTTCTGACGGTGGAGAGCTACGGTACCGGCACCGATAGCTCTTCACCGGGGGCACAGAACATGAAAGGAGATAGTGAGCTGAATCTAGCGGTGTATAAAACCACAATGTGCCCCAGGAGGTGATAGGTCCTCTTTAAATTTACGCTAGTCAGGGACTGTCATAGACTTCAGATATAACTTGCTCTAGTTATAATAAATCTACCTGAGCCATCTTTGCCCTGGCCTGCCTTGCTTTTCCAGTATTTTTCTCTAAAGTGGCGAGTAGGTCAGAAAATTTACATTTTTAGTGTATTATTTGATGCAAACATTCATACACCAAAATTTGTTACTTTTACACCAATAAACTAGCAAGATTAGTAAATTCCTCCAACAGCTTTACATTCCCCACACCCAGAATAAGTCTATACAAGTTAATCAATAAGTTATATGTTCTCCAAAGTTATGCCATTGAAAAAATGCAACTTATTCAAGAAAAAAACAAACCATCATTCTGTAAAATATATAAAAAAAATGGAGGCTGTTAGTCGGATATGAAAAAATTCTTGGCCTTGACCTCTTCAGAGTCTAAGAACAGAGGGTCCGCTGCACTGCACTGCACTGCACAACACTGGTTTTGCTTATGCTGTAGATAATGGCTGTGCAGGGAACTGCATGCATCATAGCTCTATTCCCTTGAATGAAGTGTAGCAGTGGGATAAGCTTGCTTTGCCTCAATTCCTGGGGTTCCTCTCCTCTAGCAAAGCCTGCTGTGTCCATGTTTTCCATATTTTGGTTGAGATTTGCTGATTCCTATCTCTGTTTAATGCAAGCTTCCCTGTCATGTTCCTTGAACCATTCCAGGTGTTCCACAGCCTTGAGGCATGAAGTACTATCTTCCATACAGATGCACTTTGACATAAAGATATGTATATGGTGAGCAAGGATGTTTAAACATCCTGTCATATACAAATCTTGCTCTGTTTGTATCAAGTGACCCGGAATATTCTATAAAAACACACCACACACCATCGCATGTCCTCCACCAGCATGCAATGTTGACAAGCAACATGGACCATGATCTGTCCAGCAGTGTGAAACAGCAAAAACTGGGAGCCATCCGACCAGACAATGTTTTTCCAGTCCTCCTGTGTGCAGTGTTTGTGTTCTTAAGCCCCTATGACATGTGGTATGGGACTGGATTGGCTTGGCTATCTACATTTCTGTTTAGTTTATATACTGCCCCCCACCATTAATCTTGTGTTCTTTGTGTCAGTACCCATTGATAAAGTCATGAAGTGTTATTTTCTATTCATGGCGTCTATGTGGAGATACTTCTGTCACTCATGCAGAGTTCAAAGGTACTTGTAAGGCAAGTCATAAAGTGTAATTTCCTAATTTATGGTTTATGGGAATGCTCCTGCAAGTAGCACTAGTGACCAAAAAAGTTCTATGAAGCCAAGTAAATTTTATTCCATTGAAAGCTACGAGTGGTCCGACTGTTTACTGAGTACTCACGGCATTGATGGTGGTCCTATCAGTTATAGTCTCACTCATGTTATTTTCTGACTTATTGACATTAAAGAAAATATTTAAGGCTAAGACCCCATGTAGCAAAATGCAGGTAAAAAACACTACAGAAAAAAAAGCATTTTTAATTGAGGCTTTGCTTTGTTTTTCTCTGCGTTTTTTATTCCCCTATTTGGAAAAATGCTCACTCATGATTATGCTGGTAACAGTTTTTCCGCTGCTCAAGGCAACATTCTGACACACTGGATAGGAAAACACCTTTAATCCAAATTGGCAGTTTTCTACTTTTAAACATGCCGGGTAAAAGAAAATCTCATTTGTTGCAAAATTCTAAAACAACTAGAGCTATGAAGGTAGCCAGAAGTCACAGAGTTCTCCTCAAGCAGAGCTGAGGGGGATCATCAGCGGCAACAACACTCATTATATGGAGTCCCAGCGAGCTGCTGAGATGCCAGAAAAATCACAGGCACAGCGCAAAGAACAAGTTTAGCAGCAGGCCAGCTTGACAGCTGCCAAAACACTGGTGCATACGGTTTATCAATGCCAACAACACATTCATTAGATGGCGTCCAAGCGAGCTGCTGAGATGCTGGAACAATCACGGGTACAGTGCGAGGAACAAGTTCAGCAGCAGGACAGCTTGACATCTGCTGAAACACCGGAAGACACAAACCATCGACAACAGCAATTTGCTGAATATAGGCAGATCATCGACGCCAACAACACGCAGACGAAGTCGTGGGCAGAGGCTAGTGTAGCATAAGAGCAAGAAAAATCAGTAGATGATGAGATGATGTGAGGCATCATATAGTGAATTATTTATTCTTTTTTTAAATTTTTAGATTCTGGGTTTAGTGGTCCTTTAACACTAAATTACTGTAATTTAGTCATAATTATAAATATGGTGCTGTACATTTTAAGGGGTTTACATACATGATATGTTAAAGGATTTGTATATATCAGTTTTTTTAATAAGACTACTGAAGGTCCATAAATAAATAAAAATTCTCACGTCCTGCGGCCTCCATCTTCAATAGTGGCACTTCTTGTGTTCTGTATACAGGTCCTCAGGCAATCACAGGCATCAGCGGTGACCTTTTCATAAGCAGCACATGACCAATGACAGACTGTTCCTGCAGAGTACCTGGGGATCCTCTGGTGGGCTCAGGCTCACACAAATGAAAATGACTTATTCTGATCACACATGCAGAAGACATGAGTGGATTCAAAAATGCATGCAATAATGTGAGGAAAAACAGCATGTATAAAAGCAGCCTCCTCCTCCCCCTCTCCCTTCATAGACGTCTATGTAAAAAGTAACTCAGCCTAATAAGTGGAGAAAGAAACATATTTCTAGTATAATATATACGGTATAACAAAGTTTCTTATATTCAATCGCACTATCCATTTACAAAAGTTGTTTTAGAATTGGAGGTTCAATTTAATGGGGTTGTCCAGCACCAAATTGAATTTTCATACTGATGAGCTATCAAAGCTGAAGGATAGGGATATAGTGCTGCTGTTTTGTACCATATTTCCACTGCTATGTAATGTTTCTAGGCAAGAATAAATATGAATGTCATAAGCTTATGCTGTCTGTAGGAAGGACAGGTTAGGTACGTATAACCTTAGTTTAATGATCTATCCTGTCAGGCTCGGCTGCACCCGAAAAATGGTCTAGTCCAGGGGTAGGGAACGTACGGCTCTCCAGCTGTTGCAAAACTACAACTCCCAGCATGCATACATGCTCTGCTGTTCTTAGAACTCCCATGGAAGTGAATGGAGCATGATGGGAGTTGTAGTTTCACAGCAGCTGGAGAGCCGAAGGTTCCCTACCCCTGTTCTAGTCTATGCCAAACCTGGAGTATTTTTTAATCAAAATATTCTTTATTTTAGACATTTATTAAATTAATAAATCTATAGGAAGGATGTTTTTGACACACTCGACTCTTATGTGTGCAAGGCCAGGGTCCCACCTGATGTAAATGCAGTGGTAAAAACCGCAACATTTTCCAGTCCATGCAAGGTAGATCAAATTCTAGACAATGCCATCCACACACTGCAGAAAAATACGCCAGCGATTTCCCTATCAATATAATTAAAGCAGAAAGTGATAAACCATGATGTGCTTCCACCGTGTTTTTTCCCGCATTGCTTTGTCGCTGCGACCAGCTATATGGAGCCAGTTTTTCCCAATCTTTTCAGACTCAGTGCACCACTGCCAAATAATTTCTACTAAAAGACATCTATATAAGCAGGCCACCCCCTTATAGGGGACCTGTCAGGACAATTTGAGACCCTAAGTCACCCCATCTACAGGTCCTTATGGACCTGGTCGCATCCATCTTTACTAATGAAAGTGTATATGGTTGAGATGTGATTTGCAGGTTGCCATAACATTTACACATTTTTGCAACAATTGTGTCATTGCAACTTGTGAATAGCATTCAGTTACCATAATCGGGGCAAGTGTTGCATGTAGGCCTATGCTTTGCAGACTGTGGGGTGAATGTAATTACGTAACTGCGCCAGATTTGATCATAGATGGGTGTAAATGAAGCACATCCTTGGTGCGTGGCCCTTTCTTGCACTAAAGAAGTGCCACCTTTTTGGTTCTGCACCCGCTCGCAACACTAGGCTTCATAAATCCCCCCCTTATTTCCTGTGACAGATTTTCAGTTCCACCCTATACTGTGGACACTGTGTTTGAGAAGATGGAGGTTGTCTCAAAGAGCCTGTGTTTGCTTGAGGCCTAGAAGACATATCCTAGAGTATCCCAGTCAGATACACCCATAGAGGATCCACATCTATTCAGTGTGTAGTAACTTCCCCCATGTGATGCACCCCCAGACGCCGCCGCTAGGTGGCAGTGTTGCACGGTGCGCTTTGTTGCTGCAGAGCCGCACTCCTCCTATTGTCAGCAGGCAATCCTATTCTTTGCCTGTAGATAAGAGCCGCACACAGGCGAGCAGGGAGACGCTCCGCTTCTATTGTGGGGGTTGTAGTCCGAGCAGGTTTTGTTCAGAAGCAGACAACAGCCGAGCAGGACTACAGCTCCCACAATCCTGTGCGCGTTATCAGCTGCCCCTGCGCACAGGCACAGAGACTTTCCAATTGTATCCTATCACACCAAAGAAGGATGATGTCACCTGCGATCTGCAAGAGTCAGCGGCTGGGGAGGAAAGGGTTTATATAGATCCCGGTGCCTAATGCAAGATCCAGCATGGAGTATATCAGGTAAGCAATGGCAGCTGCCTCTCCTAGCAGTGTATGTGCTTGGGCTCAGGTCATGGGTGTGACAGCAGTGCTTGCTGGGATCTCGGCAGGCATGCTCAGATTTGGGGTGCTGGCAGTGGAGGGGTCAGGCTGGTGCTCATTGTGTATGGCCAGTGGGGTCTCTGCTGCCATGCTGTGGTCCAGGGCAGGGTGTATTGTTCTGGAAGCAATGGCTAGCTTTCTAGTATGTGGCTGCTGTGGTCTGTGGCGTTGTACAATCTCCTGCAAGGGCATATACTACTCCTGGGCACGTCCCACTCAGCATGTACAAGGCAGGGCAGTCATTCATGTGTACATGATATATCATTCATGTACCAGCTGCGCTGTCCTATCCGTCCTGGTCCGCTGCAGGGCCAAAAGAAAGGAAAAACTGACCGCAGCAGACCCCGGAAATGATGGACATGATGAAGCTCAAAGGACCCCCACTCTTTTTCATTTAAAATTAGATCTCTGGACAAAAAAGTCTGGCTAGGGATTTTTGGTCTGGCGATTTCTGATGCAGATGTGACTGTAGCCATAGCATGCGCCATTTTTGAAATAATATTGTGATTTTTGCATTACATTCTTACACCACTACAATTGCACACAAATACGGTACTCAGAGCCTGATATAATGAATATGCTGCCCCCTGTATACCTGTATAGGTCCATGTCCTCAGCTGTGCGCTCATCTGAGGTCCCTATGACAGACCCATACACACCCCTGCCAGTTCCATCTGTATATAGCATCTGTACTTAAAATGTCGGAATAGATTATTCATTATTCCAAAGGAAAGGGATAATTTTTTTTGTACCTTTATGACTGTGACAATATAAGAAAAAAAGTGGACAGTTTGGTTTATGACTCTTGTTCATGGTGGTTTATGGCTGCTAATGGGGGGGAAAAAAGTTCTCACTTTGTTTAAATTTACCCCCCCCCCAGCATCAATAGAAGTGTGTCAGACACCACTGATAGCCGCTTATCACATTGGTCGTGTTGAGATCTAAACCTGTCTGTTCCTTGTTTCGCTATCTTAACCCCAGATTATCAGTTAGACCCCGACAGCCATATAATGTGTTTGGCTATCTCTAGTGTTCTTTATACATAATGTTTTGCAATGTTTCTTGCATAATTGTAGTCTAGGGGGTTGTTCACATTGACCATTTTGGAGCTGTTTTTCAGAAGGATTTTTCCTCTAAATTTTGGTTGGAATCGGTCTCCCATTGATTTCAAAGGTAGGCATCAATGAACACTTCCTTTTTTTCCAGATGCCAAAAAAAAAATGAAGCGTTCATCTCGTTCTTTGATTCCACAGCGGATTCAGCTGCAGAACCCTGTGGTGTAAGGCTTATTATCCCCAATATTTCCGAGGCCAAGCACCAAGCAAATACGCAGTGGAAAGCCAAGGCTATGCTTTGGTTTTCCGCCAAAAAGGGCCGAAAATCTGAGGTGGAAGACTACATCAAATTCCTTTAAACTCCATTGTGTGAACTAGCCCTAAAGCTGCGTTCATACAAATGTAGGGTCTGTGAAAAACAAAACAGACAGCACATGGATGGCATCCATTGTTCTTTATTAATATTTTGTTTACTTGTATAGTGTTAACATATCCTGCAGTGCAGACACTGCCCGTCACTGTCCCATATAGGGCTCACAATCTATATTACCTATCAGTATGTCTTTGGAGTGTGAGAACCGGAGTACCCACAAACAGGTTTTCACTGACTCTTGAATGAGCAGGACTGCAAAACGGACTAAAGCAGAACCTGCTCCATATTTTGTTGCTCAGGATCAGGGCCTCCTGCATGGACCTATGAAAGTATATGTACATGGAGCCATAGAACTGAATGTGTCCATATACCATCAATAAGTATAAATACTAAATAGCAAATAAATATGGTAGTTTGTGTAGAGTTTAAGGTTAAATTGTAACATGACGTAAAAATTATACTGTGGAACCAACCTATAGATATACACCTAAATTTGCAGTGGAGTCTTCATATTTTATTTGTGTGTTTAGATTGTAAGCCTGTAGACTGGGTCCTCTTACCTACTTGAATCATGGTGGTCATCTAGTTATTCTTGTGTTTATTGTACTTTCTATGTTTGTAGTATGTATGTAAAGCTCTTCACAAGTGTTTAGAACCATGGAATTAACAGGACTATAATAATATTAATAATAGAATTTTTGTGTGGATTTAGCTGCAGTTTACAATCTCTGCATTGCAATGAATTGAATCTGCAGAGACATTTCCACAACATAGTACATGATCCAGTATGCCTAGAATCCCAATTTTCACTCTAACTGTATTGGGTATGTTTACACGCCCCTTGCTAGGGGCCTAAGAGTGTTGTTAAAACCACATAAAAATTTTGTACACAACTGGTATAATTGAAAACGATAGCTATTGCCCATTGTAGCCAGTTGGACCACTTAGTGAAGAGCAGCATGCTTTGAGGATGTGAAATTGTCAGAAACGGTTGCCCCTAAATATTGTGACTGCAGTGCAATATAAGTGGCCATACACATTAGTATCTCATGGTCAGCATGGTGATGGATCACTAGTGGATTGTTTGTGCAATGGTTGTTTAGCTAGCAGCCTACTTCTAATGTGTATGGCCACCTAAAGAATCCTTGCTGCAGCCATAAGCATATTGGTTGGTTGAATGATCGCTCAACCCATCACTGTCACGGTAGTGACCCGCTTTAGCCAGCAATTGGCTGACCGCCATTTGCTTTGTGTGGAGAGGAACCAGGAAGTAGAGACTGGCAGGGGACCCATAAATTCTTGGAATTGGAGCTCTGGGGATGGGTGAGATGACATCTTGTGTTTTTATTTTTATTTTATACTATATTCTTTAATCCAAAGAGTCTGAATTAAGTTTTTAGAAAAGTTTTACACAGATTAGGTTTTCTGATACATCCAGTGTTTTCTTATATTTTGCATGTGCTGTAAAGTAATATGTTGTGCATATTCATTGCAGGTTCTAACCATAAAAAATATTGCCTTCTAACCATAGATGTGAAGATTATTGCTCTAACTTGCTGGCGTAGTGTCGGGTATCTTGAGCTGAAGCCAAGTGCTCTGTACAGAATACTTGGATGTATTATCAATAGATAAGTGCATGTGGCCATTTGTCTGATCTCAGAAGTATAACTGAGAATATTCCACCACTTGGTATCCTGCCTTTTGCATGCTTTTCACGGGTACAGACAAGATAATCAGGTTTTCACAGAAGTGATAACTTCTCTTGTTGAAACCCTTCCCTAGCCCTGGGCTATGATCATTATCTCCTTGCAACAAACCTACTTTATACAGACAGTCTTGGAATTTTTGTTGACTGAACTCATAACATAAAAAACATCATATCTTGAGCCTGCTCTTATGTTTTCCTTGAGGGAAGCTATAGCTGCCATACAAATTTAAATAGCACTTGCCTGAGAGCTGTTTCTTCTGATCCACCCCCCAAACATGCATGCCTGGTTTGCCCAAGTAAGGGTATATTCCACATAGGGAAATAAGCTACTGCCAGACACCTTTGATGGTAGCTTATCTCTTTGAGAACAAAGGATTGGGCATGTTGAAATTCATCAACCTGACTCTGCCATCTGGTATCATGGGAGAGATGGACTTCTGGATAGGCTGACTGTCAACTAATACGTATGGCTAGCTTTAAATTGAACCTGTCACATGGAAAATGAAGTGTAACCTGTCACCAGCATGTTATAGAGCAGAGGCAACTGAGCAGTTTGATCTGTAGCATTAATGGAAAAATTCAGTATAACTTATATTTTAATTATTGCAGAGTCTATGCTGAGAAGTCGAGGAGGTCCTACGCGATGATTGACAGCTAGCTCTGTATGCACACTCCTACATGGAGGGCTGTCAGTGACAGAGTAGCACCTCTATGACTTCTCAGAATAGACACTGCAATGGTTTAAACTAGGGATGAGCGATTAATCCAAAATTAACCGAACATCAATTAGGATAACCGATTCGGTTATTACAATATTTACAAGGATCTACCTGTGGCTTCGTTTGGACCTACCTGTGGCTTCGTTTGGACCAAACACGTCCAATTTGGAACTGCTATTACACTCTGGGCTTTTCAGACCCCAGGGTATAATAAGTGGAGGCCCAGGGGAGGTGATCAAACATAGAAAAACCGTGTTACTCACCTCTCCTGAGCAATGTTTTAACACTCCGTTGTCTTCGGTCTATCTGGGTGACGTCAGGGCACCAGCTGAGGTTGGTGACATGGTATTGTGAACAAAAATAGGCTACAAATCAGCACAGTGAATTTGGTTTGTGACAACATGATGGGATATATGAAACAATTAGAGCACACTAGAATGTTCATGCACTGACTTTATTACTAATATTATTTCCCATTCTTTTCCCTAGGGGTTAGTTTATCTATACCCGTCCTCTTTATGTACTTTTTCATATATTTTTTTCAATAAGATGTAATATTTTTATACATGCTTCTAATGAGCACTGACTGTTTGATATGCGTCATATGGCATTGCGAAGTGTAACGACCCCATGTGACTGACTGATTGGACATCAGTCAAAGACCCAAAGACTGCAGAGGGTCAGAGGGCAGAGGGCCCAGGAGATGTGAGTAACACTATTTATGTTTAATCACCTCTCCTGGTCCTCCACTGATTATACTCAGGAGTCTGAAGAGCGCCTTGAGTACAATAACTGTTCTGGTTCGGTCAGGCGAACCTTGCCAGACAGTTTGCCCAACACTTACTCATACTGTAAAAGGGGTGTGACCTAAATAATCACCATTAATCGTAATCTAGGTAAAATCCCTATTAATCGTGATTCAGATTTATTGTCCATAATCGCCCTAATTTTAATAATTAAAACAAGTAGTATTGAATCTATGGTCCTAAAGCTATTTATCATCCTCCTTAGCTCTTCCTGCTCTACAATATGCTGGTAATTTTCTAGTTGACAGGTTCCCTTTAAGGACTTCTAAAGCTGTTAGTTTAGGTGATCAGATTTAAGGTCTGTCTGGGATTTATGGCATAATACAGGCACAGATTTCACCAACAGTTACACTTTTGTAAAACCGTCTTATAAGTGGGATCAAGGCTTTCCTTATTTGCACACATTAATATTTACCCATGATTATTGCATGTTGTGTTTTTTTTTTTTTATTCGGACATTGAAAGTTGTGTGGCTACTTTCTGTAGGTTTGAGGCCACTTTGTAATGGCAATGATGAGGGTCAAGGAAAATGTACCCAATGGTTTTGCAAATGTATTAAAGTAACTGGAATACTCCTTTAGTCAGACCTGGGTAAATCTTGGGCAGACCTTGACACTTCCAGAGTAGGTACACTAGCGCCCCTCTTCCCCAGTAGGCATCACACACGGTACATTGTAATGGTAGTCTTTGGGCTATAGTAATGTGCTGCAAAAATCATTGCTAGAATCAAATCCTTTCTAAATGGAGCGAAGTACAATGGCAAAAGACAAGGAACAATTGAGCCATGCCCTGATTGTCATTGCTGACAGAGGTTGAGTTTGCATTCTGACACAGCAGTGGGATTGTTGAAAGGCAGGGATCTGGCGGGCTGCCTATCAGTTTAGCAGAGTTTGAAGGGGGGTGAGGGTCTACTGTTGCCATGCTGACTCCCCTTGTCACTAGAGCGTTCCTATCAGCTAGCAGTTTCCATAGAGGTCAGGTGGTCCTAGAGGCAATTATAGGAAGGGTATTGGCGGGGTAAGTTCTCATTGAATGTTATGTCACCCGTCTCCCATGTGAGATGTAGACAGTTTGCAGAGAAGAGAGAGCCAGGTTGTGAAATAAGGATGTGCTGGACATTACCTGTTCTGCCACATGATCCCATAGTGTACCCTAGAAGACCTGTGTAGTCACATGGAAATGAATTCCTCAGGCACTTCTGCAATATAGAAATGTTATTGGGGGAAAGTATCTACCCTATTACTTTCTCCATCATAATACCACTTTTAGTAATGAAGACGCCAGCTGTACCCAACAGGTCACACCATATTCACACATTCTCTTTAGCTTCATATATACACAGTCCCCAAATGAATAATTACTGTGCATGTATTTGTCAGTTTTATATATAAAAGGTCTTATAGGGTATTCTGTATGGTGGCACTAGGAGTTCCATGCAGGATGCCCATGTGCCAGTGTGTGGTGTTCCGTCAGGTGCTGTATGTTCGAGATTCTTCTAGGAGAGAATACCTTTATCCTACAGAATCCCACAGAAACTCTGACATAAGAAACATATGGAGGTCCAGTAATGACCCACATACGTGTGCTAGTAATGTGCTTGCAACCTCCTGTTTGAACATCAATTTTTTTTAAAGCCTGAAAGAGGAGATGGCCTTCTGTTTTCCACAGACTGGCATATGGCTATGGACATGGGCATGAGACCAAACAGTAGGTTAAATATGTTATTTATGTTATGTATGTTACATACATAATATTGGTTTAATAATAATTAAACCAATATTATTAACATACATAACCTACTGTTTGGTTTCATGCCCATGTCCATAGTCATATGTCAGTCTGTGGAAAACAGAAGTCTGTCTCCTCTTCTATTCCCCCCCTATGAATCCATCCTAAATCTGCTTCCCGTTGTATTCCATTAGACGCAGAGCCCAAATCAGGATACTTTAAAGTTAAGTGTCATGTTTGATTATAACATGGATTCTGTAGCTGATCACCCAAAGAACTGATGGTGCCAGACTCTTGGCTATTCAGTGAGTGAAAGCCACAGCAAAAAAAGCCAAGGACCAAAAGTGGAGAGGAATTAGAGGCGGAAGTTCACCTTCAATTTCTCTTAACTTTCCGCCTTGTGAATGGGCTCGAAGCAAGAAATCTGTGTGACTTTATACATGAGTATATTGCACATGAAGCAAATTATAATCAGCTATTGCATCTGTATGCCAATATTGTATTATTATTGTTACAATTGCAATTCATATTTACATATTGATATTTTGTTGGACGTGCTGAGTACAGAAGTTTTTGCTGATTGTATTGTTAGTTCTATGGAGTTCTTGTATAACTTGTTGGCAACACATCTGTAAATAGCTACTTGCCAGAGATAAGCTAATTGAGGATTATTATATTACTAGACGCCTTATTATCAACTACTAGTACAGGGAGAACCTTTAGTGTAACTACAAGAAACCTGAAGATGTGTGCTAAGCCTTGTCATCACGAGCACTCTTAGCTTATTGGTGGCCGTACTGATAATATCTAGTCATGTGGCCCACAGCTATCTCTGCTGACCTAATAAATATATATATACCGAATATACTTGAGTATAAACCGAGTTTTTCAGCACAGTTTTTGTGCTGAAAAAGTGTGCCTCGGCTTATACTCAAGTCAATACGGTAATTGAAAATGTCATATGACTGGTCCAGCGCTGCTGATAGGTGAGTGGTGAGATAGCGCTGGTTCCAGGACCGCCCCAAGATGTTTCCAGAGTGTCTTCTCTGCCTTGGAAACATCTTAAGCTCTGGAGACAGCGCTGCCTCACCACCCACCTATCGGCAGCAGCGCTGCTCCAGCGGCCTCCCAGAGTCAGCAGCAGGCCTCCGCTCCAGTCCCGGCCCCCTCTCCCGGCTACATCATATGCTGGGTGACATGGTCACGTAAACTCAGGCTCGCACCCAGCGTGTGTCGATGACATCTTACTGCGTCTCTGTGCAGTGGGCGCCCTCACGCCCCCTACGCTGAGATGCAGTGTACTGCCGGGAGAAGATGAGGCAGCGGGAGCAACACGAGGTAGGTAAGGTACTTCGGTACCGAAACACGTAGCAATATTTTGACCTGAAACTCGTGTAACCTTTTTAACGGAATGGAATAAAAGTTAATTTTTATATATCGGACGTCTCTTGGATCCTTTTCCAGTATCGAGCAGAGCTTTTTACCTGAAGTTTCCTATTTACCAACCTCCCCAGGCCTGCTCACTGCCCACCCCTGCTTCACCTTATACTATAGGCTGCGGAGGCTGGCAGTCAGTAGGCTTGAGCCCAGGCCGTGATCCCACTGCCGCTATTATTATACTGTGGGGGTGTTATATTATGTTATATTTTATATAATATATATATATATATATATATATATATATATATATATATATATATATATATATATTAATGTGTGTGTGTGTATATAGACACTCGGTTTAACTGAGCATTGCTTGAGTACTACATGAAAGAAGATGCCAGACGCCCCTGGCACTGACTTATCTTCTCTGAACAAAAGGATTGTGCAGATAGTTCTTATCTCCCCCAGAATCTTCTATCAGGGGAGAGTTGGGGGATCCACATACACATGAGATCTTAAGTCTCTCCCATCTAAATCATTAAGTTCAGCCAGTCATTGTGTTAGGACTGTTTTAGGCCTGGTGCAAATATCAGCTATCCTAATGTCCACTAACATTTGCCATGGGGTGGAGGCCTGCATACATGTTGGCATGTTTGACTTTTCTAATGTGTATGGTCAGCTTTAGAGGCTTTAAGCAACTTTATATTAGAAAAAGGGAATGTTACCTGTGTATAACTGTTGGTTACGCAGCATTCTGTTTCCTATACTTTGGCTGGGAAAATGTGCTGTGTACAGATATACTCGGCATAGAGCAGAGATTGAGCAAACCAGAATACAATAAAAAAAAAAGTTGTGTATCACTTGGCGTAGTGTGTGGTTTTGGTATGTGAACTGTTTCTCTTCGAGCTTACATTATGTAAGATATACGGTGTTCATATTCATGCTTTATGCATAGGCACGATAGGATCCTCTATTATTAAAAACCGGTTATATCTGTAATTTAGGTGGTGAGTCATTGGTATACTTTACATTCTCCTAAAAAAGTGTGGAATTTTAGGGTTAAATCCTATAAATAGCTGCAGATTTACCATGACTCCGGTCTAGGCAGTAAGCCAGTTACTTGTCGGGACTTCCGTTCCAATCTGACCCACAATGTTCTGATCCAGTCACTGTTATCTCATCCTTGCCATATTGAAAATCTGTTCAAGAACTCTCCTTTCTTTTTTATGAGGGAAAATAAAGGGATCATTTTCCTACAATGGGAGTAACTCTTACTATTCCTTTCTATGAAGCGAATAGAAATGGATACCATTGCCAAAGACTCAGAGATCTTGACAGTTAATTTCTTGAAGTGTTAACATGTATTCCTACTTCAGTGCTTCTTGGTTGTTCATATCTGTAGCCTTCAATGTTACATTTAGATAGGTGTCATCTGAGTTCATCTTGCCTCCCCCTCCCCTCCTGCTGGAGACATTCCTGTCCTTAGATGAGCTGGGGAAGATTCTATGCATCTGACCATTTCTGAATAGTAGGAGATTGACGGCGGCAGAGTCTCTGTCCCCTTAGGTGTGTGTGTGCGTGTATGCAGTGCTAACGTGACCTGCTTATTAATGTCGCCCATGTCTCCTCTGGATGTTCTGACTGTCCTCGGTATAGGAATAAGCTTTCTGGTATAAGAAGTGTAATGCTTTACCACTGAGCACACATGCCTAGTGTACCAGATCAGAATGTCATTTTAAGGTCATGTGATGATGTGATATTTGATGGTCATTAGCCCTAAACCATTATCGCTGGGAGTAGTCTGAAGTTCCTGATTTCGGTCTTCAGCTTTTCATGATAGCCACTTCTAGAACATGGATTGTCTAAGACCTGTAAGGGTGCATGCACGCTACGTAACGCCGGGCGTGTATGAGAGCCGTACACGCCGGCGTTACAGCAGGGCTGCCGAACACTTCCCATTCACTTCAATGGGAGCGCTCGTAAACGCCGCTGTTACGAGCGCTCCCATTGAAGTGAATGGGAAGTGTTCGGCAGCCCTGCTGTAACGCCGGCGTGTACAGCTCTCATACACGCCCGGCGTTACGTAGTGTGCATGCACCCTAAGGGAGCATTCACACAGTGTTACGTGCCGCGAGATTTGGCACGTAGACGCCGCGTGACCCTTTGCGTGCCGCACACGCTCCCATTGAGTTCAATGGGAGCGGGGAGCGTATGCGCCGCGCTAGTTTGCGGCCGTGAATAAATGCACGGCCGCATTGATCTACTGGGATTTTCACGCACAACCATCTCTAGGGTTTACAGAGAATGGTCCGAAAAAGAAAAAACATCCAGTGAGCGGCAGTTCTGTGGGCGGAAATGCGTTGTTGATGCCAGAGGTCAGAGGAGAATGGCCAGACTGGTTCGAGCTGATAGAAAGGCAACAGTGACTCAAATAGCCACCCGTTACAACCAAGGTAGCCAGAAGAGCATTTCTGAACGCACAGTACATCGAACTTTGAGGCAGATGGGCTACAGCAGCAGAAGACCACACCGGGTGCCACTCCTTTCAGCTAAGAACAGGAAACTGAGGCTACAATTTGCACAAGCTCATCGAAATTGGACAATTGAAGATTGGAAAAACGTTGCCTGGTCTGATGAGTCTCGATTTCTGCTGCGACATTCGGATGGTAGGGTCAGAATTTGGCGTCAACAACATGAAAGCATGGATCCATCCTGCCTTGTATCAACAGTTCAGGCTGGTGGTGGTGGTGTCATGGTGTGGGGAATATTTTCTTGGCACTCTTTGGGCCCCTTGGTACCAATTGAGCATCGTTGCAACGCCAAAGCCTACCTGAGTATTGTTGCTGACCATGTCCATCCCTTTATGACCACAATGTACCCAACATCTGATGGCTACTTTCAGCAGGATAATGCGCCATGTCATAAAGCTGGAATCATCTCAGACTGGTTTCTTGAACATGACAATGAGTTCACTGTACTCCAATGGCCTCCACAGTCACCAGATCTCAATCCAATAGAGCATCTTTGGGATGTGGTGGAACGGGAGATTCGCATCATGGATGTGCACCCGACAAATCTGCGGCAACTGTGTGATGCCATCATGTCAATATGGACCAAAATCTCTGAGGAATGCTTCCAGCACCTTGTTGAATCTATGCCACGAAGAATTGAGGCAGTTCTGAAGGCAAAAGGGGGTCCAACCCGTTACTAGCATGGTGTACCTAATAAAGTGGCCGGTGAGTGTATGTATGGTTAAGAACTATAAGAGCACTGGAAATCTCCAAACATATTCAGCTGTGCTGGCCCCTGGTAAAAAAAAAAAAAAAAAAATCTGAATGTCTCTGGGTTATATCATGCAAGGTACTATGGTCTCCTAAATGAGTGGCCACCATAACAGCGTTCCATTGAATTTCAGGAGCGATATTCCCATCTGTTTTGCCACTAAGTGGTCACGATAGGCTGTTGCAGCCTGTCTGCAGTGGACCACAATATTGGAGCTTGTATCCCCTCTGTTGTGATGTTTGTGTATTCTGGCAGTGCTGTCTAAGGTGAGGCTGGATGTCACCCATGTGCGACCAGATACAAACTATCTGAAGGTGTTTCATTTACCACTATGGTAGATGTAGATTCCCTCGAAAACTGACTGGGTTAACTGTTCACAGCTTGAACACTTGTGGGTCTGTGACTTTACATAACTTCACATCATTCAGGGTCACTCTGTGCACACTGTGCGCTCTTTGTCTCCTGACCTTGGTATTGCACAAATATAAATTTTCTACTTTGTCAGTTGTCTTTGTAACATTTGGGTGCAGAATTGGCTTCTTGTGTGTCAGACGTTACTACTATACTGTCAGGGTTGCTGGCACTGACCGGCACTTTGGACTTCGCTTTTGTTTGGCTTATCTAAAGAATGCTTGAAGGTCAAGTGACTGTATTACACTAGAACATCGGGTTTATTCAGAGGACTAAATGTTTTCATCTGCCTAATATTACTCAACATGTTGCCTTTCCAATAGGACACTGTTAACACCAATATTAAAACATCCTGCTAAAGTCGCCAGTTGGTGCTTTTTGATGGTTGCGAAGCAGTCATCAACTTTTACCTTCTATGTATTGTGAAGGCTATGTTTGGCAGTTGAGGTTAAGATTGCTGGAACATATCTGTTTTATCAGATGACCAAAGCAGCAGTCTTTACTGGCGTCCAAAGCTTGCCAAATGCATATAAATGTAATGAACCTGGCGCATACAGTCGCGTGCATAGGAGCTAAAACTATATTCCTTAGCTTATAATTGTTTTATTTCTGTATATTCAGTAAAATTGGAACAAGCCAAAGAATCCAACATTTAGGCCCCGTTACCACGGAGTAACGCGCCGCTCATTTCAACACGTATACACGTGTCAGAGCGAGGCGCTTCAAAACAGATCCCATTGACTTCAATGGGTGCTGGCTTACGCGTGCTACACATTGAAATCAATGGGAGGCTTTATAACTAGAGATGAGCGAACACTGTTCGGATCAGCCGATCCGAACAGCACGCACCCATAGAAATGAACGGAAGCACCTGTGACGCTGACTTTGCCGGCGTCACAGGTGTTTCCATTCATTTCTATGGGTGCGTGCTGTTCGGATCGGCTGATCCAAACAGTGTTCGCTCATCTCTATAACCCATTGATTTCAATGTGTAGCCACATAAGACTGGCACCCATTGAAGTCAACGGGATCTGTTTTGAAGTACCTCGCTCTGACTCGTGTATACGTGTCGAAATAAACGGCGCGTTACTCCGTGGGAACGGGGCCTTACATGTATGTTTTAGAACTCCGCGTTGTAATTTTCCTCTAATTTTCCTGGAAATGTGTGAATGAACAGAGTGTTACCATTCCCCTTGTCAGAGGGGTGTGCCCCACACAGTCAATTTTCTATTTATTCCTACATTTTGAAGAGGCATAACAGAGAAACCGTGGGGAGATGTAATAAAATTATTCTCATGAATTGTTCATCTATAAAGACTGCAGACATTTCCTAAAATGGGCATGTCAGTAGAATATAAGTCTATTTTTACAACTGAAAAAGTGTGTGCTGAACATTTCATAGATTTAAGTGTCCCATTATGGACATCTCATCTCTGGTGGTCCGACCACTGAGCCCCCCAAGCTATCGGGAGAATGGGGGACAGTGAATAAAGTACCAGTTTGCTATGGGGCGTCTGGGACTGCAGTCTCCAGAAACAAGCACATTGGCGCTTCATTCAAACCATTTAGAATGCCGGGGGCACTCAGCAGAACCCCACGATGTGACACTTATCTCCTGTCCACAGAATAGGGGATAAGTGTCTGTAGTTGGACAACCCCTTATAGAAATCCTTCTACATGCACAGATGATTCCATCCATACCTTAGCCCCAATTTCTCATGAAACTTATTCAATACATTATAATAACGTGATAGCAAAGCCCTTGGCAGTCTGCAAACCACAAAAGAACCACTGGGTGTGACACAAGCAGTTGGTGACAGAGTATTGCAAAATCATGTTTTTTAAAAGGTGGTCATCTTGTGATGCGCATCTCAGGGTTTTCTGAGCCAAGAGGACAGTTAAGGAAGGACATATCATTACAATAGTTTTATTGCACCGTAAGAAGCAGTCGCAACTAGAGATATCTATTGTGGCTATTTTAGCTAAGATTTGAGTGACTTGTATACTAACATTTACCCAGGTGCAGAAATTGCGTTAACAATCAGTGGAGGGCGGGTAGTTCTATTCGCTGGTTAATAACCTACAAGGTTCACATTTGTCTCTGCAGGCATGACAAGAAGGGCTTTGGATATGTGAACAAACTCCTTATTTGCACTGTGAGCTGGTGCTGAAGTCTCATTTAGAATAGATAATGAAATTATTACCTTGTCAGTATAGCTTGGTCATGTCCGCTATGTGCAGCGCTGACAGCAGAGGTCAACTCTTGTTAACATTGGTGCATGAACAGCTTAGTATTATCCAAGTAGAAGATGGAATGAATACCCACAGCCACTCTAATACGGTATTCTGCAGAAAAAAATCTTAATGCGCTGTACAAATTCAGTATTTTAATGCCAATTAAATGGCACCGTAATGACATGGCTAGCATGGTACTGCCAGTGGCATCATTACATATATGGTGAAAGAAGAATCATGGCTCTTCTTTAGAGTATTTGGGCGCAAGTACATGGTTTTGCCTTGTATGCATATGCAGAAACCAATTGTGTTCTGCAATATGGTACCATATGTGTTCCCACTGTTCTGATATTGATGAGTAGTGTAGTTCATATTTTAGTCCCAGAAAAACCCATTTAGGTAAAAAAAAAAAAAGAAAAAAAGATGGCATTTGCTTCCTAGATCGATAGTATTGGCATGTTTCTAAGGTGTGAAGTTCTTTTCATGTTTCCTCCAAGTATGTCAAGGCTGAGTATGTACTGATAAACAGCTGGCCGTGTTTGTGTTAACCCAGCAGAAAGTTAATATTCCAAAGGGCACATTGCATGCATTTTAGTCGCTCCTTAGTCTCTTTCCTTAGGGAGTGACATATTGTAGAGTATGGCCAGGAATGTGCAGATTTCTGGATGTTTCGAAGATGTATCCTAAAGCTGAACCTAACACTTCATGCCTAGCACTATGAAGATGTAATCTGACTTCAATAAAAGTTACGTTTTAAAATTTCTACCTGCATGTGGCACATTGCTGGGAATCCCTTTATGTGCATGTTCTCATAATGGTCATATGAATAAACCCTAATTCTGTATTCACATGACGGTGAATAATGGCCATGAAAAACAGACGTCACACAGCAGCGTTAAATTTAATGTGTGTGAATGGGAGCTATTCACGTGACTGTTATTTTGACCGTCAAACTATAGGTCATGTCCTATTTTTCTTCATTTTCATGGACTCCTCTATAAACTCAAATGGGATACATGAAAACGGCCGTCCTGTGGGTACAAGACATTCATGAACAACAAACTATTTCACAGATTTTTTGCACCTCGATCTTACACTTTTGTCCGCAAATGTTAATACACTTTCTACTCTCCCCCTTACTGATGTAGAATTATGACCGTTTTTTCAACTTTATAAAGTTTCATATAATAAATCTGCCCACTTTCCTACTCAAATTTTAAAATGTCTTATATTTGCAGTTGCAGAAATTCTGCTCTTTAATGGATTCTATCATTAAAAAACACGTTTAAACTAAATATGTAGGAATAGCCTTTATAAAGGTTTTTCATCTTTTACCGTTATCATGAAGGTCCGTGCTGCTGTTTTATTTTTTTTTATTTTTCTTCATTGTGCTCAGAAAGCACTGGGGGTGTTCCCCCTGTGGTCTGAGCACAGCATTTTCATCCATTCCAGCGGCTCCTTTCTTCTGCTTCCTTGGTCATTCTCCTCCTCTTCACTCTTCTTACAGGAGACCACCACAAAATGTCTTACGGAACAGCCGACTCCATATGTCCGTCAGCCATTGTGTGGTGGTCTTGTGTAAGATGGAACCGAAGAAAGGCGATGCTGGCGTGGATGACAATGCTGTGCTCAGAGAACAGGAGGAATGCGCCCTTTGCTTTCTGAGCACAATGAAGAAAAATTGAAAAACGGTGGTGCGGACCTACAAGATAAAGGTAAGAGATAAATGGCTTTATAAAGGCTATTCGTACATGCTTTTTAGTTTAAAACGTGTTTTTTTTTAATGATGGAATCCCTTTAATGCTTAGCGCAGAATGATACACCTTCTTTCTCCTTTGCTGGCACTTGATGCGATGTCTTGTGCATGCAAGTATTCCAAGACACACCAAGAACCCTACTGTGCATGTAATTCTCAGAAGAAGCTACTGGCATTAAATATGTTAAATAGTTTTCTGTTTGTCCTTTAAACTCACAACTTTTATACTTTTTACCCTGTTTCTTGACTGGATTCTAAAATGCCTGTAGACTAAAATGTGTATTTTGAGGGAAAAATGTTTGTACAGCCTCCACCCTGCTGCACCTTTTCAGGTTTTCTTGTGACTAAATAAAGTGTAGAAAGTTTTTGTTGGTTTTTCTGACCGTGGCATTTGGCGGGAAGACACGTAGTTACTGTAGGTCTAACTAGACGCTGTAGCACAGATCCAGGGTATTTAAGTTCATCATCTCATGTGTACTTGTGTACATTATATTCATACGGTGATACATACTTACACACACTAATATGTATAATATATATATATATATATATATATATATATATATATATATATATATGTATGTATAATATATATATTCTCCTATATTAATGAAAGTTTGTGAGTTTGGATGTTTGTATGTTTGTTCCTCAATCACGCAAAACCCACTCGACCGATTTGGCTGAAAGTTTCCACAAACATAGTTAATACACCCGATTGCGCAATAGGCTACTTTTCGTTGTGCCAGGACTCCCACAAAACCCAAACTCACACCACCATCTCTGCAGTCTCACACACTTTGGACCATAGCAAGCCACAAAATTCATATTGCCCTCTTCAGCCTAGCCCCTAACCCCACACAATCTCATATACATATACTTTACCACTTTGCCCTTCACCTTAACGATACTCCAGGAGGCTCTCTTTAATGCTCCGGAGCAGCCATGTTTGCCGACCCCCACCGCTCTGACAATCCGCGACACCGCCCACCCATGTCAATACCCCTAGGAGGTCTAATAAATGCAAAAAAAAAAAGTAAAAAAATATATAAAAACAAACAAAAATTCAAATCACCCCCCTTTCCCTAGAACACATATATAAGTAGTTAAAAACTGTGAAACACATACATGTTGGGTATCCCCACGTCCGAAATCGCCCGCTCTACAAAGCTGTCCAAATATTTTTCCTGTTCGGTAAACGCTGTAGCGGGAAAAATGGTCAAAAGTGCCAAACCGCCGTTTTTTCACTGTTTTGATTCTAATAAAAATTTGAATAAAAAGTGATCAAAGCAATAACATTTCCCGAAAATGGTAGAACTACAAAGTACACCCGGTCCCGCAAAAAAAGACACCCTATACATCCCCGTACACGCACGTATAAAAAAGTTACGGCTGTCAGAATATGGCGACTTTTCCCCAAAATTTTTTTTAACACAGTTTTGCCTTTTTTTAAGTGGTCAAAATGTAAATAAAACCATATAAATTTGGTATCCCCAGCATCGTAACAAAACACAGAATACAGGGGACATGTCATTTTGGTTGCACAGTGAACGCCGTAAAACCAAAGCCCGTAAGAAAGTCGCAGAACTGCATTTTTTTTCTTCAAATCCACCCCATTCTGAATTTTTTCCCTGCTTCCCAGTACATTATATAGAATAAATAATGGTGGTATCATGAAGAAAAATTTGTCCCAGGAAAAATTAAGACCTCATATGACTCTGGGAGCGGAGAAATAAAAAAGTTATGGGGTTTAGAAGGAGAGGAGTCAAAAACGAAAATCAAAAAATGCCATTGGCAGGAATGGGTTAACTTCAAATACTTCTGTCCCAAAGTCACTATGTAAAGTTTCTCACAACACCATATAGCAGCTCAAATACAAATTAACTTCAACACAAAAGTCTCACGTACTCTCTGAATTACAGAAACAACAACATACAAAGTTACATTTCATATCCCATACCTTATACACAGTACGAAAACCTTACCCGCGCCTGTATATACCCACTTCTACAATCACTGCAGACGAAGTCGCGGGTACCAGCTAGTATATATACACTCACCGGCCACTTTATTAGGTACACCATGCTAGTAACGGGTTGGACCCCCTTTTGCCTTCAGAACTGCCTCAATTCTTCGTGGCATAGATACAACAAGGTGCTGGAAGCATTCCTCAGAGATTTTGGTCCATATTGACATGATGGCATCACACAGTTGCTGCAGATTTGTCGGCTGCACATCCATGATGCGAATCTCCTGTTCCACCACATCCCAAAGATGCTCTATTGGATTGAGATCTGGTGACTGTGGAGGCCATTGGAGTACAGTGAACTCATTGTCATGTTCAAGAAACCAGTCTGAGATGATTCCAACTTTATGACATGGCGCATTATCCTGCTGAAAGTAGCCATCAGATGTTGGGTACATTGTGGTCATAAAGGGATGGACATGGTCAGCAACAATACTCAGGTAGGCTTTGGCGTTGCAACGATGCTCAATTGGTACCAAGGGGCCCAAAGAGTGCCAAGAAAATATTCCCCACATCATGACACCACCACCACCAGCCTGAACCGTTGAAAGCATGGATCCATCCTGCCTTGTATCATGTTGTTGACGCCAAATTCTGACCCTACCATCCGAATGTTGCAGCAGAAATCGAGACTCATCAGACCAGGCAACATTTTTCCAATCTTCAATTGTCCAATTTTGATGAGCTTGTGCAAATTGTAGCCTCAGTTTCCTGTTCTTAGCTGAAAAGAGTGGCACCCGGTGTGGTCTTCTGCTGCTGTAGCCCATCTGCCTCAAAGTTCGACGTACTGTGCGTTCAGAGATGCTATTCTGGCTACCTTGGTTGTAACGGGTGGCTATTTGAGTCACTGTTGCCTTTCTATCAGCTCGAACCAGTCTGGCCATTCTCCTCTGGCATCAACAACGCATTTCCGCCCACAGAACTGCCGCTCACTGGATGTTTTTTCTTTTTCGGACCATTCTCTGTAAACCCTAGAGATGGTTGTGCGTGAAAATCCCAGTAGATCAGCAGTTTCTGAAATACTCAGACCAGCCCTTCTGGCACCAACAACCATGCCACGTTCAAAGGCACTCAAATCACCTTTCTTCCCCATACTGATGCTCGGTTTGAACTGCAGGAGATTGTCTTGACCATGTCTACATGCCTAAATGCACTGAGTTGCCGCCATGTGATTGGCTGATTAGAAATTAAGTGTTAACGAGCAGTTGGACAGGTGTACCTAATATAGTGGCCGGTGAGTGTATTTTCCCCAGTGCCCACCCACACAGTACAATACTCTCTCCAGCAGCACCCCCATGTTATAAATATATCTCTGGTGTCCCCCAGAGGTATAATGCTCTTCACAGTGTTCCCCATGCACAGTACACAGTAATGCCTTGCCCAGTGGCTTCAACCTCTTATAATGCTCCCCTATGGCCCACCACAGTATTTATTATGCTCCTCACTTACCACACCATAGTTGTTGTAACATAAAAAAAAAAAAAAAAAAAAAGAAGTCCTACTTACCCAGCCCCGTTCCTACAGTTTTCTCTGCAGATCTCCTCCTGTTGTCTTTGGCTTGATACATCAGGCCACCACGGAGATGTAGACCTCAGTAGTAGAGATGAGCGAACACTAAAATGTTCGAGGTTCGAAATTCGATTCGAACAGCCGCTCACTGTTCGAGTGTTCGAATGGGTTTCGAACCCCATTATAGTCTATGGGGAACATAAACTCGTTAAGGGGGAAACCCAAATTCGTGTCTGGAGGGTCACCAAGTCCACTATGACACCCCAGGAAATGATACCAACACCCTGGAATGACACTGGGACAGCAGCGGAAGCATGTCTGGGGGCATAAAAGTCACTTTATTTCATGGAAATCCCTGTCAGTTTGCGATTTTCGCAAGCTAACTTTTCCCCATAGAAATGCATTGGCCAGTGCTGATTGGCCAGAGTACGGAACTCGACCAATCAGCGCTGGCTCTGCTGGAGGAGGCGGAGTCTAAGATCGCTCCACACCAGTCTCCATTCAGGTCCGACCTTAGACTCCGCCTCCTCCGGCAGAGCCAGCGCTGATTGGCCGAAGGCTGGCCAATGCATTCCTATGCGAATGCAGACTTAGCAGTGCTGAGTCAGTTTTGCTCAACTACACATCTGATGCACACTCGGCACTGCTACATCAGATGTAGCAATCTGATGTAGCAGAGCCGAGGGTGCACTAGAACCCCTGTGCAAACTCAGTTCACGCTAATAGAATGCATTGGCCAGCGCTGATTGGCCAATGCATTCTATTAGCCCGATGAAGTAGAGCTGAATGTGTGTGCTAAGCACACACATTCAGCACTGCTTCATCAAGCCAATACAATGCATTAGCCAGTGCTGATTGGCCAGAGTACGGAATTCGGCCAATCAGCGCTGGCTCTGCTGGAGGAGGCGGAGTCTAAGATCGCTCCACACCAGTCTCCATTCAGGTCCGACCTTAGACTCCGCCTCCTCCGGCAGAGCCAGCGCTGATTGGCCGAAGGCTGGCCAATGCATTCCTATGCGAATGCAGACTTAGCAGTGCTGAGTCAGTTTTGCTCAACTACACATCTGATGCACACTCGGCACTGCTACATCAGATGTAGCAATCTGATGTAGCAGAGCCGAGGGTGCACTAGAACCCCTGTGCAAACTCAGTTCACGCTAATAGAATGCATTGGCCAGCGCTGATTGGCCAATGCATTCTATTAGCCCGATGAAGTAGAGCTGAATGTGTGTGCTAAGCACACACATTCAGCACTGCTTCATCAAGCCAATACAATGCATTAGCCAGTGCTGATTGGCCAGAGTACGGAATTCGGCCAATCAGCGCTGGCCAATGCATTCTATTAGCCCGATGAAGTAGAGCTGAATGTGTGTGCTAAGCACACACATTCAGCACTGCTTCATCAAGCCAATACAATGCATTAGCCAGTGCTGATTGGCCAGAGTACGGAATTCGGCCAATCAGCGCTGGCTCTGCCGGAGGAGGCGGAGTCTAAGGTCGGACCTGAATGGAGACTGGTGTGGAGCGATCTTAGACTCCGCCTCCTCCAGCAGAGCCAGCGCTGATTGGTCGAGTTCCGTACTCTGGCCAATCAGCGCTGGCCAATGCATTCTATTAGCCCGATGAAGTAGAGCTGAATGTGTGTGCTTAGCACACACATTCAGCTCTACTTCATCAGGCTAATAGAATACATTGGCCAATCAGCGCTGGCCAATGCATTCTATTAGCTTGATGAAGCAGAGTGTGCACAAGGGTTCAAGCGCACCCTCGGCTCTGATGTAGCAGAGCTGAGGGTGCACAAGGGTTCAAGTGCACCCTCGGCTCTCCTACATCAGAGCCGAGGGTGCGCTTGAACCCTTGTGCAGCCTCGGCTCTGCTACATCAGAGCCGAGGGTGCGCTTGAACCCTTGTGCACACTCTGCTTCATCAAGCTAATAGAATGCATTGGCCAGCACTGATTGGCCAGAGTACGGAATTCGGCCAATCAGCGCTGGCCAATGCATCCCTATGGGAAAAAGTTTATCTCACAAAAATCACAATTACACACCCGATAGAGCCCCAAAAAGTTATTTTTTAATAACATTCCCCCCTAAATAAAGGTTATCCCTAGCTATCCCTGCCTGTACAGCTATCCCTGTCTCATAGTCACAAAGTTCACATTCTCATATGACCCGGATTTGAAATCCACTATTCGTCTAAAATGGAGGTCACCTGATTTCGGCAGCCAATGACTTTTTCCAATTTTTTTCAATGCCCCCAGTGTCGTAGTTCCTGTCCCACCTCCCCTGCGCTGTTATTGGTGCAAAAAAGGCGCCAGGGAAGGTGGGAGGGGAATCGAATTTTGGCGCACTTTACCACGTGGTGTTCGATTCGAACATGGCGAACACCCTGATATCCGATCGAACATGTGTTCGATAGAACACTGTTCGCTCATCTCTACTCAGTAGCAGTTGCCTGAATGGTGGAGCGAGACGTTTTCCTGCTCCAACGTTCTTTTCAGGCCCGATTCACATCTGCATTAGGGCCATTTTATTCACGTCTCCGCATCAAAAATGCATTACTTTTCTCTTTGCATTTTTTGTACAGAAACCACATGGACCCCATTATAGTCTATGGGGTCCACGGTTTTCCTAAGGTAACCGCTTTTTTTAATGCGAATTATGTTTCCGTTCGGGGGAAATTGGTCCCAAAGAGGAAACCCATGAGCAGATGTGAACTGTCTAATTGTTCATGTGGGTGTCAAGAACGATTACTCACAACTTTATGGTGGCTAAAAATATTCACGTGTGGCATGGTTGGTCACTTTTGATTATTAGCCAGCTTGGAGTAGTTTAATTAATATTGATGGGAGGGGAATTGTTTGTATAGCTTCTAATGACTGTTTTTCTGATGGTATTGAGAGCTGGTTATTTGGCACTTGTTTATCTCCATTTACTTGGCAGTCATATTAAGTTGGGTCATTTACATGTGATCTAACATAGTTTTGGTGTTGTCAGCAGCACATCCCTCGGGGGAGATGCGCTGCCAACAAACAATGATATTTATTAGAGATGTGTGAGTATATTCGATTGAATACCTCCCCTGCATAGTTATTGGTGTAAAAAAAGCGTCAGGGAAAGTGGGAGGGGCATCGAATTTTTACTGCATTTACCGCGTGGTATTCGACCAAGTACCCCAATAACTATGCAGGGAAGGTATTCGATCGAATACTACTCGCTCATCTCTAATCTGTATAACCTAAAATTGAAGCGCTTACTTTTTTTTAATCATCAGGTAGAGAAGTGGTCTAGGCAAACATTCACTCATCTGATCGGCCCAGTCTGTAGAGTTGTTGGGAGTGTCTGTCTCTACTTTCTGCATCTTCTCGGCACTAGATGTGTTCATGTCTGCTGAATGGTGGTATTAGGACCAAATGCATGGTCACCAGACTGAAAATATTGGCCAACGTGCTGAATATATCAGCAGTGAGAAGCCAACCTGACAAAAGGTGGCTTAATCCCCACAACTATGTTTTGTGGCTTGGTTGCATTTCACTGCTCTGGTAAAATGAGGCCATAAATCAGCGGTGGAGCTTGCGTATTGTTCATGGTTCTACACTGCTGGGTGCAGAATACTCCGCTTTTCATCTAGGGATCATTCTTTGGATGTAACCGATAATTAGATGTTTAGCTTTAGCTCCTATATTGCAAATGTGAGACCAGATGAAAGAAGACATTTTACAAGTAATGGTAAATTCCTTCGAGAGACTTGTGTGAAACTGAGATTTAGCAGGTTTGATAAAAAGTGAGAAACCAAGGCAATAACTCGAACATAGTATTTACATGACATTAAGAACATCTTTCTGCTTAGTCTACCACCAAGCATATATATCTGGTGTAGTAAATAGTAGCTTAAGGTATCACAACGCTGGTCATGGGTTATAATCCTTCTTCTTACCAGTTACTTTCTAAAGTGGGGCTCAGAATGTAATTTCCCAAAAAAAAACAGTATCCATATATTTTTCGAATGTAGAAATACATGTAATAGCAACACATAATTTGCAAAAAAAAGCCCCAACACCATAGAAATCTTCCTAACAATTCAACAGGCAATACACCCAGTGTCCAAAAGTCTTTGTCTACAACATATGAAAACAAGCATTTGTCAGCATCTTCTTTAAGAGAGTTTATTGGAGCCTTTTTATGTAACACTTAGGGTTGAGCCGATCTTGACTTTTCAGGATCGATTTTAAAATCCGATTTTCGATAATTTTTCATTCGAACCCGATCTCAATCCCAATTCCGATCCCAATGCAAGTCAATGGGATTTTTTTTATTAATCTGAGATCGGATTTTAAAAGCAATCCTATTCACTATACAGCATGGAATCTAACAATTGTTAGAATCCACGCTGTGTAGTGAATCACTAAAGTAGCCAGAGGATGTTTTTTAATCCTCTGGCTACTTAGTCCCCCCCCCCCCCCCCATGTCCACTTACCTCCAGAGATAGCTGGTCCGGTGCCTTCCTCCTTCGCCTCGCTGCCGCTCCACGCTGCTCTTCTCCCTTCGCTGCCCCCTCTCTGCCAGGTTAGGAGAGTGTGAGTGGGTTAGGAGAGTGTGGGTGGGTACTGGGAGGGGAGACGTCACGTCTCCCCGCCCTGTACCAGCCCACACTCTCCTAAGCCACAAGCCACGCCTACCTAGCGCTTTAAATACTAACCTGGGAGGCCGGCAGCGAGGCAAGAAGGAGGGCACCGAAGCAGCCATCTCTAGAGGTAAGTAGCTGCTAGAGATGTTTAGTTTAGCCTCTCATTCGAATGAATGGAGGCAGCCGGCGCGCAGGGGGTTAAAGTTGTGTGCCGGCTGCTTCCATTCATTCCTTTGGAACTGCAGCGGAGCCTTCACACTGAGTATACAGCGTATACTCAGTGTGAAGGCTAAGCAAAGCATTGTGGGAAAAGATCACCGATCTCGATCCCACATAAAAAGATCGTGTTCGGAATTGCGATTGAGAACATTTCACAATCGCAGATTGGAATCCGATCTTTTCCGAACACGATCGCTCAACCCTAGTAACACTGCATACTTGAAAAAAGACCTCTGTGTAGGTTGATATAAAATCCAGAGATGATCCATGGTGGCATTTGAGCCTATGACTCTACTACAGCTCGGCAACAGCATTAACCACATACCGTAAGTCTTCTCAAGATTTTTATGCAGATATCTTGTGTTTGGGAATTTGATTTGCCCGTTGGTTCTTAGGCATTTAGGTTGTGGCTCATTCAAACCACCCAAAGAAGATATTAGTTCTGCATTGTCAGAGTCTTGGGGTGGAAGTCGGGTGGAAAAAGTTACCAAGTGTGGCCTCAAAATAAAATGTTTATTTTTAATTATATTATCCAGTTATTGGTTTTTTATAATTAATTTGATGCATAGTTTATTACGTATTTACTTTGATAGGATTTCAATCACTGGCTTTTGTCTGTCCATGGCAGTTGGAGTTGGGCTGTGGGAAAAATACAGGAGTCTGAGTCAGTAAATATGAACTGCTCTATAGTAATAGTAAGAAAAGCAACCAATATGAGAGACTGTTGGTGCCGATAAGTTCTCTTTACCAATGACTCTTCTGGATGAGCTCACACATGGCATTTTTTTTTTTTTTTGCAGAAATTTGTGACTTTTTTTTTTTTTTAAATCTGAATGGTACTTGTAGAAAATAATTTGCTTGCTGCCAAAACACCATTCAGAAAATTGGAGCTGAGTTTAAGTCAACGAAATTTCTGCAAATCATTTTGTAAGTCTATACTTTCCAGTGCGAAGCCTCAGAAAACAATTATCTGCAATAAACGTCCACAAATTCCCATAGTAATAAGTGATTTATGTGGGGTGAAAGCAATAATGTACTCAATGGTTTTCTTTGGTTTATGGTCTTTTTAGTCTTTGTTCACATACAGTGGGGCAAAAAAGTATTTAGTCACCAATAGTGCAAGTTCCACCACTTAAAAAGATGAGGCGTCTGTAATTTACATCATAGGTAGACCTCAACTATGAGAGACAAAATGAGAAAACAAATCCAGAAAATCACATTGTCTGATTTTGTAAGAATTTATTTTCAAATTATGGTGGAAAATAAGTATTTGGTCACCTACAAACAATCAAGATTTCTGGCTCTCACAGACCTGTAACTTCTTCTTTAAGAGTCTCCTCTTTCCTCCACTCATTACCTGTAGTAATGGCACCTGTTTAAACTTATCAGTATAAAAAGACACCTGTGCACACCCTCAAACAGTCAGACTCCAAACTCCACTATGGTGAAGACCAAAGAGCTGTCAAAGGACACCAGAAACAAAATTGTAGCCCTGCACCAGGCTGGGAAGACTGAATCTGCAATAGGCAACCAGCTTGGATTGAAGAAATCAACTGTGGGAGCAATAATTTGGAAATGGAAGACCACTGAAAATCTCCCTCGATCTGGGGCTCCACACAAAATCTCACCCCGTGGGGGTCAAAATGATCACAAGAACGGTGAGCAAAAATCCCAGAACCACGCGGGGGGACCTAGTGAATGAACTGCAGAGAGCTGGGACCAATGTAACAAAGCCTACCATCAGTAACACACTACGCCGCCAGGGACTCAGATCCTGCAGTGCCAGACGTGTCCCACTGCTTAAGCCAGTACATGTCCGCACCCATCTGAAGTTTGCTAGAGAGCATTTGGATGATCCAGAAGAGTATTGGGAGAATGTCCTATGGTCTGATGAAACCAAACTGGAACTGTTTGGTAGAAACACAACTTTTCGTGTTTGGAGGAAAAAGAATACTGAGTTGCATCCATCAAACACCATACCTACTGTAAAGCATGGGGGTGGAAACATCATGCTTTGGGGCTGTTTCTCTGCAAAGGGGCCAGGACGACTGATCCGGGTACATGAAAGAATGAATGGGGCCATGTATCGTGAGATTTTGAGTGCAAACCTCCTTCCATCAGCAAGGGCATTGAAGATGAAACGTGGCTGGGTCTTTCAACATGACAATGATCCAAAGCACACCGCCAGGGCAACGAAGGAGTGGCTTTGTAAGAAGCATTTCAAGGTCCTGGAGTGGCCTAGCCAGTCTCCAGATCTCAACCCTATAGAAAACCTTTGGAGGGAGTTGAAAGTCCGTGTTGCCAAGCGACAGCCCCAAAACATCACTGCTCTAGAGGAGATCTGCATGGAGGAACGGGCCAACATACCAACAACAGTGTGTGCCAACCTTGTGAAGACTTACAGAAAACGTTTGACCTCTGTCATTGCCAACAAAGGATATATAACAAAGTATTGAGATGAAATTTTGTTACTGACCAAATACTTATTTTCCACCATAATTTGCAAATAAATTCTTACAAAATCAGACAATGTGATTTTCTGGATTTGTTTTCTCATTTTGTCTCTTAGTTGAGGTCTACCTATGCTGTAAATTACAGACGCCTCTCATCTTTTTAAGTGGTGGAACTTGCACTATTGGTGACTGACTAAATACTTTTTTGCCCCACTGTATGTGCTGTTAGTTCAGATTTCTGCGTTCATACTACAGGAACCAAAAAAGACCGGCAGTTCTGGATTCATATGAGTACCAGCGGCGCCCAACAGACCCTATTGACTGTAATGGAGTCTACTGGGGCTCTGTTATGGTGTTCGTATTTTACCGGTGACAATTGTGCTGCATGGTCACCAGATATGTAGCCTTATCTGCTCAGTTCCTTGACGTTCCTCATAGATTCTATGAGAAATAGTGTAAATTGGATATATGGTAGATGCATCAAAAGTCAACCAATGTGACCAGTTTTGGTCACTACTTCTTTAAATGGAAGTCTTTCATAGACTACAATATTTATTAGATGTGTGCATTATTTTTATTGCTTAGAGCAGACCTGGGCAATGGACGGCTTGCGGGCCATATCCGACCCCCTGACTGATTCAGTCCGGCCCACATAGCTTGACTAGGGAGGCGTGTCTTAGTGCCGGCAGGACAGAGGAAGAAGATGGAGATGTGTGGTGTGTGACCTAAGGTACGAGAGAGAATATGAATGTTATACTAGGGGCAGAGATGGAGGGAAGACATGAAACTGGAGGTAGATGAAGGAGGCACTTAAACTGGGGGGACATTTAAACTGGGGACAACTGGAGGGGGCATTAAACCGTGCAGGTAGCTGTAGGGGGGACCTGTCTGCCTCTAGTTGCCCCCAGTTTAATGTCACCCTCCAGCTACCCCTATGGTTTAATTGTTGCTTCCAGCTGCCCGAGTTTAATGTCCCCCTCTAGTTTCCACCAGTTTAAACTGGGGCACCAGGAGAGGGACGTAATAGTGGTTCAGTTGGAAGGGAACATTCTAATGTGGGGGTATATAATATACGGGTGACTGTAAGAGGATTATACTTTGAGGGGTCACATGAAAAGATGATTAAGAATGGGCGGAGTCAACATAGAACTGAGTGGAGCTAAATTTGCTGCGGCGCGAATGGCCCTCTAGAATAGTTTCAATTTATTATGCGGCCCCATGGGAAAATTAATTGCCCACCCCTGGCTTAGAGCTTCTTTGGTGATTCTTTAAGAATGTGCACAGATGCAGATATCCATTGTTCATGTCTGTTTTGTTACAAATGTTCTAATAGTGAAGACGTCTTGGAATGTTTGGTTGACATCTAGAAGTTCCTCAATTCCCTCAACACGTTAGTTTCATCAGGCTTCTGGTATGATTCCATCGTGCCTCCGATGATAAATATCGGACCAATGAAAGCTTCTAGCAATGTGCTTTGTTATACTGTTGGCATCTTGATATAGAGCGTGAATTTCATCCCTTCTCAGCAGTTAAAACATTAAGAAAAAGGATTGCTAAAGACCTTCATTTTGTAAATACTTTCATATGTTCAGACTGTGATTTATGGCGCAGTTATCGGTAATAGGCCCCATATGAGCCAGTCGAAGACAGGAGAAAATAGCGCAATACCTCTAACCAAGAGCTTTCTTCATTAATAATGTAAAATTGTAAAAATGCTGGTTTCTCTGTCATCACATTTCGGCACTACATGGTTGTTCACTGGGATGAGGAACCCTGTATAAATGGTCATGAATACAATCAACATCATGGGTTGCAGACATAGGTTGCAGTCATAGCGCTGCTATGGGGCTCATATTATAATCTATCTATAATATATTAAATATCTTGATATATTTCTATTTACAGTGGTGGGGTTAGCTACTGTTCATCCAAGAGATGTCTTCAGTAAGGGTAGACATTCTCATGACTTTGCTTGTATTGTGTCGGAACCTCAAGACCATGAAGCCCAAGAATACCCAGATGTTGAATAGTCTTCTGTGTGCCTTGTAAACAGATAAGAATGTGTCTTATTTTAACTCTTTCATTCCATGGTTGTATTTCCTAAACGTGCTGTTTACTTCATAGCTTATGATCTCTTCAGTTTGTGGAATGTTAATGGGTGAGATGTCTTGTGTAAGTTCCAGTAACAGAGCCACAAAGGCTTATATTATAGTTATTAAAGTGGTTTTCTCATTAATGGCACATATGGATGTCGTAGAGGACCCCTCCTTGTGAACCCTGTATGAGATGTGAGCAGCTCACGCACTCGCCATACATGGACAGTCATGTCCCCAGTATGTAGCACCACATTTTCCCAGTACTGGTTATAGCACGGGCTGATAACTGGAGGTTTTAGAAGCTGGCTTCATTTCTAAAAGGGGGTATCTTCATGAGCTAACCCTTTAACTTGCAAATCTTTCTAGTTAAAAGACAAGAGACTGATGTTAAACCTTTCCAGGGTTTGCTAAGATTATAGAACCTCTGCCCATTTGCCACATACCTCCATCTTTCTTCTACCGCATGTTTCTTATCTTTAGACTTTGTTCTCCTATTTTGTTTTCTTTTAATGTAGATTGTGAGCCCCATATAGGGATCACAATGTACTTTTTTTTTTTTTTCCTCCCACCCTGTCAGTATGTCTTTTGTCGTATGGGAGGAAATCCACGCAAACACGGGGAGAACATACAAATTCCTTGCAGATTAAGTTCCTGCCGGGATTCTAACCCAGGACTCCAGCGCTGCAAGGCTGCAGTGCTAACCACTGAGCCACCGTGTTGCCCCATAGAGTTTGTTCTCCTATCTGACCAGACTAGTGGACAGGCAAGATTTTTCCATCATCTTTAATGGCAGGTTGTTGTTTCCAACAATAGGTATCATAATGTATTATAACGTGTGATCATTTGGCTGAGTTGCGTTCATGCTCATACATTTTGGCATATCTGCGGACATCTACAAACCTATTTGTCATAGGAGCTACCAAAACTATTACCGATATTTTGGAGGCAACAAGCAGTGTAGGGCATTTATTATCAGGGTGAAAGAAATATTTGATAGGCTCAATAAAGCCCTTTTTAACCTTCTAATGAGTTGAGAAAACCAGGTTGGTGAGCCCTACATATGATTGTTAATATTAATCTGCATATAGTATTGCACCCATAATGCCGTATCCAAAAGAATTGGAGCAACTTTCATCTAATTTTTGATAAAGTGGTATTTTTGCAATTCATAGTAAAAGGTAAAGTAGTTAGCCAGGAAGTTTATGAATTATTATTTATGGCCTATCCTTGGGATCGGTCCCCCACCTATCAGATATTTAAGGCCTACTGGTGGTTGGAGTGAATAAGCTGTTTGGGTCGGGTCCAGCTAGTCTGATGCCTGTACTATACAGAGCTGGAAAAATATGGCTGTATACAGTCCCTATATAGTGGCCAGGAATCTGTACTGCAGCTTAGCTCATATTGACTTCATTGGGAGCTGAACTCCAGTTACTGCGTCCAGCCACTATACAGCGTATTGAGCCACCAGCTCCTTGTAGTGTATGAGGGCAGTGAAAGTGGCCCCATAACAGATCCATGTTGGGGCATTCCCGATCCATCCATCACCCTAACATCAGTTGGAAGACCCTCATTCGCTTAAGTCATCCTGGTCCTGCTAAAATCTGTGAGTTCTCAATTTTTTTTCTCTAATATGTATGGGAACCTTTACAATCCAAGCTCCATTTAAAGCATACATGTTGTTTCAAGTGACTTTTCAAGATAAGCTGCCATTTGTATACACATGAGAAGTAATGCTCTGTGGTTTACAGTTCTCTACAGACGTCTATAGATCTGTGCATTATGAAGTATGTGACCTGCAGTCTGTCTCGAAATGTAATATAACAAAGATTTCATAGTGCATATCGGTTTAGCATGGGGGTGGCCTGATAAAAAGAGAAAGAAGCATTTTTCTCTGACAAGATATATTGCAAAGTTTTTGTTATGTTTGCCTGAGCTATTGATTTATGCAATGTTTGTTAAAACGACCGTGTCCATTTTAAGAACCTTATCTACTTATGTAGCGGGATATTGCTAATGTATGTTAGGCTTTAATTCTCATACAGACTAAAGAAAAACACTTGTCCCGTCTGTCACATGTAATCGCTCACTCGCTGTCAACATTTAGTCTTCAAGCAAATTGTGTCCCAACTTCTGTCTAGAATGTTGTGTATGAGGATGTAGCAGAGCCTCCGTCTGTCATATGTCTCACTGATAGAAATCTTGTTAGGTGTGTGTACTGTATACTGAGCAAATATCATTATAGATTTTTATTTGAAACTTTACTTGCTACCTAATGATGCTATAAACTAAATTCTAAAAAGTAATTGTGTGTGTATGTGTATAATATATATATATGTGTGTGTGTGTGTGTGTGTATGTATGTATGTATATATATATATATATATATATATATATATATATATGTGTGTGTGTGTGTACTGTATATTATATTGTATATGGTTCAGAAAAATAAGTCAAACGTCTGTTCATTCTGAGTAAAGGTAAAACTACCCAGACTGCTCTTTTCTTGCAGCCAGTCTCATTAAATCGCATCAGATTAGGGATTGCTAACTAGTTGGCACACTGGTGACGTGCTTTTGTATCAAATACTTTGTGACAAGCCAGAAGCAATCGCTGTGACCCAGATTTCATTTGAGCTAGACTGCAAAGTCTGACCTCATTTTTTTTTTTTTTTTCCCCCCCATTGTGTTCACGGACAACCGTACGCAGGCTCGAAATCAATTACAGTCCAGACATGTCTAAAGGACAAGTGGGGCAATGTCTGTAGGTATTGTACCCAGTGACTATGATCTGTGGTATCACTAACACCAGAGGAGGAGCCTTTATTATTGGTGTATAAAAATAAAAACGTATCTGTTGGGTGAATGAATAAAGGTGAAACATTAGTATATCTCTTGGGAAACCTCCATAAGATAACATAGGAAATTACCAACCATTACGAGTCCATACAACTTGGATCTGGTATGGGACTGTTTGCTTGTGTGCAGCTTAAAATTGCTGTGTAACTAAGCAGATATGTCACTTAGATAGCTGGGAATGCTCTGAGAACAAAATGACTTCTTGCTTTTTTGCCAGGCTTTCCAGGAACTAAGGACCATTTTTTAATGGGTTGAGCAATTAATCAAAAAATGATCAACATCGGCGGTCAGCTCAAAAATTCGGTGTGAACATACTCACATTAATTATTTTGCGTCCATGCAATCCTGTATTATGATGCCATTGGTTAAAGGATACGTAACCAGGATAGTGAGTAAAGAAAAGTAAAATTTATTGGTATGGGATGGTATATAAAATGGGAAAGCAGGTGTAAAAATGGGTGTGTCCTAAAATAAACATTCATTAATCATAATGGTGGTAAATTGTTCAATTTAATTATGACTTTGATTTGGGTCATAATCGCTCGGTGCCAGTTATTTCTGTCTTTAAAAAATGATATACAGTTCTTTGCATAGGCACACAGCTAGGGTTAATGCGTTGCAATCTCAGGATTGGTTGGTATCCTAGAGGTCAAACCAACAATTGTAAAGAATACCTCTTAACAGCTTAAAGGGGTCATGCTGTTAAGGATACTTATAAGTTAGTGTCAGACCATAAGTCCCCCTAAAGTCTCCTTGTGAATGGAGCGCCATTGCACTTATGTGACTGATACTCAATTCACTGTTATGGGGCTGCCACGAGTGCTATTAGGTAGTTCCTGACACTTAGGCCCCATGTGTAGGACTAAGTGTGCCGTCCGATAGGGCTTCCCGTGACCCCTTTGGCTGTACACTTGGTCGTGTGGATAGGGGATAGGTGTCCTTAAAGGGATTCTACCACTAAACCAACTTTTTTTTATTTTTATTTTTTTTATTTACCACGTCAGAATAGCCTTAAGAAAGGCTATTCGTCTCCTACCTTGCTCAGTTGCCTCCGGCCCGCTGTTCCGTAGAAGTACTGGATTTTACCAGTATGCAAATGAGTTCTTTCGCAGCAATGGGGGCAGGCCCCAGCGCTCAAATGGTGATTGAGGCGTCCCCATTGCTGCCAGAGAACTGTCTCCAGCGGCACCTCCATCTTTGGCTGCAACCGCCTCTTCTGTCTTCCATCTGGGTCAAACTGCGATGCTGGTCGGCGGCCATTTTTGGGAGGCCACTCCTGTATTGAACTACAGGAGCAAGAGCAGCCTTCCAAAAAATGGCCGCCGGCCGGCATGTGCAGTCGGCTCTACTTGTGTCTCACTAGCAGAGCAGACTGCGCAGGCGTTGCAGCTGACGCAGACTGAAGACTACGAGAGAAGGGGAGGATGCAGCTGAAGATGAAGGCATTGCTGGAGAGAGTTCTCTGGCAGCAGTGGGGACGTCGCCGTTTGAGCGCTGGGGCCCGCCCCCATTGCTGTGAGAGAACTCATTTGCATACCGGTTAAAACCAACAAGACACTCGAACAAAGTACCTTCTTCACGTAATTAGTTTGGTGGTTGTCACTTAATGACTAATCAGCTCCGTAGTGTTTGGACATGTGTCCTTCTAGTGCCAATTTGGCTTGCTTGGCACCTAGGCTAAAGCAGGTACCACAGTCTCCATGAAAACCTAATATTCCAGGCCAGACTTTTCATTGGCTAGTTTCCTTTCCTAAATTTGTTCAAAGACCAAAGGAAATAGTCCAGAAATCAAAATAGACCAAAGAAATGGGGATCTATGATGTCAGGAGTCCTGGCCTACCTGGTGCCCCACTGTCCTGTACAGTAAAGGACTGTATAACTGCAGGAAAGCAGGTACTGCTTGCACCATAGATCACCATGATACAGGTAAGGTCTTCAGACTGAGTTTGGTCCAGGACATTCTGCTAATGTGCTCCAGTTCGGACTCCTCCATGTGTATGGAGCCTAAGATGATCCGTTACCATTTAGTGGAAAATGGGTTTAAAATGAATCTATCATTGCGTTTTGCTGTGGTTTCTAATCCCTCCCTTTTAGGATACTAGAGTCCTCTGGTGAAAATAAAAGAAAAAAAAGCCTTCTGCTTTAAACAAAGAAAGGAACTCATTATTCTCCTCGGAAAGATTCTTTCAACGGTACAATAACTTTCTTTACACCAATATACTTGAGGTTGAGATGGACTAGATAAAGGCACAGGCTGCAGCATTGTCATACTCCACCTCCACGTACAGCTGTCGGAGGGAGCCCAACGCTCTACAGATTGTGTTATGACATAAAATTAATGAGCGATTGTGTCCGTTCTCGGATTCTTGCCAACTATGAAGAATTGGTTGTCACTTGATCTTTGGATTCAATTATATATCATGGAAAGGGAAGTATTTTTGTGTGATATAGCACTGAAGAATGGGGAACTTGGAGTGTAGCTTATTAAATATGAGGGAATCTGAAGGGAAACCCTATAGTACTGTTATTGTGAAGAGACTCCAGGTTTACCACGTTTTTACATTCTAATCCAGATAGTCTAAGTTAAAATCCACACCATCATTTCTTAAAAAGTAGAACCCTATGCATGAAATCTCATCCGTATGCAGTGCTAAAAAATGTGCATGGAATTTGGAGCATGTGCTATCTGATCTGGAAGCGTTGCAGATTTTCTCTTCTGTGAGAGGTGAAATCTGTGGTAAAATTTGGATGTTATACATCTGGATGTTTCTTAGAATTTTAGCTTAGAATTTATGGTCGCTTGTTGCAGAAAGTCTACAAAGACTATTCATAAACTAAAAAATGCCCCTTTAAGTTGCATATGGTCTTCATCGAGTTTCATCCATTTTTGGGAAGTTGTCACATGTCATCTAAGCACGCAACTAAAGAAGCCAATCCCTGACCTGGCTGCGAGAGTTATTGGCTCATGACGCTCATGACTGAAATTGGGGGTTACAGCAGTAATAGTACTGGACCAGAACTAGTGGTGAAGAGGTGGAGTATTTCATATTTTAATTTTTAATGATTTCCAGCATTAAACCCCCCCCCCCCCCCCCAAAAAAAAAAAAAAAACCCCTAAAGGACCTGGTCAGTTTTGACCTTAATCATTTTTTTTTCCAGTTTTTTATTTTTATTTTTTTGGCAAAATTCAGAAAGCTATAACTTTTTATTTTTTTTTTATTTTTAGGTCAGTGTAGCTGTTAAGGGCTTGTGTTTTGCACAATGTATTTATATTTTTCAACAGCACCTTTTTGGGATTCTTATAACATATTGACTAAATTTTATTAACTTCTTATGAAAGACATGGGGGGGGGGGGGGGACGAGAATAAAAATTTCAGGCAAAATGACTCTTTGTTGTGTTTATCCCAATAATCAGAAGCCAGCAAATGAAAATTGTAGAACATCGTTTAATTTCTGGATGCTTATGTAGCACCAGCGCGTTCTGTAGTCCGGTACACCGATTGTAGTCAGTCACAAGTCTATATCTTTACGTGTATATCTTTACAGTCTTGTCATGCACATTTTTGTTAATGACTACTTTTGTCTTAGTCAATAATAATTTGGGGTCTGCTTGGTTCCTGCTGGTGCCTGCTGACCAAGTATTTATGGAAAAGAGACTTCTATAAGTTAAAAGTGCTCAAGGGAAAAATTCCATACACTGGAATTCATAGAAGTGTTTGGTTAATGTGTGTCACAAATAATAGGTCTTGGGGTCTCATGTTGGACAATGGGGCATGTATTCTGGGTTGTTGGTTAGCTAGTAATTGTAAGGGATTATGAACATGTAAATTCTATCTGACAGTAATTGATTAATGGAAATGTGGGTGATAGTATATATGCAACCTTTGTAAATTGTCAACGTTATTATGACCACCAGCTATGATCCAAAGTAACCACCATGTGCAGCATGAACAGCAGCTAGACTGGCAGGGAGTGACTCAGTAAGATGCTGGTAGGTTATCTCAGGTATTTGGAGCCATACTGTCTGCAGTGCCTCCCACATTTTCTGGAGGGTGAGGGGGAGCATCCACAGAGCAAACCAAGATGTTTGAGGTGTTCCCACAGATGCTCAATTGAATTGGCCAGGGAAATACTCGGTCTTGCTCTTCCAACCATTGTCATACTTTTCTAGTTGTGTGAAATGTCGCGTTATCTTGCTAGAAGATTCCATCTGCCCAAAGGAAGACAGCAGAATGTATGGGTATACTCTATTTGCAAGGATTGATTAATACCCAAATCAGTACCGAAACTTCCACATGAATGAGTGGGCCTAGAGCGTGCCATGAAAACATTCCCTAGATTATAACTCTACCACCACTAGCTTGTGTTCTTCTAACAATGGTTGCATGGTGGTTCTCTGATCTTTATTGCCTGACATCTATTACATGGAGCAGAAAATGAGACTCCTCCGAGAACACAACCCTTTATCCAATTCCAATAATGACCTGCAAATTAATGCTTTTTTATTTTTTGATGCACCTTTGTTAGCCTAGATCCAGTGCTCGTCCATCCTCTATGGAGCCCCATACACAGTAGGGTTTGCTGAGCTGTTTTAGATACACATCTGGCTGCCCCTGGTTCATTTTCAACAATCCACTGTAGCTTGTTGGTCTTTACGCACCGACATTCACCTCTCACATCACTGGCACATGGTGCTCTGCAGTTTCCTTATTGGTTAATCCCATTGGTGCCATTTCACTCATAATACAATTTCACCACAGCAACATGGGAATAGTTCCCAAACTACGCTGCTTCATAAATACTCTAACCATTGGCCCAAAAGCAAGTAAACCCCCTTATTACAGCTCTGATAAATCATGTGTTTTACCTTCTACATTGAGTGATATGTGTTCACACAGCCTTTCGCACAACTTACTGTATATACCCACCAAGCCAGTTCACAACATGCCCCTTCCTTCACAATGGGGTAAAACGCCTCCGTTCTCCTGACCAGTGGCAGTGACCCCTCACTGTTAAGCATATTATCCTCTGTATAGGGGATAAATATGTTTTGTGGCATTACCCCTTTAAGCAAATCATACAGGCTGACTTTGACTTGTCTGCTTGACTGTCGGATATATGTGGGAGCCTCCCAACTCTTCCCTATGGGACATGTTGGCTAGAGAAGGATCAGCCAGTTGGATTTTATAGTTGATACTTCTGTTCTCAGGGAGTTAAGCCAGAGAGGTGTCTTGCAGCATCCATCGTCCCTTCTCCCCGTTTAGGACACGGGTCGTTTTCGGCCAAATTCTTGTTCGGCCAGCTTTAGTGTAGGGGTGTAATGAAAATTGTGCTATTCTTTCATACAGCATTTTCTTGAGAACTTTCACTATTTCTCCATCCTAGTCAACTGCAGCTTGGGTTGTAGCAGTGCTATGTTAACTTTTGGCTACATGCCTTATACAACTTTATTCATTCCACTGGGTATGAATTTTGCAAGGGTGCAATGTAGGATGCAGTTTGTGTGTACATCCTTGTGCTTGGCCAGACAACATATACACAAGGCTATCATTGTCTAACATGAGACATGTGACATCCTCTCCCCGCCGTTAATGACTGTGTATCTAATAAATGGTCCCAGTCTAAATTTAGCTCGCCCCAGATAGAGGCAGCAAGAAATCCTTTAATGGGGCACATTATTCAGTGCTTTCGCCAGTATGGAGAAGGGAAGCGATTTTCAAAGGATCATTTCATGGGGGAAGTTTTCTAAACAGTGCAGCGGCTGATACTGGCTCTTGCTGGACTGGCGCACGATATAATCTGGATAATTGGCGGGATTTGCTTTTATGCTTTTCAGGGACATTTAAGGAACAAATATTTGCTGTTTATAGTTGTGCTTGGTCATTTTATCTGTGGATCTTGGATCTCTTTCAAGCCCATCCAATATTTTGCTGCACCAATTGACTCCTGGTTGTTACATCAAGAATTTAGTTATCTCATATTAGAAATGGATAATATTCACCCATACAATCATACACAATGGCGATGTTCAGACACAAACTGAAGAGCATTTGTCATTAAACATATTTTGCTTAAGTTCTTACCCTACAGTTTAGATATGGGTCCAAAATGGGCCATAGGCAGTTATTATTCATTGAGTGAAGAGGTGATTCTGATCTTGACAACCTGCATTGAGCTTATCAAACCTGCAAATTATTTCTGTTGAGTAAGAAAGTGTTGGGTATTTGCCAGATACCCTCAGCACATGATGATGTGCGTGTCCAGGGGCAAATAATAGAATACTTTAACTCATTCAAATGGCTAGGTGCCATAGCACTCTACATAAGCAACCACAGGGTAATATGGATCTATGTATGACTAGGGCTACACATAGACAATTGTCTTATTTTTCTAACATTGAGATATTATATTACATAACTATTACCAATACATCAGAGTAGGGCAGCACATGTGCTTTCAGCCACATGATAAACACACAACTTTCGAATAGCATTCATGCAACATAATATACTGAAACCAGTATTCTGTTCAGGCTAAATAATTGATGACACATCATTAGGAAAAGCCATCAATTAAAGATTATCAGGCCCTGATCAGCTGTGTGAAGGGCCTGCAGCTTTTGGGCAAGCGCTGCAGCCTCTTCAGTACTTGCCAAACATTGGCTACACTTGGTATTGCAGCTTAACCCATTCATTTGAAAGTGAACATAACACATAGTCTGTTGAGCCAGTGAGCGTCCCTGTTCAAACAGCTCATCCGCAGGGGTCCCTGGGTCCCTAGTCAAAAAATGGAACAAATTTTTAGTGACTGCTGAGGTCTTTGCATAGTCTGCACAGGTTCCAAGATAAACTCCCCCCTGCCCTATTGCACATTTATGCAGAAGCTTGTACTCTTGGACTAAAAAGGGCACCACAACTGATCTTTCAGAGTTTGCCCAGGGTGTCACTTTCTTATTTTCTTTATGTTTAGTAACTTTAGTGTTTATGGAAGTATTATAAAACTGCCTTAAAAGTGCTAAACAAATAGTTCTCGTTTCAACAGGAAAAATGATCCTGACCTTGGTTCCCAAGAGAGAGAAAAAAGTTATTTTAAACAATAAAATCTTGTCATCCACACAGAATGCATTATCATATTCTGCTACAGATACTCTATTATCTACATGGCACTGACAACCCAGGAGAATAAATATGCAAGCTGAACTGTTTTCAAAGAGTGACGGCCAGAAAGCGGCACAGCGCTGCTTACATCCTTTCTTCTGATGGTTGTCAGTGGGAAACAAGCAATCGGCTGGAAGGACTGCGGAGGTGTTTGCCCAAACTGTGCAGAGTTGGGGGGGGGGGGGCGTTTATTAAAATGCTATTTCATTATTACAGAAAGGATAGAAAAAAAACTGAATCTTCGCTTTTCATTGTGAAAGTCATTTTGCTGGTTTCTGATATATTCACATCTGCGTCATAGGAGTGCCATACTGTTCATCCCTTCACCAAAGGTGGACGAATTAGTGGAAGCCTATAAATAAACTCTTTGGAGCACTGATTCTATCCTCAGAATAAAATGATTAAATATATTATACAATGATTACTATTGTATACTTAATTGGATGTATGGTTTTTTTTTTTTTTTTTTTTTTTTTTTTTGGGGGGGGGGGGGGGGAAGGGCGGACAAATTAGTTGAGCTTTGTAGCTTTGTCTGGCTGTCAGCCAGTTATGAAGGAGTCTGTGCTTTGGTCTGTCGACTCCACAGCCTTGGTTCTTATAAATGATCGCTCCCAATCATCGCCCCCTAACTATGGATGTCAGCTGTTTATACAGGAATCCATGCTTTTGTCTATCGACTCCACAACCTTGGTTCTTATGAATGATTGTTGCCAGCCATTGCCCCATGTAAACTTGCCCCAGTTTGCAGATAAATAAGCAAAAGCATATACAAGTATTTGTGAAAAGGGGATGGGCTGCCGACAGAAATGAACAGCTGCGTAAACAGTCAGAAGATATGGAGAAATTCTTCCATGACCGTTGACGAGTGTAAACTCCGATTGATTTGTGAACAGTTCTTATTCAGGGCTGAAATCTGTCAATATAAAGATCCCTATTGTTCACGTCTTTTAGTGTCTGGTATAAACTATGAAGTTGGTAGAATCTTTACAATAGAGTACATCCTATATAGATATTGGGAACTAGGTGGAGTATACTGAGGTGTTAGGCCTCAGTAGCATTGCCTAGGTAGCATTGGTTTTTGCAAACTAAGTAGAAATAATAGTCGTGCCCCAACATGGCCCTCATGCTGTGATCGACATACCTCAGCCTTTCTAATGTCACAACAGGGGCCATGGTGGAGCATGAGGAGCTTCATTTAAAGGGGTTGTCCCATCTCAAGGATCTTATCTATACTGCTAGTTTGTGGATTGAAGACTTTTCCCTAAATACATTGCTTCAGCAAAACTGTTTTGTTTGGCCGCTATCTGAGATTATTCCCTTCATTGTTTACACTGTGTTTCCATAACCACTGACCTGGGGATGATCTTATCTCTCCGCCCAGGACAAGTGATGTAGCTCCCTGCTCTCAGAAGGGAGGGGGAGCTCAGTGTTCGGCACTCGGGAGCAGCTTGTATTTCTGAGCTGTTTATCTCCAGCTCTTCGTTATCAGGTCTGCTAATTGAATTTTGCTGATGAGGGCTGAGACAGGGAGTCTACCTCTGTATGTAAACACAGAGTTTATTGCAAGCTGACTCTTGGTCGTATAGAATGTAAATTTGGGATTCTCATCACCTATTAAATCCAGCTCTGCTACATCAGCTTCATATTGTGCATCTTCCAGTGATACTGTGCTAATTTATTTACAACTATCCCTCATTACTGACTACAAACATGTACTGCTATGAAGAGAGATAGCAGAGCTGGCTTTGCCTGTGAGACAGCAAGTGAAACCTCACCCACCAATTCACCGAGAAAACCAGGAAGTGAACAGAGTACACAGCATGCAAGAAAGTGAACAGGCGAGTTTGGAATACCCCTTTAAACCTCCATTTTCACCCCCTTGATGTCAAACTCCTAAATATGGAATAAAAGTTAATTTTCAGGGGATGATGGCAGCGGTCGGGTGTTGGGACACATTTGACTACAAATAAGATGCGCTGTGAGGTACTGATGGTCATTTAAGAGGTTCAGTCAAGAGCCAGGTTCCCTCAGAGCAAAGGGTTAAGCGTGTAGGCCCAATAACAATAGCAGTTCTTTTAATCTTGCATTGTACTTGGGAGTGACACAATGGCAGAGAATACATGTTCCCTAAGACTGGGTTTACATGTTTTGTGGGTTTTTAACTGAAGAACTGCATCCAGTAATAAGTAGCACATGTTATACTGTCATCACATCTTTGTCCGTTGTTCTGGTCCATCTAAGGACTGATATGAATGGATCCCAGTGATATGGGGTCTTTTTTTTTTTTTTTTTTTTTTTTTATTTCCCCCTGAAATTGCCAGATAACAAACGTGGAGCTAGCAGGGCTATGTGATGGGTAGTCACCGGACACAGATGTGAACTCGCCCTTACTATAACAGCCATTAAAATAAAACCTTGTGGTTTGCCGGCATAGTAATGTGCTACTCATTACTGCAATTAAATAACGCATGCAGTTCTTCAGTACAAGAAAATACAGTGTAAACTCAGTCTTACTGTAATTCTGCAAGTTGGTCAGCAGGAAACACTGTCTGTTATGGCAGCCTGTATTCTGTCTGTTGTGCATCAAGCCGATACGGTCATAAAACAAGATGTGCCTGCACCTCCTCGTATTAAAGTACATTGAAAAAAAGCTGTTTACACAGTACTCAATACACTAGTGTGTTATTCCCAAGGAAAACCTGCAAAGTTAGCTTTTTTTTTTTTTTTTTTTTTTAAAATTTATTTTTTGCTTTTAATCACAGGCAAATTGTTGATGGGTTATGCATAAGGTGGAAGTACAGAAAGAACAGCCATCTGCTGAAGCTTGTGTCATGGCCATCTGCTGTCATGTTTCTATATACTGTCTTATGAAATCCACATAATAACTACGTGCTAGGTCTAGTTTGTAGCAGCATTATCTTATATTACTGACTACCTGGCAGATGGGGGGAGGGGGGTGGACTAGTTTGGATTTTGAGCTTTTTACATCCTTGGTCGCACAGTCCAGTGGTAATACCATGTGGTGTAATATAGAGAAATGAATAAAATCTATATAAGAAATACATACATGCATAAATCAATATTGGGTAAGCCTGCCATATCCTCTCCCTTGTACATGGTTGCATTAAAGGGTTTTTACCAGAGAAGTATTTGGCTTTGTGTTTTATGCCATTTTCTCTTTCAGATTAGGTTTTTGTCTGTCAGAAGTTTTCCACAGAATTTTTCAATGAGTTTTTGTAGCGTCTGGCTTAGATTTCCCCCCCCCCCCCTATTAAATCTGTAGGGAAAATGCTAGCAATTCTGCAGCTAAATTTTAACATTCTGCATTTTTCAAAAATGCATGTGTCTTTGAAGAAGCAGGTTTTCAGTAGCATTTTTTTTTTTAAATTTACTAATGTGTAGATGAGCTTAACCAAAATCTCAATCTCATGTGTGTTTTCTACAATATGGGAATTTATCTCATGGGAAATATGCTTAGGCTTAGGCATTTTTTGGCTGCGGGACGTCCCATGGGGCTTTAAAGGGGAACTTTCATGTCCTCGGGCACATGCAATTTATAAACTGATAGGGTAAATTCACACGTTCACAGTCCGCGCAGGTTTTGACACAGAGAGACGCGGCGAGCCACGTCTCTCTCTGGTCAAAACCCGCCTGCCGCGACCATTGCGGCTTTGCCCTCCTATGTCTGCTCCAAATGAATGAGCCGACACAGGAGGGTGCTGCCGCTAGGTGGAAGCCGCGGCCCAGCGCGCCGCGGTTTCCGCCTGAAGATAGGACCTGTCGCTTCTTTTCTCCGCTAGCAGCAGCCCGCCACTAGTGGAAAAAAGAAGCCCGGCGGTCTGCATAGACCACTATTGTAAAGGGGCGGATTTTGAAGCGAAATCTGCTGTCAAAACCCGTCCCTTTGCCCATGTGTGAACGAAACCATAGAAAGCCAAGTACTGTCAGGGTGGCCGTTCCTCACAGCCCAGCTAGACTATCAGGAACGCTCTTCTGACAGTGAGGAGATATCGGTGCCGAAACTAACTGTACCAATATCTCCAGCCCCGGGGGAAAAAATAACTGGAAAGCCGACAGTGCGCTGAATTCAGTGTACGGTCTGCTTTCTAGCAGTGTATAAAACCGCATGTGCAGAAGGTCCACTAAGTATTTTTACAGGGTGCATAAGCTGAGATGCACTTAAACACACAGTCGAGGTGCATGTTTGCCCACTTCCCAGGCATTATGGGCCTTGATTTTGTAGGATTTTGTTTTTTTTCTGTTTGCACTGGCCTATCTTGTGCTATATGCTGACATTTTTCTTCCATTACTTCTAAGGGAAGATACTTTTATAATACAGCATTGTATGAAGGAACTATTAATGCTAGCACTATGCTTTTTGAACTATTAATATGGTTTCAGTGCTCTGACTTGGAGCCATAAGGTTTAACCTAGTTGCAAGGGTGCACTTGAACTTTCCCCCCTACCCATAAGGACTGCGTCCTGCTCTTAATAATATACTGACCTTACACATGACATCTTGTCAGCCTAATGTTCTTTCATCCTACTGCTATCTCTCTGACTTCCCATATTGGACAAATCTGCATGCTCATTTCCTATTTACATACGCCTATTACCATTCCTAGACAATTCCAAGCAGATAGATGGACAGAATTTGCAAAAGTCTGTATGTAGTATTGGTACAAGCTAATGAATATTGGTGGGTTGACCCCATACTGGGTAGTATATAAAATATGCTGTCGTACCTCATCTTCAGGTATCTCTGCCAGCCTAGTTTTGTGGATGTTTTCAGATCTATATCTGGTATGGTTTATGCACTGTCTCCTGTCATAGTACATAGGATGTTGTAGAATACTTTACTCCCCAAACAAGTTCCTCCCAATAAGGAAACAAGTAACCGAACTGAATAAACACTGGGAACTGAATGTATCCTGTACACCTGGGTCCAAGAGGAAATGTCTGGCGAGGCAGTCTTTAAACCCCGTCTCCTGAGGATATAAACTTGAAAGTAAATATATCTGCTGTAACATTGTGACTTATCTGGAATTTGTTGTGTACATTTTAATATGCGGGATGTCAGTTGTTTAATGCTTTGTACAGAAACCTAGTTTATTGAGGAATCTGCTGTTGTGGACACGGTTTGGCACAGACCTTCACTCCTAAACCTGAGGATCATGAAGGTATGTTAATCCTGTAGGGACATAGTTGTTAAGGTGCAAATCTAGGTGAGGAGGCCAATGGAGAAGTCATTTACAGAAAATTTCTCATCCACCAGCTGATAATCACATGAGGGTTGTGCAATCTTCTTCTTTTTTCCATCTTCCTTATGGTTACAGGATGTAAACCTGTTTAGCACAGGACTTTGATATGGTTGTGTTCACGTGGGTCAACAGAGAGTTCGTCCAAATTAACGAACAGCCATATTATGTGTCTGGGTGCTTTTACAGGCGGTAAATACTGATAACTGAATTGACTTCTAGTGTAATTTGTCCTATATAGGGAAATGGATTGGAAACCTTTTAGAGTATATACACATGGAATGACTCCGCTGTTGAAGTGTCGCCGGGAAAAAAATCAATGGCTTGGTCTGAAAGTTACGGTTTAAAATGGCTCAAAATGGAGTGATTTATACGGTGCCTGACTGCGGATATTGCAGTGGGTCTTTTTGCTGCTTTTAGCCATTGCATTGTATAAAGGTTGAAAGCTGTAATAGACATTGAAAACCAGCCGGACAGTTTACACTGCGGGTCTTTACCATGGCATATGGATGAAGTTTGGTACTTTACTATACATCGCAGCAGATATGCCCCTGGCAGCTTACATGCTGTGACTACAGTCCATATGAACTTTTGCCGAATCCCCCATGCACATACAGTTCAGCTGAGCTTGGGTATTCAATGGAGAGAATGGAATAAGCCGCTGCAAACAGAGTACAAGGATTGGAAGTTCATCATACTCGCAGTCTTCCTCTCTGACCTCATCTGTCGGAGAGTTGGGATGCCTCCATAACCATTAGATAGTCCCCAAAAGTCAACTGGATGGGATCAAATGACTAAGGCGAATGGTCACAATCTCTGTACACTGTTACAAAGGGTTAGTATATAAGAAACTGAAATCAAACTTGAACTGTAAGTCATTGCCAGTCGAATGCTCTTTTACACACTAGAGTCATGACTTCATTTGGAAATATGTGGTCGAAAGAAACTTCCCCGTGAGAACATCTGATCTCACAGGGTTCCAAGAAGTGGCCATCAGCTGACCAGTGTTTGTAGAGAAGTGGCAGTCCAAACTGGACAATCCAATATTAGTTGTACTTGTTTACAGCCCTGGAAATGTCCACAAACCACAATGTTCTTCTACATGGCCAGCCCAAAAGGGAGTGTGACCTAGTAAGAAATTGTAGACACCTAGTGTAGTTCTCTCTGTTCACGCCTCTGTCCTTGTTTGGGGTTTGGACAAAATCCATATATTTATAGTTTTAAACCTCTTTGTCTCGCCTTGTTGTTAAACTTGTTCATAGGTCTAATATGTCTTCATATTTGGTAAACTTTGTGCCAGTATAAACCAGAGATGTGAGTAATCAGGGATTATAGTTGTAAGGCTGACTCGTACTCGCCATTTTTTTGTGCGTCTTGTTATTGTTACACCGCATGCCTTGTGGTGTTTATGACTTTTTCTCCATTGTTTGCTCATGTATATATTTATTTTAGAACATGTCTTTGAGCACCTAAAACCATTGTATCCTACAAACATCACTGATACGCTGAACCGGAATAGACTGTGTCTTGTATTTGGTTAATGATTATACTTATAGCCCTACATTTAATAAGATTTGGTCATGTTTTAAAGTGTTAGGATTCAGTCGAATAAGCACTTTGTACAAGTGTACAGAACATCTACTGATACGTGTTGCAACAGGCAAAGTGCAGTTACTATCTTTCTTCCTTTTTTGTGCATGCGGCCTGATAAATATCAGGTTTGCTTGTTGACTTCACACCTGTCAGCAGGTAAATCACCTTTTACAGAAGTGAGACATGACGTCGGTGTAGCTCGGAGACTTCTCGTACTTAATGGCAAGGTTGTGGCTCCATCGCTATAAATAATGTTACATATCCATACAATTTGATGAGAATTAAGAAGACGATGCTGACAGTGGAAGTAACTTGAAAAATATAAATGAGAAATTTCCAATTCCCCTCAGTTGACCTGTGTTCTAGTTGGTTTGCAGGTATGAAGTACATGTAAGCTTTAAGGCACAAAAAATATATCCATAGCTACATATTATGATCAGTTCACTTCTACCAATGGAACGAGTCTATGAAGTTACAGTAAGTTGCTGGCAGTATGTTCTGCTATTATCTGGTTTGTTATTGATTTCCAAATGGTCCCATAAATTCAAGCATAACATTCATTCCAACATGTACAATATTCTCAGATATTCTGATGGCTTGTGAGGAGGAAGGGGTCAAAAACCGTGGTTGGCCACCTTGCCAATAAATGGGTCTTTAGATCTTGCCCTTAATACCACCATTACATTGAGTATCGAATGTCATAGTTTTACAGCACAGGCCATTGTTTATCACAGATACTCCGTAGACTAAAGATCGGATAACATAGGTAGTAGTAGGAGACAACATTTCTTGACTGTACATATGAAATGGTGATTCAGATTATGGCCCCTCGGGTTGATGTAGTGTTGCCACTAGATGTTCAAATAGCCAGATCAAAGTTCTGCTGAACTCAATTGTGTATACCAACTGTGTGCGTGTTCTATAAACATCATAGCACTTCATATACAGCAGCTACAGGGGTTTCAGACCTCCGGTGTTTCATGATGCAGCAGCTACTTCCAGGGATGACATAGACTGGACAAGAACACAATGTGTATATAGGATTAAGGATTATTTTATCATATTATAACCCTCACCCCAGCGTATCTAATACAGAATACTACAGGATATTCCAAAGTGGTACAACACCTGGGCACAAACAAAGTTCTGCCTCCTTACTTGTACCTGCTAGAAAAGCAGTACCCAGCTCAAAGCTATAATATACTTCAGCCGAACATTGATCACATACAGTATCTGTCAGTGATGGACTTAACCCCAAACCTATCTAGAGACACACTTTATGTAAATGGAGACAATGGCCTTCACCCATCTACTTTTCTGTAACCTAGATCACAGTATGATGTTGGGTGTACACTCGTCCCTATGTCAAGTAATTGCACAAATCTTGCAATCACCTTAGGCCTGAGGCATGCTACCATACTAATGTCCGCTAACACAAATTTTCTCTCTCAAAAAATGAACCATTATAATATATCTAAAGAGTTCATACACAAAGTTGGTCAAAAGCCTCAATGCAATTTTAGTAGTGGGGATATCCAGGAAAACGGCCAGAATGTGTAGTGTATATAATGGTACTGAAACTGTCATGGGAAATTTTGCCTGGATAAAGAGATGGACTTATAGAGAGGTTCGTGTATGTAATTTTAGATCTATAACATTTTCTGCAAGCTCTTGCGATGCCTGATTCATAATCATATATTTATTTGTATCATTTAATAAGCAGCAAGAATTTTTCTACACTGCTCTTTTATGTACACAGCCAGTAACCGAATGGTACCAGGATAGTTACATGGCTTACATATAGTTACATATATACTATATACTTTCTATTGACTAGTCTGCTGCTTATATATTCATTCTCTTATTAGTAGTCACACTAGACTTCATCATGTTACTCACAGTTCCTTATTGTAATTGTGTAACCATATAGTATGCTTCCTCACCTTGCTAGTAGTCCAGCTCTTGGAAACTGTGTTGCGATCCCTTTCAACGTCTTGCGCAATGTGATTAGTGGGTTCTGCTGGAACTTTTAGCCCGACTGGCGGTTGCTTGTTCACTCGCTCCTTTTCCAAGGCTGTGGCATTACTGAGACACGGCAGGGAAGCATCAGCAGTTTCTTACTCTTCCCAGAAGAATGAGTGGTATTGAATAAACTGAGTATGAGAGTGGTATTAAATAAACAGAAGAAATATTCTCTGTGCACTGTGGGTACAGTACTTGTGCAAGCTGTTTCTACTATAATTGGGTTGGTTATAGTTGGACATGTCTTGGAATGTTCCCTATTCAGTAGCTAACAAGTTACACTCCCCTGGAACTGGACCATATACAGCTTAAAAACTAAAGAAAACTGACAGGATTTGTCATAATACTTCTAGGACATTTCACCACCTCCACCAAATGCAATAACAAGACCAGACCAAGGCCACTCACCCAAGTAAACATCTTTATTTGGTGGGTCGGTTGCCTCCTTGGTGCTTTACTTTAAGTTTCATTGTGTTCCTATGTACTACTAGTAAATGCTCTGTAAATAGTTGGAGATATGGCCTCTGCCCTTGTAGAGGTACACTGCAAAACAAGTTGTTGTATGTCTTGCAGTTCAAGTTTATAAGAACCGGCAATGGTTAGCCAAACGTGTTGAGTTCTGTGTGTTTGCTATAGACCTGTTTAAATAGAATAGAACATTAGGATTGTTCAACTACACTCACCGGCCACTTTATTAGGTACACCATGCTAGTAACGGGTTGGACCCCCTTTTGCCTTCAGAACTGCCTCAATTCTTCGTGGCATAGATTCAACAAGGTGCTGGAAGCATTCCTCAGAGATTTTGGTCCATATTGACATGATGGCATCACACAGTTGCCGCAGATTTGTCGGCTGCACATCCATGATGCGAATCTCCCGTTCCACCACATCCCAAAGATGCTCTATTGGATTGAAATCTGGTGACTGTGGAGGCCATTGGAGTACAGTGAACTCATTGTCATGTTCAAGAAACCAGTCTGAGATGATTCCAGCTTTATGACATGGCGCATTATCCTGCTGAAAGTAGCCATCAGATGTTGGGTACATTGTGGTCATAAAGGGATGGACATGGTCAGCAACAATACTCAGGTAGGCTTTGGCGTTGCAACGATGCTCAATTGGTACCAAGGGGCCCAAAGAGTGCCAAGAAAATATTCCCCACACCATGACACCACCACCACCAGCCTGAACCGTTGATACAAGGCAGGATGGATCCATGCTTTCATGTTGTTGACGCCAAATTCTGACCCTACCATCCGAATGTCGCAGCAGAAATCGAGACTCGTCAGACCAGGCAACGTTTTTCCAATCTTCAATTGTCCAATTTCGATGAGCTTGTGCAAATTGTAGCCTCAGTTTCCTGTTCTTAGCTGAAAGGAGTGGCACCCGGTGTGGTCTTCTGCTGCTGTAGCCCATCTGCCTCAAAGTTCGACGTACTGTGCGTTCAGAGATGCTCTTCTGGCTACCTTGGTTGTAACAGGTGGCTATTTGAGTCACTGTTGCCTTTCTATCAGCTCGAACCAGTCTGGCCATTCTCCTCTGACCTCTGGCATCAACAACGCATTTCCGCCCACAGAACTGCCACTCACTGGATGTTTTTTCTTTTTCGGACCATTCTCTGTAAACCCTAGAGATGGTTGTGCGTGAAAATCCCAGTAGATCAGCAGTTTCTGAAATACTCAGACCAGCCCTTCTGGCACCAACAACCATGCCACGTTCAAAGGCACTCAAATCACCTTTCTTCCCCATACTGATGCTCGGTTTGAACTGCAGGAGATTGTCTTGACCATGTCTACATGCCTAAATGCACTGAGTTGCCGCCATGTGATTGGCTGATTAGAAATTAAGTGTTAACGAGCAGTTGGACAGGTGTACCTAATAAAGTGGCCGGTGAGTGTATATGTGTGAGTCTTATACTGTAGTAGAAGCTAAGAGTTCAAGATGACTACAGGGGACAGGAGTGTATCTTACAATCCACCGCTACTCTGACAGCTTAATTGTGTGTGTATATATGTATATATATATGTATATATATATATATATATATATGTGTGTGTGTGTGTTTTCTATTTATTTCAGTGTAACCATAGCTATCCAATTGATTGACATTAATGTATCATGTGTAATGTCAGCAGTCTGCACCAGCTGGTGTACTAACACTCTCAGCAAGCGCAGTCACTTGTTACATTCCATACAGTACTGGGTCCTCTAAGCTGCTATGCTTGTGCACATACATCTTCCAGGAGTATACCTGAACCCTATTTCTTTCAGACTGCTTCACTAGCCGCGCCCCATCTGAACATAGGTTCCTAGTGTATTTTTCCGATTGCATTGTTTCTGCATGACTATTGAGCTGTCCTGCATGTAGACTTCTGGTTTGTTTATTGGCTACTCCCATGTCCACTTACCTGATCTACCTATGTCTCTGACCTTGGCTTGTTCCTGACCCATGCTATTTTGCTGAATGTCCTGACAATTTGCTTGTATCTGACTATTCTTGAACTTTACCCATCCTGACATTTGGCCCTCTACCTGACTACCTTATTGCCATCCCTTTGAGAATGTGCACCAATGTCTCCCTTGTCCAGCCATCACCAACACCACAACAAGAGGTAGCCACCTGTTAGCTAACCCACAAAGAGGACCTCATCTCTGTACAGGGCTTAAATGGTGGAAACTGGGGAAGTTACTTGGACAACACACCTTGCTTTAGCCCAGAGTCAAATCTGTTAGGTGGGACAGCAAGTTCACAACCTGCAGATTATCTTTTATTTCTTCAGTTGTGTTCTATACAAGTTGATATCCGCTACAAGTAAGGGGTCTACTAGAAGTGCACCCTCCTTTCCAAGGGCAGCCAATGTTATGTATATGCCTTTACTTCAATACATATTTGACAAATTATATAGTCACTATTAGAAGGTGACAACCGCATTTGTCACTTTTTGGCTGTTCAATTTCAAGTTGCTGTATACAGCTTTGACGGCTGATAACTTGAGAGTTGTAAATTTGTTTCCACCATGACCTTTCGGAGGTGTTTGCAGATAACATTGTGAGTTGACTGTCAGAACATTTTCATGTCAGACAGTCCTTGTGGTGTCTGGCAGACCAGATGGAACTAGTAGAATCCATACCGCTCTGAAATCCCTCTACTTTTCTATCAAAGCATTCCAGGATCTTCCTTCCTGATGTGCCTGCTTCATTACCTCTGTTGTCTTCACGACTTTTTATTTATCTTTATTTCTTATTATTTCACACCCATATATTATCCAGAGACTGTCATTGTCTGCATTACTCCATTTCTCCAATGGAGCTCACACACTAGGGCCAATTTCTTGGGAAGTCCATTAACCTATCCATGCGGTTTTAGGTGTGTATGTCGTGCCCACATTTGCAGTTGGTTTTGAGACCTGGGACCCAGAGCTGAACAGGTGAACTGAGCTACCCACTGAGCCACTGGGCTACCAAATGGAGTATGCATTTATGTAAAGGGAGCTGGGCTAGGGTCCACTCACATTACATAAAACTAACGATATGGGAACTTTCCACTGTTTCATCTAACCTGATTTATTAGGCAATATCTGTGACAAAGAACATACACCTTGAAACAATGTGAACAATGCGGAGTGTCATTTTTGTTTTACAAATATTTGTCCTCTATGCTGGGGAACTCGTCGTTCTTGTCTGCGAAACAATACCAAGTAGATATGTAAAGTTGAGTTTAGAATGATGTTATAGGGATACAGGGAAACTATAGGGTTAAGATATATTTTTTGTTTTCTTTACAGGGAACCTATCACCACTTCCATCAGCTCCAACTCTGTTCTTTAATAGGCGTTGCTTCACAGTTGGAACTTTTTCTCTAGTTCCCACCATTCCTTTGCTCACCAACTCCAATTATCTACTATCCACAGGACAGGGGTTATAAGTTGCATATCAATGGGGTTCCATCCGATGGGACCCCTACCAACCACTTGCACCTCAGTCTGAGTAGCAGGGGGATTGGGCAGACCGTCTGGAGCAGTATATCTGTACAGCCATTGCTTCATTCAGCCTGGGTTGCAAGGTACTTGAGCCCTTGTAGATCTATTGGTTTCAGCTATACCAAGCTACAACTTTTTCTCTAAATTATGGATAGAGGAAAAATTGCATTGCTGAGTAACGTCTGATAAGACATACATTCTGTTTGTTCTTTGACAGTGCATGGATTTTATCTTCTCTAAAATACTACGGGCCAATGTAAAAAAAAATGTATTCCTTTATTTTCAGGCACCCGTGTGAACCTTGTCACTAAGCTGTGAAAAGTAGGAAGACTTGGTGGGTAAGTGAACAATGCAGAGTGGTCTAGTAGCACTTTTCTCATCCCTTCATATAGGATTTCATGGCTGGGAGCAGACGTTATTGTAGCAGCGAGTTCTTCACTTCACCTCCTTAGCATATTATGGCAGCTAATGAGATTTACCAAAGAACAAGTGCATTTATTTTTTCAACTAAATCAAAAACAAAACCGTTACATAAAGGGCCAGAATATGTCAATTCCCATGCCTTCACCATTTAGAACGCCCTAGTATTAGGTATGCAATGTAGTGCTAGCTGCTTTGAGGAGGTGAACTGAAGAGCCCATTGTAATTTCTAGTGGAGGAACAAATCCCTACATTCACAATGATAATTTTATCTGAAATATTATGCATTCTGTGGTGAAAATATATTGGAAAAGTTTTGTGGAAAAAAATCATTTCAGGTCCCTGCTGGTCATCAGACAGATCGCTACATTAATCCCTTCCCACTCTGCGCCATACTACTACATTGCGCCAAGCATATAGGCAACACTCCGGCATGACTTCAGGTCTCTGCTGTGTTATATAAACCAAGATATTCCTATAATACAAATAACATCTATGATTTTATATTATGTGAAATGTATTTATGTGCCCTCAAGTAAGACTGAAGTATGTCATATATCATCCTACTATTTCAGGGGCACAGTAGTAAGTAATTATGCTTTACTGTGATCGGGACATTTTTCCCAGGGACAGATTCATTTTCCTGAAATAGACATATTAGACTTTGGAGTGATATTAGTCTGTGGAGTTTACAATCAGCAAAATTCTCTACGATGTAATTTTACATTTGGGATGGCTATACGATGGCTATATGAGATACCAGACTGCCACCAAACACCTGCGCACTTCCCTTGGACGTGAAGATGGCATGCAGCCATTGCCATACACCCCTGGCATCTTATTTCTCCAGAATAAAAGGAGATCCAGCACACCCAACCCATCTCTTCTCCAACTTCTGCCACCAAAGAAATACACATACAGCTTTTGGCTTGCCATCTAATGTGCATGATCAGTCTTAGAGATTCTTTCAACCCTTCTGTTTGCTTTAGTGATATACTTGCATTCCCTCTAATATGAAAGTTCTGAAGCATCTTTTCTTAAAACTTGTGACTTATCCCTCTTGGGCACGTGTGAATAATTTTACAACTGGGTGTCACAATTCTTGTCAAAGGAAAGTATCTCTACACCCTGTTTAGTCAGTGCGGATGGAGACTCTGTTCAGGGGCACACCCTACTGATACAGGTATTCTGTTTAAAAAGCGTAAAGGGGTTGTTCCAAATGGACACTAATCACCTTTTATTTACTTGTATATCACCATCATATTCCGCAGAACTTTAGAGATCTTGTCAACACTGTCCAAAGTAGGGCTCACAATCTAAATTTCCTATCAGTATGTCTTTGGCGTGTGGGCGGAAACTGGATTATCCAGGGGAAACCCATGCAAACGTGGGGAGAACATACAAATTCCTTGCAAATGTTGATTCAAACCTAGGAATCTAGCACTGCAAGGCATCAGTGCTAACCACTGAGCCACCATGCTGTTCCTTTCTATGTTATAGGTGTTAAATTTCTGATTATCACTCATGTGATTACTAAAATGGGGGGTGCCGAGCCTCCTGTTCCTCCTCACTGCATAACGGCAGTGGCCAAGTTTGGACCCTGTTCCACTATTCAATGTCTATAGTTGGCAAAAGTCAAGTGCTGTACTTGGTAGTCTCATATACAGTAAATGGACCGCTGCTTTGTTAAAAACCCATACACTCTGCAGTTGTGCAGCGTGGGGTGCCTGAGACCCTTATCCAAGTGATCGGTGGGACCCCTGGCAGTCAGACACTTGTCACATATCCTGTGGCTAGCATTTTCAGTAGTAGGTTAACCGACAACAGATTAACCAGCAATAATTCCCACCCTCTCTGCTTTGCATAAGGATTGGCTTACAACAAGGGTTAAATGTCTGGGGGGATTTATCAGCTTTTGGCACTGGGGGTTGCTTGATAAATCTTTTCCTGTGCTAATGCAGAACACTGCTGGGACCCCCCTTTGCTGCCACAGATCGCTGATGAAATGTCGTGTCTGGTTAGCATTTCAGGTTTGCTTGTTAAAGGCTTGTTCGTCTTTTGAAGTTTACGTTGACCTAGGCATGCTTTTATTGTATCAACTGTAACATTCAGGCTGTTTGAAGAGCTCCTGTTGTAAAAATAAATGACCCCTTCACACAAGACATGTTTTCCATAGGGAACTTCTATCAAAAAGAAAATTAACTAGTTTAGGCATGGCACCGCTCCTCTCCCGTGGACTCTTCTGTTCTCTGTATGTTTCTTTTAAGTATATGCTTATTGGGTAAAGATTACATAATGTTTAAACTTCTTTTACACTTACATTCTCCAGTAGTTTTCATCCAGATTCAAGTGGTTGTCCCACATGAGCCCGTCTATATGCTTTACTAAGGTACAGTGTTGGCCAAAAGTATTGGCACCCCTGCAATTCTCTCAGATAATACTCAGTTTCTTCCAGAAAATGATTGCAAGCACAAACTCTTTTGTATTAATATCTTCATTTATTTTGCTTGCAGTGAAAAAACACAAAAGAAAATGAAAAAAAGTCAAATCATTGATCATTTTACACAAAACTTCAAAAATGGGCCGGACAAAAGTATTGGCACCCTCAGCCTAATACTTGGTAGCACAACCTTTAGACAAAATAACTGCGAACAACCGCTTCCAATGAGTATCTTACAATGCTCTGCTGGAATTTTAGACCATTCTTCTTTGGCAAACTGCTCCAGGTCCCTGAGATGTGAAGGGGGCCTTCTCCAAACTACCATCAAGAGATCTCTCCACAGGTGTTCTATGGGATTCAGGTCTGGACTCATTGCTGGCCACTTTAGAAGTCTCCAGTGCTTTCTCTCAAACCATTTTCTAGTGCTTTTTGAAGTGTGTTTTGGGTCATTGTCTTGCTGGAAGACCCATGACCTCTGAGGGAGACCCAGCTTTCTCACACTGGGCCCTACATTATGCTGCAAAATTTGTTGGTAGTCTTCAGACTTCATAATGCCATGCACACGCTCAAGCAGTCCAGTGCCAGAGGCAGCAACCCAACCCCAAAACATCAGGGAGCCTCCGCCATGTTTGACTGTCGGGACCGTGTTCTTTTCTTTGAAGGCCTCTTTTGTTTTTCCTGTAAACTCTATGTTGATGCCTTTTCCCAAAAAGCTCTACTTTTGTCTCATCTGACCAGAGAACATTCTTCCAAAACGTTTTTGGCTTTCTCAGGTAGGTTTTGGCAAACTACAGCCTGGCTTTATTATGTCTCTGGGTAAGAATTGGGGTCTTCCTGGGTATCCTACCATACAGTCCCTTTTCATTCAGATGCCGACTGATAGTACGGGTTGACACTGTTGCACCCTCGGACTGCAGGGCAACTTGAACTTGTTTGGATGTTAGTCGAGGTTCTTTATCCACCATCCGCACAATCTTGCGTTGAAATCGCTCGTCAATTTTTCTTTTCCGTCCACATCTAGGGAGGTTAGCCACAGTGCCATGGGCTTTAAACTTCTTGATGACACTGCGCACGGTAGACACAGGAACATTCAGGTCTTTGGAGACGGACTTGTAGCCTTGAAATTGCTCATGCTTCCTCACAATTTTGCTTCTCAAGTCCTCAGACAGTTCTTTGGTCTTCTTTCTTTTCTCCATGCTCAATGTGGTACACACAAGAACACAGGACAGAGGTTGAGTCAACTTTAATCCATTTCAACTGGCTGCAAGTGTGATTTAGTTATTGCCACCACCTGTTAGGTGCCTCAGGTAAGTAACAGGTGCTGTTAATTACACAAATTAGAGACGCGTCACGTGATCTTTCAAACAGTGCCAATACTTTTGTCCACCCCCTTTTTTTATGTTTGCTGTGGAATTATATCCAATTTGGCTTTTTGACAATTCTTTTTGTGGTTTTCCATTGAACAAATTAAATGAAGATGATAATACCAAAGAATCTGTGATTGCAATCATTTTCTGGAAGAAAATGAGTATTATCTGACAGAATTGCAGGGGTGCCAATACTTTTGGCCAACATTGTATTTGGAGTGGGATTCTCCTATATCAGCCAGAACAGAGAGCTGCTGTATTGGAACATCTCTTTTTGGCAGACTTGACCTGACCATGTATTACCGGGTCTGCCATTATTTATATGAATGGCCACAATGTGATAATACACATTTCTACTGCAGCTTCCACCTGAAGAATCGTCTGTTTATCAGGGTGCTGAGAGTGAGACCTGCAGGGAGAAGCTGATCGCCTTGGTGGCCACATTGGTCTGTAATGGAAAAACACTTTCAGGTCCAAAATTTTATGTTGTAGGCGTAGAATTTCCATTTTGTGATACAAAATCCAATATATTTGATAGGTCAGTGCTAAATTTCTAGCTTCATCAGCCATCAGGCAGCGTTTAGGAATTAACTTCAGACTTGCCTATAACTAAATAATAAAATAAGGCTCATTTTCTGTTCAGTTGAGTAACAATCCTTGTTGAAAAGACTGGACATACCCTTACGCTGGATTTGTCATATGACTGACACTAGCGGCAACCAACGGACTCCACATATAACAAATCTGATGGTTTTCTGATCTGGTTTTCATCATTTTGACGGGAAGAATAGTGCAGCATGCAGCTCCATTGTATAGATACTATGTTAATGGGAACAGAAGATGAGTTGGCATCCAAGAAACTACTAAACTCAGATTGTTGGACATCCTGTTCAGGTTTTTAAAAAATCTATTTTCCAGTAAGCTGTATCATGATATATAGTAGAAGCCATTCTATGGATCGGCTCCAGTACTTTGCATTATATTCACATCCTGTTTTTGAGTCCTGCATTGCTGTCCTGTTTTTCCCATTGGAGTTCAATACTGCTGACTTTCTAAGAATTCACATTACACTTGCATCTGGATTAAGAGGATTAGTGAGAATAGACATCCGTAAGAGTTTTATTGGCACCCAAAAGGCAGCAATGATTGGCACTTATATGCAGCGTGAAGCCTGTGACACATGGGCGTCGGGGCTTGTCTATAACTGCATGCTTACCGTAACCTTTCTTTTGCATCATTTATTCTATTCTGCTAGTATTTTAATAATGGAACCGTTCTGGCCCAGGGGGTTACTGGGATGGCGAGATGGAATATAGGTAGGTTACTATAGCAACAAGCGCCACAGCGCTCTTTCTGCCGTCATGACCTTTTTTTTTTCCTCCCCCTCTCACCTGATAACAGGTTTTGCATATTATGTTTATAGCTGAACTGCCATAAGCCTAAAATAGTGGGATCCGTTGTCCTCTTTGCCCCTGGAGGCATTGTGTATCCCTGCTGAAGTGTTTAGGATAGTGTTGTCATGTACCTGAGAGAGACACAAACACACACACACACACACACACACACACACACACACACACACACACACACACACTATTAATAATAAATATTTGTATTATTATATATTTTTATTGCTCAGGCTTTTATATTGACTTTATGCATTGTCTGATTTTTCCTGAACAAATTTATGCAAAAACAAAAAAAAAATAATTATATATATATATATATATATATATATATATATATATATATATATATATATATATATATATATTATACACACATATCTTGTGCTGACCATAATGGATGATCCAAGACATAAGTGATAATCTATAGTTCAGTACACTGGCTGTCAATCCCTACCTGAGCGATAATCAATTAGACAGATCTCATGAAAAATTCTTTAATTTACCTGCAATATATTGAATTACGCCCTTCATTACAGCTGACTAACTGTGTTCAGCTATAGCCAATGTTTTTGCAGCAGAAAAGTGTCTAATCCTGGATGTATGGACGAATTGTTAGTTTAGAGAGGGATCTGTGAATACCTGGTGTCTGGAATGTGAACTGAGAGACTGTAGAGATTTTATATAGCGGTGACAGAACGTAGCCCGGCTCTATGGAGAAGAATGTAAACATTCCCGTGCGTACTTAAAATTAAAAAATATCCCATGTCCTTCTAAGCGCATAGCTGAGTCCCCCAGCACTCGCCAGTGCAAGCGCCATGTCCATATTTAGAGGTAATGCCGGGTTAGTATGGATTTTGTTACTTATTCATTGAAGTGTGATGTATGAGCCTCTGAAAGATGAATTGTTTTGAGTTGGGCTTCAATTGAGTTTTGCTGAGGCATCTGGTCAAGTCACGTGTTTTTCTGAAATCCGTGCTGAATAATCGCACACCTTAAATAGCTATTCTAGAAGGACCCTATAAGATATCTGACTGAGGTAGAGGATGGATCAATACACTTTGAGTTAAACTGAGCCATAATGCAGCTTGGTTCAACCTTTGCAGATAGCCATGTCCTTTTTGAAGCTTCAAAATCTTGGCAATCTTCTATAACCCCTTTGTAATGGAGGTGATCTGCTATGTGAGAGGGAAAGAAACAAATAATGCATGTGCTATATAAACCAGCACCAGAGAGTAATTCATTTAGGAATGGTGGACATTTTGGGAATTGGGCATCTAAAAAGTGTTGTATAATTTGGACTCCTGTACATGAGCATATTGTAGAAGTTCCGAGTTGTAGGGAGATGTAATATGCACCCTAACAATCTATGGAAACATACACCGATGTACAGTACATCCATTCACAGGTCATATAGAGTCAGACAGAACTTGTGGCTGCATTGTATGCATTGCTTCACAGGGAGAATGTGTACTTCATAGTGCCATCAGCATGTTTGTGCGTCCTTAGACTCACTCCAGATGGCCGTACTATATAGTCTTTATAATACAGACACATTAGCAGCTTTATATTTACCAAATGTGTAATCCAAAGGTATTTAATATCAGAGTGCCTTCCATCCTTCATTCATTTCTGTGGATGGTTTCAATCTGTTTTCATGGATCTAGATAGGACCTTCTCTATATTATTGGAATGGAACATCAAAACACCCTTGCATGCACGCTCAGTCATGTGCATAAAGCCTAAACCTTAGGCTGAGGACACACTGGGAGGCATTGGAGTTGGTTTAGCTGTGATCCATAATGACAGCAATGAGGCTCATATTCATATCTCATACATATGCTGCAAATATGTGCAGCACTACATGACCTGTGCTGCAGGTTCTAAACCTGCAACATGTCAATTATTGCTGCAGGTCTTACTATGATGGAATTGCAAGTTTGGGGTGTGTGTGTTTTTTTTTTTTTTTTTTTTTGCAAAGATAGCTTGCAGGAGAACATACATCCTCCTGGTTTCCCAGACAAATTCAGTTCTCTTTTTGTGTTCTTAGCCTATGTGTTAACTTTTGCCATTTAGTAATATGTAGCAAGCAGGAATGACTGATGGTGTCTGAGTGTCTAGCGGGGTTATGTCATTGCTCATGTGCTTGCTCTGATACAATCTTTAAATATGGGCTTGTGTTTGTGGTACACGCAGCCTTGTCAGATGATGTTCTCAGAAAAGCCTTTTACAGTTTGAGGAAGAAAAACCCAACTGTTTCACGACGGGTGGGGCCAATTTTTGGTATTTTGTCTTTTTTTTTTTTTTTTTCACATTTCAGAATTCTGCAACAGTATTGCAGCATGGGAATTGCTGGACTTGGTAACTGCTCACTCACTTTCAATAGCTGTTGGCTGTAGCTAACTCATTCCCTCTACATCAGGGGTAGGGAACCTTCGGCTCTCCAGCTGCTATGAAACTACAACTCCCAACATGTTCCATTCACTTCCATGGGAGTTCCAAGAATAGCAGAGCAAGTGTGCATGCTGGGAGTTGTAGTTTTGCAACAACTGGAGAGCCGTACGTTCCCTACCCCTGCTCTACATGCTTGTGTTCTCAGTGGGGTGAGGAATAACCACCTCTGTAGGTGGCTCATGTCCCTTTTGATCCTTATTTCGATGTTATTGCACACTAGTTGGTCAATCCTTAATACCAAAATTGACAGATTTGGCCAATGTAACTAAAGCTAGGTTTGCACAGCGATTTTGGCTGTGACTCCTGTTGCATGACCAAAGATCGTAGTGTCTCCATGCAACTTCACCAATGTAAACCCAAAGACTCTACAAATGTGACGTATACTTGCCAAAAGTTTGAACACTAATGGATTTTTGTTTTTAGTAACTAGAAGTCAGACACATCTGGGTTGCAGTTCGAGATGCAAGGCAGCACTGCGTTCTTTAATTGAACTATTGAGGTCCCTGCTAAAAGCTAATGTGTATAGCCCATTTTTAGATTTCAACATGCCCAATTCTTTGTTTCCTTGGGAGATAACCCAGTGTCAAAACCTCTATGAAAACCATGAAGCCTATGTGTTGCCAAAAGCAAAGATGTTAAGCTGGACATGTACAAATTCATGTGAGCTAGGTGTGCTGTACATTTGTTCAGTGATTTTGTTGTGATTGTCTTCAGTATCATCTGTATGGAACAGACCAGCTATCTGGAGAGGATTCTTTGATGCAATTTCTGCCACACTTATCTTGTCTTCTTGATGAACAACCTAAGTTTGCTTGTTTATGTGGAGGTAGATGTGGGCCAGACCTATGTTCTACCAACAGCTGTTTCCTGTGTACGGCTTAAAAGGAGTCTTCTGCCTCCCCGAAGCATTTGCTGCTGCCTCCACCATGTTACAGAGCACATTACACTGATAATTATTGTATCTCTGTTATATATATATATATATATATGTGTCACTTTTCTAGATTTGGAAAAAAAACAACAACTTTGAAGTCTTACACAAATGAGGCAGTTGGTGCACAGGGGGTGGGACTTTTGCTCCCTGGAGCACTGGTCTTGCCACTTGGACCCCTGCTATCTCCGTTCTGCACCACCCTGTGCAGTGTGAGTTCATCCTCCCACCACTATAACCTCTCCCATCCTACTTGAGGACCACCTCCAATGATCCAACTTACCGTACTTATTTGTATAAAACTTTTCAGCAAGTTGTGTTTTGTTATTGTCTTAAGAGTTGATAACCAGGCCTCCTCTTCAAAAATAACGTTACGATCTCTGTGCCACTTTACAATATACGTATAAAGTTCAAAGGATAGTTGGAGAGTGAGTGTGGAATAGAAGGTGCTTATACCTTTTAAGGATTTTATATGATCATTCAAGAATAGAGAGACCTTTTAATGGGAAAGTCAGTGGTAAAAATTGGATTTTCCTAAGAGTGGATCAGATTTGGAGAAATATGTAGAATTTGTGTTTCTCAATAGTTTATAAAATTCTATGTAGATAGTCTTACACACCCTACAAATTGTCCATGATCTATCCCTCCTCTTCCCCACACTGTTGGAGAGGTTGTGGATATGTAGGCACTATTATACATATTTTATGGGAATTCAACTGCTTTGGCATACAATAAACCTTTTGCTATCTACTCAACACTATCATTCCACCAGAATTAGGCCTGGGAATAGAAAATGTCACAAAACCCTATAGAACAGTATTATTCCATATAATTCTGTCAGCCCTATCATTCAAATGTTAAAGCAAACCGTATTCCTACTCTCCCAACCATCATAGAGAAAGTTAATAGAAACTACCTTTAGCGAGCCTTCACACGGAGTAACGCCGGGCTCAATGTGTGCTTATTTTTACTGGCGTAGAAATGCGAGGGTAGCATTTACGCTGCGTTTTTTTACTATGAGTGTATACGCGGCGTTTTCGTCCTCGTTTTTTGCTCACGTAAACGTTTACGCAAGCAAAAAACGCGGCCGAAAACGCCGCGTATATGCTCATAGTAGAAAAACGCCGCATAAATGCGACGTAAATGCTACACACGCATTTCTACGCCAGTAAAAAATACGCACACATTGAGCCCGGTGTTACTCCGTGTGAAGGCTCCCTTAGGGTGAGGCCCCACTGCCTTTAAAAAAAAATAATAAATTGCGGCAAAAAATATTTGCAGTTTTGTTTTTGTTTTTTTCTTTTAAATGTCAAAATGTAAGTGGAAAATGGATTTTTCTTTTCTCAGGACCCATTCCTGTGATTGTAAAGAATACAGGGCCTCTTACGGGGCACCATTCACAAAGTACCTATGTGGCCCAATATGAACAAGTAGCAACGCCTAACAGGCCCTGTGCATCCAACGTGGTTTATCATTATTTCAATACCTGCACATGAACTGGAAATAGTAGAGTTATTAAAATGTTGTAATGTGTAAGCTCGGCTTCATACATACTCATTAGACCTAAGCCAGTAATTTATGCCTGATAAAAGAAGGTGTGAATGATGACTAATAAGTGATTGTATGCTAATGGATCAGACATGTAATTACAACATACAGTCTAAGACATGTAAACCAGTGTAGACAGCTGTTGTTGGGACTGGGAGAAAACTGCCTTGTCATGTGTTTGCATTTCTCCATACACCTTCAGTGTCCCTGTTCTGTATCTGCATAGCTACATCATGCAGGCTTGCTAGCCTGGGAGGTTTTTCCTTCCATGGGCTGGTTAGCTGAGGCCATCCAATGACGACTGTGCTATTCAGATAAGGAGGAGGGATTCCCTATTGCTTCAATGAACAGCCACAGCTGTGTCACTTTGTGTGTCGCTGCTAGAGGATAAGGCTTGGGGGAACCTTACCCTGATTTTTTTAATGATTTTTTTTTGGAGCGGTTTAAAATGGGGAACGGCTGATGGCATGTGAAAAATCCCTGCAGATGTTTCTCTTGCTATTGTATGGATTGGCATTTACGTATGGGATATTAATATGGAAATGTAACCCGGTATTACAGGCTGGTGCCCTCTGAACAGGTAAGGAGGCTGGGACGCATTCGGTGGATATGCATGGATATTCCGAACTGCAGATGTTAACTGTTTAGTATACTGTGCTGTTGTAATACCCGCTACTGTCTGTGTGTTTATTTAGATGTATTCTTTCAGTAGGAATTCTATGTTCAATCCTTCTATGAATGATATTAATAAGATGACCTGAGAAAATATGAAATATTTATAAGAAAAAAAATATGTTTAACATGTTAGTGTTTGGATAAACTGATTATTTTTGGCTGGTTTGCAGTCATTTTGAAATTATTTGTGATATGAAAAAAGCATATAATAATAATAATAATAATAATTAATTTAGTGGTTTTTTTCTCTTCATATTTTTGAGAGATGCATATATTCCATTTTATGTCCATTTTATAGAACCTCTTTTGGTAATTAAAAAATACAATAATATATATAGTAATATATATTATATATACATATATATCATCATATATTATATGTATAAAATATCTAAATTATATATTTTTTGAGAATTTTTTTTTTTTCGGTCACAAATCACATATGTCGTAATAGACTGTCCTGAAATGTAGCATTCATGCCTCCATCAAGAGCTGTGCTCATAATTTGTGGGCCTGACGCTGAGCAGGAAGTCTGTTACCATGGAGATTATAGTAGATCTGTCTTGTAACGCCGCATGGATGGAGTAACTGTTTGGTGCTGTATGAAGATTTCAACAAGTCCCCGCACCAAATTAATTAGAGTCTTAACTGGGGAAACTCATTACTCACACCGGCCTTTAGCAATTGCACAGATTGTCTCAAGGGATTAACAATAAACCAGTAAGGAACGAATAGAAAACCTAGCAACCAGTACCGCTCATTCAATAAATCATGATTAAAGAGCAAAATAAATTTTCATTCAGCCAGGAATGTTTAATTCTCAGCTAGAGCCTCGGCCATTATAATAATGCAGTCATTGTACTATAGCTCAATCTGCTTGAGATTTCTGTAAAAATATTGTACCGGTTTTTAGTCATTTGCTGTTGTAATGCTTTAAAGATTGAATGTGTTTACTAAAAAATTCTACTTGTTGCCAGAAACTGCCCCATTACAGTCCAATGGATATAGACCTGGTGTTGCACATTTGGCTCCATTTACTTCAATGGATTTGATAGAAAGCAGTAAAATGTTTCTAGTACAACCACTTTGTATGGCGATCTACAAAACCATGGCTTATGCGTCTTCATTTGTGGAGGTATACAGTGTAAGCATACATGCATACTAGTGCATGTATGGGTCCGTGACAAAGCCTCATGGATGACACACTGATATCATGTACTGTTCATGGAGTCCAGTGACCCATACACTATATTAATAAGCCCAGGACACAAAATGGTGGACAGGAGTAGTTTTGTCCCCATGCTCACAACCCATACACAGACTTATGATAATACACGTTCATGTATGTGGAGCCATAAGAAAGTAATGGGTCAGTGTACTAGTTGAACATGGCTAGCACACTGACCAAACACATGGTCGAGTACATGGGGTTAGGATAAATAGATGGTTTCTGGAATAATTCACTGCGATCAGTTATATAATATAGAAATGCAACATTTTCTGTATTACATCTGTATGGCATAATTCACATCTGCGTTGGAGTCTCCTGCCAGGAGGCATTTTCTCTCCGCTGGTTTCAGCATAAAACTGGCAAATACCCAGCGGACTCTATTATTGTCTACAGGGTCCGCAGGTTTCCGCATGTCACTTCTCTTTTTTTTTTTTTTTTTTTTTTTTTTAGCAGACATGGTCTGCATCTTAGGTTCCAGCACTAACCCAAATGACCTGAACCATAGTGTGAAACTAGCGATATGGAATTTGACGAAGATAAGTCCACTTGATAAGTTTAAGTATGTTCTGCTGCAGATATTCCCACTGATCCACTTTTTTGGGAATTCTGGCAGAAGATGTTCAGTTCTCACAGGGGAAAATGGAGCATTACGTAATTTCCATCTACATTTTTAGGCTGTCATTGTAATGCACAGAATGACAAGTTCTCCAGAGCAATAGACTCTCATGGACTGTCATGTTGTCACAATAACATCCCACTCCATCAATGATAACTGTATCACTCTAGTATTCTGCAGTACGATATCCTTCCAGACGTACATCTGCAGTAAACCATTGGGACTATCTGATATATATCCTATTCAGGTATGGCCCTGCAGAGTATTGATGCAGAAGCACCTGTGTAGGACAGACGTTGCCCAGTGTCCAATAAATAATGAATACTAGCCTCTGCCCGCGACTTCGTCTGCGGGTTGTTGGCATTGATGATCCGCCTATATTCAGCAAATTGCTGCTGTCGATGGTTTGTCTGCTCCTGCATTTCGGCAGCTCTCAAGTTTTCCTGCTGCTGACCTTGTTCCTCACACTGTGCCTGTGATTGTTCCAGCATCTCAGCAGCTCGCTGGGACGCCATATAATGAGTGTGTTGATGATCCGCCTGCTCTGGCGTTTCGATAGCTGTCAGGCTGTCCTACTGCTGAACTCATTCCTCACGCTGTGCCCGTGATTGTTCCGGTATCTCAGCAGGTCTCTGGGATGCCATATAATGAGCGTGTTGTTGGCTTTGATGATCCGCCTCTCTGGCGTTTTGGCAGCTGTCAAGCTGACCTGCCGCTGAACTTTTTCCTTGCACTGTGCCTGTGATTTTTCCGGTATCTCAGCAGCTCGCCGGGACGCCATATAATGAGCGTGTTGTTGGTGTTGATGATCCCCCTCAGCTCTGCTTGAGGAGAGCTCTGTCACTTCTGGCTACCATCATAGATCTCCTTGTTTGCGACAAATTAGATTTTCTTTTTCCAGGCATGTTGAAATTTTTTTTTTCAAACTGCCAATTTGGATTGAAGGTGTTTGCCAATGTCAGTTTGTCAGCAGTGCCTGGACCAGATCAGATAATATGCAAATGCATAAACACTGAGGGTTAACGTTGGTTACACACAGATAACACCCGTGGCTTTCTCAGAAGGTGAGATGAGAGCATTGTAATATAGTATGTGAAAATAAATTTGTAACAGTCGTGAAGTTATGTCATTTACCGGGATAAAAAGTAGCCTATATTTTAATCGAGGCTACAATCTATCTATGTGCCAAATTTCATTAAAATCCGTTCAGCCATTTTTGCGTGATTTGAGGAACAAACACTCAAACATCCAAACTTTCACATTTATAATATTAGTAGGATAGAGTTAGGTGCCAATCCAATGTGGTATTTCCAGGGCTGTGGAGTCAGTAGGGCCAAACCACAGACCCCAACCCTGTATTTTTCCACAGCTCAACTCTGACTGCTTTGTAAATGGCTGACTGAAGTAGTAAAAATCCTCATCATCATAAGTCATAATCCATGTATCTAATTATACAATGTCAACAATGTTATAATATCATTAAAAATTAATATTAATAATAAAGTAATATTTTGAAGTCTAAGTCAGTAACTTTTTTTCCGACACCTCCCAGTATGGACCCTTACAGTGACTCTGACTCCACAGCCCTGGGAATTTCACTGTCCAGCAGAGATTTCTGTTCTAGTAACTCGGATAAAGGCCTCAAGTTGGCGCTTTTGCTTGTCGGGTGCTGATTTAAGAAACATTATCTACATCTCTGGCCAGCCCTACTGTATTGAAGAGAACCCAGTACCCATGGGATGGGTCAAAAATTGAGCCCCAAATATGATGTCATTAGATTTACGTGATTAAAATATTAGCCATAGGAATTCCAGCCACCATGATTCAGATGGAACAATGGTGGCGCTTATATGTACAAACCATTATTGCAGGTGCGCCTTAGGACTGGATATAATCGAATGCAGTAGGTACAGCTTTTAATTCCTCAGGAAATGCATGTATTTATGATAAACCTGGGAAAAGCTTTACTCACAATATACCATGTGCACAGGGGAATCCTGAGTCTTAATGGTGTTGGTTTCCATGGAACATAACACAAAACAGTGTCTAGAGACTGAGGGTGGAGTGAGTTGCATTCTCTTCCCGTAATCCCCAGGTGAGGAAGCTGTCAAAGAATAAGGGAGCGGGTGACTTCTGTTGAAGCATTGTGTAAGGTCTTAAGTCATTTGCTGGCAGTATTCACAGTTGATACCAGAGACTGTTGGAGTAGAAATCAAACCCTTTTCTTACAATGAACGTCCTACATGGGTGACGCTAAGTTCACACTAGCGCCCGGAGTCCGTTCTCAGCTTTCCGTCTTCTGCATGCAGAAGACGGAAAGCTGTCAGACCAGGTCCGGCCGTGTGCGCTGGTGAGCGTTTTATGCGATCCGCCGCTAAACCGTTTTTTTTAAATCGGACACAGAGTGCTGCATGTCCGACTGTGTCCGATTTTTAAAAAAAAATAAATAAATAAATTTTGTTTCGCGGCGGAGAGCATAAAACACTCACCGGCGCTCATGGCCGGACATCTTTCATTGTAACACTTGTCGTTTCTAATAGAGATTGTGGGTGTATCATTCTGGCCATACTCTTCCTGAGCTCTTGTGGACATGTAGCTACCGTAGCCTTCTGTCTGTCCTATAGGCCACTTTAGGTGCACAATTACTATGGAATATTGCTGGGGAACCAATAATGGGGACAGTTCAATTTATGTACTGGACAAGATCAGCATTATATACCCACTTCACATGTCACACTTACATGAAACATACCAAGCTTCTTTTTGTTTTTGGAATAGTACAAGTATAGAAAATATTCTGAAATAATTTGTGCAATGTCCTGCTTTAATCATGTGAACAGGCACATGACTCTGATGCCGGTATGGAAAAAGGACTCTTTGTGTTACATTGGTCTTTAGCAGACTTCAAATAGCCATGTAAAATCCATGAAAACAAGTCCTAGCCCTGTTCTGCTGCAACAGGATGGGTGCGTCCAGAGGAAGTGTTACCACTCATTTAGGAGACTGAAAGTAATGTTTAGCTGTGAGATTCCAGCCGATGATACATTAGTCATAAGTGTCTGATGATATTGGGAGAAGAGATGATAAAAAAAAGCTTTCATTCGTACAACATGCACAGATATGAGTAGGAATATGATGTCCCTTTTTATGTATTTCAGATTGTATGTAATTCTGCTATCTAGTGGACTGGATTTACCTCCATATTCTAAAATCCAAATTGAGATGCTTACTTTAAAGTAAAGTTTTTGAGGTTACCTCTGTTAGCTAGTCCAGGGTTTCTCAAACTTTTTTTGACTTCTGGCAGTCAGTCTGTTGTGATGCCAGGCAGGCGTGATCCAAAAAATACTACCAAAGAAATGCTACTGTGTTATATACCTAATCCCCATACCAGTGGCAACCAATTGCCAAAGTACAGCACACGTAATATCCATAGCAATACCAAATACCGCATTGCAGCACTAATACAACGTTACAGTCCAACTGGTAGAAGCTTTGCCCCCCAACCTTACCCACTCCTAAAGGCAGGTACATTTTCCCTTCTACTTATTGTCCCTTGGCAGAAGCAGTCTTCCCAAATAAAATCTTCCAGACTTGTAGCAAATCATTCCCCATATCCACACCTCCCACACAGTCAGAAGCATCCCTATAACAGTCATAAGAGAGGAGTTGACGAGCCCCCTACCCCCAGTACCAGTCTATGATGCTTCTGCCTGCAGACTCCAGATATACTGCTCTCAGGTGAAGGACCTATGGACTCTTGTGCTGATAAAAACTGCACTGTTAATGCAAGGCTCAAGACTGGTAAGATCAGCTCCGTTTCTGCTGTAGAGTCTCAACTTTGTGCCGAAGCAGACACTGGCATGGACCTGCACCTTACCAACGAGTGAGGCGATGCCCACCTCACAGTTTGAGACCATGTAAAAACTCATCGTCCAGAAATGGAGGAAGGGTTCAATACCAACTACTACCAGCTAGTCTGGACTAAGTTAAGGATTAGTCAAGGTTGTGCAGCATATATGTAATTATCCCAAGAAGTCCAAATATTGTAGAAGTGGGCCTCCAGGTTGTTTTGGAAATTGTAGCATACCATATCACAACTTCTTTAATTCTGGAATGGAGTACAAAGAGTATTCCATGATCCTTTTCCAGTGTTAGTAGAAAAAAACATTGGTGGCTGGTAGGGTTTTAACTTCATTCCAAGAAGTGTTTATGCAACCTCAGAGTACGTGGGGAAAGTGGCCCTAAAGCGCATCTCCAGCATTCGAAAGTAACTGATCGAAACCGGTGAATAAAAATGTTCTACTAGTTGTCTTTATAGGATACACAAATGGAAAATTTGGCTAAGAATGAGCAAATAATTTTTCCATAGCTCATCTGTTCTTTTTGTAGATGGTACTTGAGAGTGGGATGTTTTTGTAGGAATAGATGGATGCTTGTTGATACACTTTTCTGTACTGTATTTGCATGGCTTCACTTTAACATAACAATCCTAAGTGCCATTCTAGCCTAGGAAGCCATTTCGGTAATTGGTCCATTGATCCATCCTGTCCTTAGATGGACTTGAACACTCTGCTTTGGTAATGGGTTTGATGGAGCTATGAGTTTCAGGGCCATTAGCCTTTTAATGCAAACCAAGCTATTTCTTTGTAACGTGAAGTATTATAGTTGAAGTTTCATCCCATATAGTGCAGCATTACTTGAATCACAGTTTCTATATGTACTATTGTACTTTCCCAAAGACTTATGTGCAAATGATGGTAGTGTCTTAGGCCCAAGTCACACATGAAGCTTGTGGTGGTTATTAAAACCATTGTTACTCCAGTCAGTCTTTCCTTTTTAGATCCACTCCTGACTTTGGTTAAACAAACTAGAGAAGACAGCGCTCAATAGCAAGCTTTTAACTGGGACCCCCACATGGCATCCTTTAATGCCCACCCCCTTTCTTCCCACACACAGTATGTTTTACTCTTTATTGACCCCCATACAGTATACTGTGCACATTACAGGCCCCCACACAGTATATTATAGAATACTGTCCCCATATAGTATACTATCCCCGTTACAGTCCCTCGTATAGTAAGTGCCCCCATACAATAAGTGTTTCCTGTTATAGGTGTGCCGCCCCCCCTCCCCCATACAGGTACCCATAGAAGCTCTTTAAAAATACAGTGTGTATGTAGTTGTTTTGTTTTTATTTTATGTTTTTGTGCAAGTTTCTTAGTCTTGGATAACCCCTTTAAGACTTATACACACAACTATTACAGCTCTGAACAACCTACAAATGTCAGAATCCAGTAAATCTTTAGATAGAATATGGTTCGATTGAGGTTTCATGTCTTCCATGTTTGTCCATTGAGTTATGAAGTCTACTGCTTTAGTTGATCTTCAGCTCATTCAGTCATTTCTCAAGTGATTTGATGTCACCTGTAGACATAGAGATCGGTGTCCTGTCCTGTTGAACGTAATTGTAGACCGTATCCAGTACTGTGAAAGACTTAGGCAAGTGTAGAAAATGTAAAGTAAGAATGCTTTAAAAAAATAAAGTAACACTGATCATTTTTTGAGAATGAACAAAAGAGAAAGAGAAACTACTTCAATTGTGTTAGGTTAAAATTGCAATGAACTTGTTCCAAACATTTTGGAGATTTAACCTACTTCTGTGGTTGTAGATTGGCACAAATCCTTCTTTTTTCTTCATGTTATTCCAGACAGACTGGATGGTGTTGAGATCAGGGCTCTGTGCAGGCCATATCATCACTTCCAGGACACGTTCTTCTTCTCTATACTCTAGATGGTGTAGAGAAGATGCCATTGGCTGTATATTTGGGGTTCTTGTCTTGATACGGAATTAATTTGGAGCCAGTCAGGAGCCTCTCTGATGGTACTGCATGATATATATGTATCTGCTCATGTTTCTTAGGATTTAGGAGACGATTAATCCTGGCCAGATCCCACAACTCCATTTGGTGAAATGCAGTCTCAGACTTCTAAACAACCTTCCCCATACGTAACTGTTTCCTGCAGACCCTCATTATTGTCCTACTCTCTAGAGCACTTGCTGCCTTTTTTCTGTACCACAGTTCCTATATTTTCATACATAGTTGAGTCTAGTGGCCTTGTTTACGTGTTGAAGATATGGCTTTTTGGCTTCTATTACTCAATGAAGACCATTTCTGGTCAGATTTCTCTGACAGTAGATGGATGTATCTGGGCCCCACTGGTTTCTGCTGGTTCTGATCTGATGGCACTGCTGAACTTCTTCTGATTTCAAGTAAGCCTGATGACTTTCACCACCTGTACTATGGTTTATTGGCCAACCACTGAGTATACGGTCCTCAACATTGCTCACTTCTTTAGATTTCGCTGTATCGGAAGGCCGTTTGTTGTTGACTCCAAACAAACTGGCTCCAAATATATTCTGCAGCAAGACAAGAACCCCAAAGATACAGCCAGTATCATTATGAATTTTCGTAAGCGTAAAGAAGAACAAAGAGTTCCGGAAGTGATGATATGGCCTTCATAGAGCCCTCATCTCAACATCATCCAGTGCTCTAAGGCTACATCCACAGAAGATCTGTGCTTAGTTCTCCAAGATGTTTGGAACAACCTCCCTGATGAGTTCCTTCAAGTGTACCTAGAAGAACTGATGCTGTTTTGAAGGCAAATGGTCATCACACCAAATATTGATAGGCTTTAGATTTCTCTTTTTGTTTCTTTATTTTGGTTTTTGTTAGCTGAAAAAATAAACTATTAACTATTTTTGGAAGGATCTTTACATTGCAGCATTTATTCTACACATGCCTAAAGCTTTTTTTTTTTTTTTTTTTGTTTTTTCTTTTTTTTCTTTTTTTTCCCAGTACTGTGTAGCACAAAAGAATCTTCATGTTTGTGTCCCTTGGTCTGTAGAGCTTTTATCTATTATTGAAAATCATTGGTTATTAAATTTAATCATCCCGAGAGCCCATAAAACTTCTGGATGAACACGGGGCTAGGTCTGTTGTCTCCTCTCTGCACAGCCTTGCCATTGATCAGTATTGATCTGGATGAAGATAAACATTTAGTGAATTTCTTCTCTTCAGGCTTATTCATTTTACATAGCGTTTTCTTACATAGAATTTTCCTTTTCCATGTTACAGTTAATGGACTTTGGCCTCAGCTGTCGGCAGCCAGATGTCCGCTTGTAATGAATGATCTGGGGACATCTCTCTTTGTTCTATAATAAAGCAATTTTTTTGACTTCCAGTGACAGTCGGATCCTTGTTCAGTGAAGTGGTGACATCTGAACTGAAGTGACTCCTGGATTCAAGATGTAATGACTCGACAATTGGGTCACCAGGGATTACCATTATATACTATATATAGAGGATGTGTTTTTGCTCAATAGAAGCAGAGGATGGAAAGGAAATAGAAAATGGGTTATTTACTTACTATATGGTGGTATAAAATGGGTAATAAACTTCTAATTTCTCAAGATTATGACTGCTACATTTTTTATAAGCCAGGTTACTTAAATATAGGCCCCAATTTACTAATATTTAGATAATGAAACTTAGGCAGTCTGAAAATATGCCAGATTTATCACAGTGACTAATGCTGGAGATATATCTGGCCAAGACTATCTAGGCCAAGTTTATACCACCTTTTATAGATGACTTAGTTTGAGCCAGAATTTTAGCTACAGCCCGTTTTCTAGCACACACGTGTCTAGCAAGTTGTACATTTTTAATTTAATTGAGTTTCAGCAAGTTGTAAATTTTTAGCCCAGGATGCACCTAAAGATACGCCACATTGTGCTCCACGTACATGCCAGTGTGTAGTTTTAATCGCAATGACAACCGTAAGGCAAAATTTTAAAGTTCTCCAATTCTCAAATTTTGGGGGTAAAAAAAAAGTGCAAAAAGATGGTAAACACCCCCTCCCCCCCAAACTGTCTGAATTTGAAAAACCACTCCAAAAAAAGCAAAAGCTATACTTATGATATTAATCCTTAGCTGTGCCAGTGCCCCCGCTTTAGTCCTACATATGTGGCTTTTTAATTTACTCAATTGGATTTACATGCCCATATACCTTATGTCAGGGGTCCCCAACCGCCGATCCGCGGACCAGTAACGGGCCGCAGGGCATGTTGCACCGTTCCGCGTACCGGCAGCGAGGAGTCAGCAGCTGCTGTGGAGTTGGCAAGTGCCCGGGGTTGAGCCAGGACCCGCCAGCCGGCTTCACAACACTGACACTTGGTTGTTGCTCATCGGGATAAGGTGAGCAAAGTGCGGGGTTGAGCCAGGACCCCGCTGTATGTCCTGGATTCTAGTACTATGCAGGACATGCAGCAGGTCTTGGCTCCACCCCGCACTCGCCTACCAAACTTTGGGCAACTACATTACACGTTACTTGTCGCTGTGACGTGTAATGTAGCTGTAGTGAAGTTAATAGCAGCATTAGGAGTGATATATCCGTCATCAGTATCCATCTTCATAACCTGCACTGTCCGTCATCAGTAATCTACACCCCCATGCTTAACCCCACCCCTCAAACACACCCCTTCCCGCCCCCACCGGGTCATAGAAAAATTGTCCTGCTGAAACTGGTCCCTGGTGGGAAAAAAAAGGTTGGGGACCACTGCCTTATGTGACCAATGAAGTCAGCTAGTGGTGTATGGTTCGGGAAATGCTGAGACCAGTGATCGCCTGTCAATGATGCAGCCAAGTAAACAAAGCCCAGGTAGGAGAATTGGAGCGGCAGTGCTGATTATATTTCCAAGTCTAACTTTTTTGTGTTATTTTATCACAATTTCATTTTGGGCAAATTCTTTATGATCTTTTAAGGGGATTTGTAGAATATGCCATCATTTTCTTTGGTAGAAGTCTGACTGCTGTAGCCCTCACCATTGCTGAGAATGAAGGGACCACAGTATTTGTCTACCACTCCAGGGCCTTCATATTTCTACTTCAATGTGTTCTTGCCCACCACCAGTAGGTATGCCCCACCACTCACCAAGCCATACCACCTCCTAATAAAATGCCAGTATTTTTAATAATAATTGATATCCTTTGACTAAAACTTGGAAGTTCTGTTTGAACATAGACCTTTATACATTTTGGGCAGAAAGGCTCTTCATGAGTAGTCAAAAAAAAACCTCCTCCCAAATGTATGCATGGTTCCTTTAGAAGCTCAGTTTGGTTCTTCAGGCTTCTGAACGGTACTTTCATGATATCCGTGGTTGCCTTATCTTATTGCTGATCATGCATTTGCTCTTTTACTATCTGCTTTTTTTTTGAGCCGTGTCTTTTTGATGGATTTGTCCATCTATTGTAGTGACTTATTGAAGATAACCTTTAACTTGTGTAGCCGCAACATATTCCACATCACTTTACATATAGTAAACTGTGCAACAAGTTAATATTAACTAGAGGTCCATATATGTGTTGGGAATGTGTGTACAAGTGTTTTATGGCTGTACGAAAGTTTTCTTGGCTTTGACTAGCGTCCCCATATCTTTCCTTTGTAATTAATAGGTGGATGAAACTGCATTTATTGCTTACCGTCGCAGTGTTTGCCAACTTCCTCTCTTACATTGATGGAAATGCCGATCTATAATGCATGGGCATTAATCCATTATTTAGACAGCACTTTCACGTAGGCACTGTCTGCTTGTAGTCCTAAACATCGAGAAGGTTAGTCAAATTGTGAAGTCAGCATTTAGCTTGTATAGAGAATAACACTGTCAAGAAAAGACGAGGACTGTATTCGAAATAATACAGCAAAAATGGAGGCTTTTTGCAGTGTAGCTCCATAGAACATGAATTCTGCGGGAAATTGGGTATTCCTAATGCTATCACTTTCAGGTCTTTCCTCTCGTGGATATAATGATAGGCTGAGATGTTACTGTTAAATAATGTATGGGCATTCATGTATTGTTAATGTTGTGTTCCATTCGGATGAGGGTAAAGAGTAGGTCTGGAGCAGTTTTTTTTTTTTGTGTATTTCACTTTTTTAACCCATTACATAAATTACAACTTGGTTTTTTTTTAAGCCAATTCCATATGTCTTATATTCATTTAAATCTTTGCGCTTACTATTATAGAAATCCAGAGGGTGGTCCTGCTAGTAATCGACTGTTATCTTTGTATACACCCTCATACGGGGAAAGCTATCAATCACTGATAGGACTGCCCACTGGACTCCTAAGCCCTATATGAGCAGAGATTTAAATGAATAAAAGGTATAATTAATTTTATGCCCATGTTTCGCCTCCTTTTATAGCATGTTGCCTGTAGATTCTGAGACGGATTTGCTTTAAGGCTCCTTATTTCCTTTGGAGAACATCTAGTGGTTTGCAGTTCAATTTATAAGTAACTTTCTTGGTAGTTGGATAGAAATAGTCAACGATCTTCTGAACCTTGGCAAGATGGCAGCAGCTGGAGTCTTCTGACGGTCACACTTGTAAAGAATTTCAGATTTTTCTTAACTTGACAAATGAGTAAGTCATGCTGTCACTTCATGTTTCTCGCTTAGCCTTATGCATAATTGGGCAGAAAAATGTGTGATGAAACCCATGGCTGGTAATGTAATTGTACATGTTCTATGACTGGTCATATCAGGCTATACCACCACTGATGGGCAAAGTAATTTATCGGCATGGAAACAACGGCAAGGTCATTAATGGCGCTAAGGGAGAGTACATTGCGAGAGGAGCGTATATGTAAATTAGAGCCTGTCTCGCAGAGATTAGGGTGTAAGAACTGATTGGTGTGTTCTTTTTCAAAATTAGGCTAATGTCACAGCTCGGTGCTCTGGCCAATGTAACATGTAACATTGTTTGATCTTGGGACATAATCCTGTATTATATTAAAACCATAACAGATAAGTATATCTTACATTACTGTTTCTCCCTTTTCTCTGCTGCTCTCTGATGTTCAGCCAAAAGTGATGTTTGATGTCAGACTAATGCAGCATGTAGATTAGTAGAAGCTTTATTGTGTTGTAGCCACACCAGGGACAGACAACCTTCAGGTCTCCAGCTGTTGGAGAGCAACTCGGTACTGATGGAGCATCATGGGAAATGTGACTGCAACAGCTGGGATGCACAAGGTCCCAAATGCATTATTTGCTCAGTTTGACTTTCAACTGCTCCAGGACATAGGTGGAAATAAGTTTATTATACTAAGATTTTGCTTTTGAAGAAAGATTATGAAAGACATAAAATGATGATCTCATCATTTAGAGGAACTCGAAACACAGAAATCTAAAAATATCCCAGTACTTTCTCTCTTAATCTTATACTTTTCTTTGATCCTATTTTGTCAAGAATAAATCAAGAATGCTGTGTCTCAGTAGCTTTTTCCCTCTCTCTCATCCTTCAAGCAGTCCTGTGATAGACTGTAAGACAACTAGCTGCAGCAGGAGCTTCCCCCCCATCTCCTCTGTACTGCTGGAAGAAGAAAAAAAAAAAAAATTAAATCCTAGAAAGACAGCGCAGTAATATTTTTTCCTGTGCCTTGCCATATAGTAAGGGCGAGGGGTTTTGATAAAGTTTTAAATCCAAAATCAAGGTGCTGATCGTAAAGGACATGATACTTTTTATTATTTATTATTATTTATTATTATTATTTTTATTTATGGCGTTTTATTTATGGCGTTTTGAAGGCAAAAGCAGAAGATGATTACATCTTCTGCTTTTGCCTTCAAAACGCCATAAAACTGCACATGTCTTTACCATAAGAGTGAAAAGCAAAGGAAAAATATACTAGTGGTTCAACCTGTTATCATGGAATGTTGTTGATCCCCCAGGACAGCAAAAAAAAACAAAAAACAAAAAAAACAAAAAACAAAACCCTACAAACTCCAAACCTTCAAAAGTCAAAAATTCCAACTCCAAATATATGGCAAGCAAAGTAAATCTATCTTTCAGTGATCCACTTCTCCTAAAATCTAGTACAAGTATGTAATTTTATTTCTTCAGAGTGAGACAGCCAGGCCCAGCAACCTGTGGTGGAATTGCATAATCTTATTTATCTTTCTTATGATGGTACAACTTTATTCTCTTTAGACATAGTAAATGCCTCCTTGTCATGACAGGCCTGTTTGACATAACAAAAATCATATCTATACTGTGCAATGATAGTTATTAGATTTCTCCTACATTGATACAGCAGTACTGTTTCTTTAAAAAGACCGATTGCATCATTCATCTTATATTCACCCTGTTCTTCCTGGCTTTCTAAACTTGTGCCAGGTTAACATAGCACAACGAATAAATTCTGAAGCATTGTCAGATGAAGCCTTTCCTTTTTGCCTTTCAGGGTTCATGAGAAACTTGTTGGCAGTCCAGGGCTGTGGTCTCTATATTGTATAACAACATCTGGCATGGGAAGGCTATATAAGGCCGCAAGAGCACACTGCAGCGTAGAGTGCATGGAGACCATAATGGCACCCTAGAAGAGAGCTGCTCAGACTTAGTCAGGTGCTGTTTGTATGGAGGTTGTCTCTCCTAAAACTAATGGATAGATAGATAGATAGATAGATAGATAGATAGATAGATAGATAGATAGATAGATAGATCCAAAAACATACAAAACCTGTGATCTACTGACATTTCATATACATGGCCTAAGTTGTACTTATTGTGCTGTTTCATGCAGTGGCTCCACGTTGTGCGAGCCGGCCCATACATATGTGATGTCTTTTTAGTTTTCGGGTTGTATTCTATTGTATCAGACATGACATTTGCTGATTACGGACAGTAACATTTATTGCCCCTGGCCATTTATGGTTTGTAGAACAGGAAGTCTGTGTCTCCTAAAATCTTATCACAAAAATTGGGTTTTCTTGTCCGCTCCATGATGCGTTATAAAAGTTTCAATCTATTGTCCGATTTGATCATTTGCTAGCATTGGCTTATGTTCTCCAGCATTTTACTTTTTATTTTATTTTATTTTATTTTTTTTGTCCTGCTGTATTTTGTTTACATAAATGTATATAAGACATATTGGATTAGGGTTGACTCCAGTTCTAAATGGTCCCTTTAAATGATTCAGTAGCTCTAGGCTTTTGGTCTTCACAAGTATAGAATGTGTTTGCCCAGATTTCTTTGAGACCTGCCAACCTACCTGTTTGTGCTTGGTGCTAATGCCGAACCTGACAACAATCACAGACTTCAGAGATCATTGTAACCGTTGGTTTTAACACAATCCAGAACACTTCGGTCTACAGTGTGACCTCCTTTATAAGTATAACCATGCTACGTAAGGATCAGACAACATTGCATAACTTTCCGGAGGTGCATTACCTTAAAGCCTCCATGTAATATACACTCCAGTCATGTTGTCTTTGATCGATCCCCTTCTCTGCCCCAAGATTTTTCCTTCAATACATGGAGCATGTGGCCTGACAACTGCATTGATGATACTGGGGCTTCAGCTATACCTGGAAAAGTATAAAGTACTCAACCTCTTTAAGGCTCCACTCCTACTTTTGTAAAAGGGAGAAAAATCTGTGTAATTTCTCGCAGCTCATTGGTTAGCACAAGGGCCTTGTAGCTCTGGAGTTCTAGGTTCTAATCCAGCCAAGGACAACAAGAGGAGTTTTTGTTCTCCTCCGGGTATTCCTCCCATACTGATAGGGAATTTAGATTCTGAGCCATATGTGGGACAATGTAACTCTGCAGAATATGAGGGTGAAATATCAGTAAGCAAAATAAATCCTAGATAAGTGCTCAAGCCTATGTTCACTTCTTTTGTTGGCGCATACTTTGTCAGTGTTGTCAGATTGGACGTGAAGAATACTGTATGCAGCGCCATTCTTCCTATCAAGATCGCCAAACTCAGTGGACCTCATTGTTATTTGTCAAACACCAGTGTTATGTTTTGTGCCAGACTGTATCATGACTCAAGTGTGAACAGAACATCAGTGGTCCATTGACGGCACAAAGAACCTAATTTTGTGCCATGTACACGCTTATTTTCCTTGATGTTGATGAGACTTGAATGGAGTTCTCAAGTTTTCTTCTGCTTGCAACATTATTGCTTGGACTGTTTGTAAGCAAATATCTTATACCAAGCAGATGTATATTGATACAAAATTACGCCCTTATCGGCGTTGTGTGTGCAGGTACTCGCTCCTCCGGTCGGGAACAGTTAAATGGGCTGTGGCTGGGCCATGTTAAGCTGTCATCTCAATTGTTAGTGTCACCAGTAATTCATGTTAGACAAATGCCTTCCAGCCAGTTTTTGGAGTAACTAGATAAAGATGTCCCCATTTCATTAACAATGGAAATAATGACATCCGGCATCCTTTACAAATTCACATGGTGTAATGCTGGATGATTAAAGCTGCAGAATTCACCATGAAGACGCATCTGGCTTTGTTAGTGCTAGCATTGTCAGATGGATTTCATGTATATTTGCATACAGATACCTACCAAGCAATCTACAAATTAGCTTTCCATTTTGTACGTTATGATGCCCTGGGGAGGATAAGCTGGCCTTTGTCTTTTATCGCCTACTTTGTAATAGTGTATGGAAATAATTCAGGAGTCCATTAACTATTTATGTGCTACTACTTTGTTATACTTCTGTGCCCAAGGTAAAATGTTTGTACAGATCTAGTTATTGGTATATACGTGTAATATTCAATATACTGGTCTGCATATTTTATTAGTGTAGCCAGTAGTGAATAGTTGATGGAATTCTCTTGAATGTTAAAAATCTCTATTATTTGTGTAGATTTTCATCATCTCAAATATATCATAGACGTCACAACCTTATTCTGTAGGAGACTACAAGCTAATACTATAGCGAGTGGTCCGTCACTGAACAGCCCGTGTTCTCATTTATTATTTTTATGTATTGTTACAACAATGGTATTGTGATTAAAACCACTCGAGCATTGGGCTGTTCACATCTTATGCTTTCTAAAAGGAAGGGGTGGCAGCACCTCGAGGAAGGCTGTCAATTAAAAAGAAAAAAGTACAGTTATTGCCGTTATTTATTGCAATTAAAGTCCTTGTCAGGCTTTGCCTTTCCCTCTTTTTGCTTGTTATACAGGTTTTACACTTAGTTTGCTTAGATCGCCTGCCATATGCCTTAAGCAGTTTACGGTTAGGATACACCTGCCTGTACACCTGTTCACATCACATTATCTCATGTACACCTGGCCGGCAGTCGCCCATCTGTCTAGTAATTGATATACATCATATGACCTTACCACAAGGATGGACCCTAATGGTTCTGGCCAATGTGTTACTGCACAGCGTTTTGATCTCATAAAAAATGCTGGACAAAGTAGCGCAAGTATGATGTATTATCCGGTTAAATAGGACCTTTCACCTCCTGGGGCACGTGCGGTTTAATACACCGCTAGCGCGCACTATCGGCTTTCCCGTTCTGTGCCCCTGGTGAAGAGCTATCTGTGCCGGTACCATAGCTCTTCACTGTCAGAAGGGCGTTTCTGACAGTCAGTCAGGCACATTCTTCCCCACAGTAGAGTCTATTGTGCTGTACTGTGAGCGATGAGGAGTTGCTTACCGGCCAGCGATGATGCTGAGCAGTGAGGAACACCCCCCCCCCCCCCAATACTCGTCTATGGACGGTACTATCAGGAGGGGAGGGGGCATTCCTCATAGCTCTCACAGTAAAGCACAATAGACACTGCTGTGAGGAGGGGTGTTCATGACTGACTGTCAGAAACACCCTTCTGACAATGAAGAGCTACGGTATCGGCATTGATAGCTTTTCACCGGGGTACAGAATGGGAAAGCCGATAGTGCGCTGAATTCAGCGCACTGTCTGCCTTCTAGTGGTGTATTAAACAGCACGTGCCCCAGATGGTGAAAGATCCTCTTTAAATGACAGACCCTATGATGGAGAATCGGCGACCATGTTATGGTCACAGGAGTATGTTGGATGCTATTGATGTCTTTCATATAACTACCAATATATTTATATTGTTTTGGTCCTAAGACTGAGCAGAACAGTAGAAATAAAATTGCGGATGTGAACAGAACCATATGCGTTTTGTTGTATTATGAGATGTAGTTGTATATTAGTTGGGGTATTTATTTGTAAGTTCTATATATTAAATATCTCGTGTTAACTTATATCCCCCAGCGGTGTATAGAGTTTGTAATCGTACTCTATCTATGGCAGAGCCGAATTGCCAAATAGCCGTCTGTTCTGGGAGTGTGCAAAGCTACTAGCGCACCTGGAGGAAACACGGCTAGCTAGGACACGCAAACTCTGCACATATGTTTTCCTGTTGGTAACATTTAACTACTGTGCCCTCATGACCCCCAGCAGGTTATTTTACTTTATTACTGGATTGTATGAACACATGACCTGTAAAGTAAAGGAAGATGGGGAACCATTGACCTCCATCTTTGGTCACAGCCACTGCTTGCCCTCCTTGCTTACTTTGTCAACGAAAATGTTTTTGCTCAGAGTGGTCTAACATGGCAAGCTAATATTAACTTTTTAACTTTACTGATGCCCTGACACTTTTCTTTCTGCCACTAAACTTATAACACACTTTTTTTTTTTTCTTTCCCCCCAGGATTTCTTAGGTAGGAGTGACTCTCAAGACTCCCAGCCATGGCTCCGAGGAAGAGGAGTAACCGTGGGATCTCCTTCATCTTCTGCTGCTTTCGAAGCAATGAGCATCCAGAGATCACGTACCGGTTACGAAATGACAGCAATTTTGCGCTGCAGTCAATGGAGCCAGCATTACCCATCCCCCCAGCTGAGGAGCTTGATGTCATGTTTGCAGAGTTGGTGGTAAGTGTCCATGTTACTGTATTACACTAAATATAAAGGGCGTAAAATACGTGTTGAAGATTCAGATGGAGATGAAAGGTCCTGTATATTGTCCTAGAGTACAGTGGAAGGGCAGATCCACTTTCTAGGCAGTAACTCTACTCCATTCTCCTCTCCTTTTCTTTTTCACTTGCCAATAACTGGATTGGCTCAAAGGGAAGAAATGTAATCTTTTATTAAAATGTCACCTTATATTTTAAGTGTATATTTACATAGTGGTGGAGTTATGGCTCATAAAAAAAAAAAACAACAAAAAAAAAACACTGTACAGGTGACTTTGTTTTTTATTTCACATGGTTTACCTTTCAAAACTCTGTGACCATTTACCACATTGCAACAATCCTGTGGCCACTTATAGCACTGCAACAACTTTGTAACCACTTAATGCATTGCAATAATGTGTGCATTTCCATCAGATGTAGTTTTAACAGCACCTCATTTGGTGCACGTGACTATACCTTATACTGGTCCTGGTTCCTGGTAGAATTAATTTTATTACTTTTATTGACTTTTGATAGTCATTGGTGGGATAACGCTAGTATATGCCACTAATGTCTGGTCAGTGGAGTTCAGTATTTGGCTATTCGGCTGTCTGGAAGTAACTGAACTTGTGCCACCGCCAAAACTGTCTGCCCTATATATAATTATAATTTCTACTAAATTGGTGGTTGTTATTAATATTATCTCTTCAGATTGTGTTGTGGATACTTTGATTTGCTTTTGGTGGGGATATAATATGAATTTACAAGTCCTGTATATAACCAGAATCTGTCTTTCCTGATATCACATAGCTGCATTATTGTAAGACTGCAGTTCAGGCTTGTTATCTAAGGACATTGTGTGTTTAACATTCAGAGCTGCGCTCTTCGTCTCATTAAGACAATGTTGTATTCTACGTATTGCTCTGATGCACCTAAAAGCCACCATGAGAACCTTGGTGCAGAGTTATTGATGCTATCTGTGGTCTGAAGCCTAGCTTACTGAATTTTTACTGCATGTTATTCTTTTCTTCAGTTTCTATTATTTGGTGCAGGAATTTGGATACACATTTCTCTGGGCCTTATTGATAATGGAATACTGGGGTAGAATCTTTACTAGCATTTATAGGGTTAACAGTGATTGGCACAGTGACTGCAGACCTGGTAGAGCACATACAATCTACATTGTGATATAGACTTGCATACTCTTCCAAATAGTGGCCTGGACCCCTGGGTTAAAATAGGCTTTTTACCAACCACCATAGTTAAAGGAGTTTTCCCATCTTAATCATTTATGACATGTGCACAGTTTAGCATGCTGATATGCAGGCTGGATATTTTTGTCTGGTTGTCAATTAAATACACCAGTGTATGGTATGAACAGCCATGTTGGCCAATCATTCACCGTCTTGTGCAGACTTACTGCGCTGCATTACAGCTGTCCGGAAATCTCGAGTATATGGCCAGCATTAATGACCAAAGTGTCAGTCCTCCCCTGCCCGCTACTGTACTGTGTATATGGAATAGTGCATTCACACTACGTATATGGATTGGGCACAAATTGAAACATGACTGTGAGTGCATCTTTAGGCTGAGGCCCCACATTGCTGAAACACAGCTACAAATGGAATTGGAAATATATAGGAAGTCTTTATACTTCTAACTTCTGCTCAATCTAGTCCTGGTTTTAGCTAAAAAAACCGCAACAAAATCCTCAACAAAAAAGCTGCGTTTCCGCAAGGTGAGGCCCTGGCCTTAAGGGGGTTTCCAGGAATTTGGATTTATGGACAATCCTTAGGGTAGTCATTATACATGTGATCGGTGGGGGTTGACTGGTGGCTTCATACTGATCAGCTGTACAAGGCTGCATCTAGCACCCTACAATACACAATACAGGTCCAGAAGCATTTTCTCCATGACCTGTGTAGTCACTGGGCACTGGTTCTAAAGGTCAGCACCCATTGAAGTCAATGGGAGTTGAGTTGTGGTACTGTTATTAGAAGCAGCCTCGTACAGATGATCGATGCAGGGGCCACCTGTCGGCCCCACCAATTAGATGTTTATGGGCTATCCTAAGGATAGGATATACTTTCCGAATTCCTGGAAAATCACTTTAAGACCTATGCGAGAGAGGCATGTGCCAATAGACTATATCACATTGGGAGTTTGTCACTTGAAGGGTTTCAATTTTGGTGCAGAACATCCATGTTACCACGTTACACCTGTAAAAATGTTACCATTCTTTCTAAATGTGGTTATTCTAGTTATTTATTTGTTAAATAATGTACAATGTGATTTGCTGCTTTTTTCCCCTTCTTTTCATAAAACTGCAAAAAAAAAATGGCGTGAATGGAGCTGTACAATGCGATTCCTTATTTATTTATTTTCAGATCACTTTTTTACTGTTTAATTATTATAACCTATCAACATACACATTTGTGAGGACACGGTTTTAGTCACCTGCACAACATTTTATAGATCCCCCAGATTATAAGGCCGGCACGTAGCACATGCTGTATACTTGGTTATTAATTGTAAAATATGTCCTCCACATACAACTAGCCCCGAAGTGTTCCCTGGATGAGTCTGTTATGCAAACCTATTGTTGGAATCGATTCAGGGAGTCTGATCACTTACTGTTTACTCTGCCTGCCCAGGAATAATGATCATGGCCGCTGCATCCTGTAATATAACACATGGCCAGGGCTTCCTTATTTACATGGCACAGAAAACCGCCTGATGAAAAAGTGTTCCTTAAACTGATAGGAGAATGTAAATGCTAAGCAAACACCAAGGTCTATTTGCCTTCACAGTTTATTTTTAGCTTGTGATGTAAGTTCTGTAAAGTGGTGACTTCTATTAATCTTGGCGTTGCTGGCAATGGAAATCAGGCTGTAGGTGCTGTTGGGTTATTAGGACTAGCAGCAACTTCGGACAAGCAATCGCTCTTGTCTTAGACCTCGTGAAGCAGTCCGAGCCTCGTGCATGGAAGTCTGTAGGCACATGACTTCTGTACTAAGAAGCAATAAGGCTAGGGGGCTATACAGTGACACATTTTGTGCGACAGATAGTTTTAGACAAGTCGCAAAACCAGAAACGTTGGTGACTTGCTGAAAAAAATCCAATCAGATTGCAAATGGGGTCATAAACAAGTCTGTCGCAAGAGAATTGCATTGCTGTCTATACTGGCATGGGTTGCAGCCTGTGACCGTTGTGACTGTGGGTTGACATGACCCTAGCCTGGTTACATGTGCACCATATGGTGCATTATATTATTAAGATGCTATAGCATCTGATGGAACATAACACTTTATTTTTTCCCTTATGGTTTGCATATAAATCTGGGATTACCTTAGTCTCGTTTCCATTCTCATCGTACAGTCCTGTATCTCTGAGTTACCAATCATTCCGGATATGGGATGTTACTGGCGGTGGAGGTTGTCACCGGAATATAGATGTTACATAGCAAATTTATATCTGTATCCATGTGGTGTGTCTACTCACTGTCATGATTTGTAGTTTAATGATGGCGTTGCGCTAGACCACAGTGTAATTTTCCATGCTAGCTTGTTGTATTCGGCCTGTCTTAATTATGTATTTCATATTGTACTCTCCAAATTAAAAAATAAAAAATATTGCCCCCTTGGGTATACTCCCACAACGTAATCTCATAAATGTTATTTCAGATGTGCTGAAAGTAGGTCGTGTGTGTATCTGTTTGTGATTTGTTGTTATTACTCCTCCGGCCATGTGGTTTTCATACACTTCGTTGTATATTGTGCTACCACAGAATACAATCTAGTCCATTCATACAGTCACTCTGCCGTTTTCTTATACTCATATCATGCAATTTATATTAGGTATAATATCCACAAAATAATAGCGTGCCCCCAAATCAGAATATTCTCCTAAATCCAATGCCAAGTGAAATCTGCTGGAAGGGTTTGGCACAGACTCCAGACTTCTTCTAATCTGTGTTGCCTGTACGGCCTCTGCAGTGACATTATCACATAGCAATAGGAGAGGCCAAGGTGATATAGGACAGACTGTCTTGTCCTGCATCCACTTCCTGCAGTGGCCTAATATAAGAAATTAGAACAATGACCACCTCACATTTTTGAATAACTGCTATAGGTGTAGTTATGACGGCAATGCAGACTGCCACACACATAGGATTATGTGGCATGTTTGTATAACCTGTATATCCTGTGTTATGTAATTATAAGATATGTATAGAAGCTTATATAATGTAGAATATTCCCACATATAATATGCCAAGGCCATAGGGTGGATACCAGAGCTGTCTTCTATTCATCTGAATTTTGTTAGGCCGAAGAGTGACTAAAAATGGTGTATCCAAAGTTTTGGGAACGATTTCTCCTTAGGGAGATTGCATTGTAGGCTTAAGGAGTTTTATAGGCCATGCTCCTCCAGAAAAGAAGCTAAGCAAATTTGCTTTCTTTTAAAGGAAGAGAACGCTGTGCCACCCTCACCACCTTGTAAAAGGTGGCAATCTAAGAAGTCAATGACGACTCTTTAATCAAGTATTGGGACACTATTAGGATGAGCTAAATTGTATACCATTTCCCCAGGGAGCATTGCATGAGCTATAAGATTCCTTGTGGCTTCATTGCACCCTTACTATGAGGGGAAAAGTCTTAGATCCCCACAAAGGCTTTTCAACTCAGCCAAAGCAGGGGGTCCTTTAAGACTGTTGCCAATCCCAGGACGTAACCTCAATACTAGTATGTTGTGGACAGCTAGAAGAGAGAGGGAAAAGTCATTTTTAGATAAGCACATCCTTGCATAGCCTTTAGAAAGGATATTTCACACCTACCTTTAGTATGTAAATTGCCTCAGAATATTTTGAATATGTCCTTTTTTTATTCATATGCTAATGAGCTTCCACCGTGCGTCGGAGGTGTCTGTGATCACTGTCTGCTCTATGTGTATGTATAGCAGAGACCAGTCATCAGCACTGCAGCCTCTGCTATACATACACATAGAGCAGACTGTGATCACAGACACTTCCGGTGCACAATTGAAGCTCATTAACATATGAATAAAAGCGCACTTATTCAGACACTACTGAGGCAATTTACATACAAAAGGTAAGGTGTAAAATAGCCTTTCTAAAGGCTATGCAAGGATGTGCTTATCTAAAAATGACTTTTCCCAGTGATAGAGCCACTTTAACTTGGGGTCTGTTCACACCTGCATTTATCACTGACTCTTATTAATCTGCTTCTGCAGCATACAGAGTTTCATCAGAGAGGTCTGTCAGGTGGCATCTGTCTTGTGAACCTTCCCTTGCTTATTTTTTTTTTTTATTTTTTAGATATTTTATTTTGTTTTTATACCGGCTTTCAGAAAACTCCACATATCTGCCTCCCATTCACTTCAAAGAGAAGCAGTGTTAGATTTTTTTTTCAGCTATGAAATTCCATCTGAAACTCCCATTATAATGAGGCAGTTTTTTTTTTGTCCACTTCAGTTTATATGCTTGCAAAAGCAGAGGCAGAATTATTTTTGACCCTTAAATAAAACTGTGTGAATATACCCCTAGTCTCATTTACTGACAGAAAACGCACATCTTGAAAATGGTGAGTTTTAGAAGCACAAAGTGTATTATACTGTTTATAGTGAGTAAGGCTTTACGTAAGAATGGAGGTCATAGTAATGGACATATAGCATAATTCACAGGTCTAAATGGGTCTAAGACGTAAAATGTATAGATTTCTATCATGAGCTATCAGTGAAGTGTGTGATGTCCCCCTCCTCTCCTTCCTTTTGGGGTAGATGACACACTATATGCTGCAATGGCAATGACTTCATCCACTGTACCGGAGATGACTTGTTAATTGTCACTTCCTGTGACCCGGGAGACCTGTCTGTATGACCACGGTGCGGAGTGAGTACGGATAGGAAATGGAGGGATGTATTGGAGGAAGGAGACTTAACTCACACTTCCTTTTCAGTATACATTAACTTTCCTTGTCCTAAGGGAAAGCAAACGACATGGGGCAATATAAAATGCAACCCAAGATATTAGTGAGCTCTTCTTTGTTAGTTCCCAGCTCCCCTTTTTATTTATCGCCATAATAGTTATATAAAACCAAATCCCCACATGTGCGCCATTTTATTTTGATGTCCAGGCTGGAGATGTCTCTCAAATATATTGATTAGAAGTGAAATAGTCATTTTTAATCCGTATACCTAGCGACTAGTATTATATAGAAATCCTTGCTTTTTCTAAGCCTAGGAGTCCGGTAGATGGTCCGACTAGTACATGAGACTTCCTCCTAGACTCCTAAGTTTAGAAAGAGCAGAAATTGGATTTTCTAAACTATAAGTCATATTGAATCTTCTCTGTCAATCTGCTCAGCTCCCCCTGCTCTATAAGATCGCCTACAGATAGGATTGCATTTTCAACCTGACCTGTTCCCTGTAAGCCCCTGTAAGTGATTTTATTGTTTTCTTCTCACAATCTGTTTTTCTCCTAATTCCCGGTAATTACAGGGTTGGTGGATATAAGGTGACACTCCAGACCATAACAAGAGGGACAGGTTTAATATGGGCTGTTGCATCTGGTGCTATATGGAGTTGTTTGATGATAATTTATATCTATCCCCTTTGCTTTAAGAGCAGCTGATGGCATTATTCTTACTTCAAAAGGGCAGCGCGGCACCCGAGCATCTGCTGCTAATTTATGTGGCAATGAAAGCCAAGCGGCTTCAGAACTTAGTGCAGGTAATGAAATATTAAGAGCAGTCTGTTTCATGTTTACCTGCCATGTGCACGGAAAGCGTGCAGCCGGGAAATGAGATGGTTTCAAAGAGTCGCGGGTGCTGAAGGCTTCATCTGCTTCACTCATGTGTGAATAAAACACAAAACCGCTCTCTTCCTGAGCTTATATGGACTGTTCACCTGTATAATGCACAGAGGGACTAACATTTCTTCCTAAAATACTCAATACCTGATAATGCTGTCCATACATCACTACCCCGTAAACCCCAAAACATAGGGCTGGACTGTCTGCACATCTTATGTGTTTGGGGACCACTCAATTCTCCCCTAACCACAAGTATTGGGAGAGGCAGAAGATGAACACAGGTGGTCACTTTGCAAACCCATTCAAGTGAATGGGTTTGAAAACTGACTGCTGCGTTTCCGTCCCCTGTCCACTTTCTCGGGGCAGAAGACGTAAACTGCCGGATTGGCTAAAGCAGAGACCGGGCGCAGGTGTGAACCCGCCCTTCTAAGACAGGATGTTCAGACAATTCAGGAAAGGTGACATGTCCTCTTTAACCAGGTAGGCTACAAGGGTCTGGAAAGACATTGGGTAGAATTTACAAAGACCAGCCTCTTTGTATGCCAGTCTTGCTGGAGTGAGATGCCTCAAAATTAAGAGGCTTCAGCACATCTTACAAGGCCTTCAGCACCAGAATTGATGTGTTCGCCAGCCAAGGACTGATAAAGATTTCAGGTATAACTCACTCCAGTTTGTCAGGCCAAGGCGTCCCTGTCCTGCTTGTCCATATGGTGACCAGGGTGCAGAAAACTACAAAGTGTTTGGTGCAAATTGAGGCCATACCTCAATTTTCAGGCATAAGTCATGTAATAAATTTCCCCCATTATGTGCTAACACCTACTTGAACTCATTCACACAATTTAATTGATAAAAGGTGATGCTCGTAGTTCTGGAAGCTTCTACCCAGGATTCTGGTTAATGGATTGTAGGTAATTTGTATGACAGGTTGTTTGTTCAGTGGGAGGAAAATAAGCCTAACGTGTGTGTATGTATGTATGTATGTATATATATATATATATATATATATATATATATATATATATATATATATATATATATATATATATATATATATATATATTTTTTTTTTTCCCCACCTTAGGATGAATTGGACCTCACAGACAAGCACAGAGAAGCCATGTTTGCCCTCCCAGCTGAGAAGAAATGGCAAATTTATTGCAGTAAAAAGAAGGTAGGCACAGTGTGAACACAATACTCGCCATCTTATGATCTAAACGATTTTACATTATCCACCGGAAAATCTAGAACAGATCCAGTCCACAGCAGTGTTTTCTCATAGTGTTGTGTCTGCTGTAGAAAAACAAATGATATAAAGCATACCAAATAATATAAAGCCATTTATATGTTGGATGCCCTCCAGGTGGAAGACAATGTTCTCCTGTTTGGGGCTGCGGTTTTTGATTGAGCAAAATTTGAGGAGGTGCCACTGGCAGACAGTATTACTTGTCCTATAATAACCATTGAGGAATTGATTTTTCACCCTCCTGTCAGACCTGTGTACAGTACGGATTATGTGGTGTGTTAAGGACGTCTTCTGTGCTCATACATGACGTCAGATCTGTCTCCATGGCCAGTTTTTTGTCTCCACTTGTGAACTGCCTACAGTTACTTGCTTTCATTTGTTTGTCCTTACAAAGATCCAACTTTCTATAGCTAGAGTTGGATGATACAATTTTCACTGTCTGCTGCCACCACTAGGGAGAGTCTAGATCCTTTATCTACTGAAAGAAAAAGCAAATCAGTGGTATCTAGCACTTGAGCTCCCCCTATTGGTGGCTGCAGGCATCCAGAATTCTACCATTTTAAGTTAGGGATATACAGTGATGTTGGTCCCAGATTTGTTATGCTAAATTTCAACCAATGATCATGAATGTAGTAGCACTTAAAAGGGTTTTCCCAAATACATAACCATTTATAAATTTGTAGGTAATGTTACCCACAACTGCAGTTATCAATAATACATTGAGTGAGTAGCAAAGCACCGCCACACAGTATAATATGCTCCACAGTGGCCACCACACAGTATTGTATGTTCCACACTGACCCCCCCCCCACACACAGAATTATATGCTCTGCAGTGGCCCCCACACAGTATTATTTGATCTACATTGGCCCCCCACACAGTATTATTTGATCTACATTGGCCCCCCACACAGTATTATATGATCTACATTGGCCCCCCACACAGTATTATATGAACCACACTGGCCCCCCCACATAGTATTATATGCTTCATAGTGGCCCCCACACAGTATTATATGCTCCCAAGAGCTCCCCCTATAGCTGGTGCTATTATTATACTCTGGGGTCTTCTCCAGGCCCAGGGGAGGTGATTAAAAATTACAAACACTTATACTCACCTTAACTTGCCTCTCCTGGGCATCCTCGCTCCATCTGTGTGTCTTTAGCATCGTCTTGGGTCCTCTTCTGTCTAGCGACTGAGGTCTCCCGCTCCAGACATCACTGCTGAGGCCTGTGACTGGACCTCAACGATCATGTGGGGTGCGATGACGTCATTATGCTAGCACACCCCATGTGACCGCTGGGGCCCACTCGTAGGCCTAGCAGTGACGTCGGGGGAGCGTGACCTCAGTCACCAGCAGGAAGAGCCCCAGGAAGGATGCTGAGCTCAGGAGAGGTGACTAAGTAAGTATTTTTTTTTTTTTTTTTTTTAAGTCGCCTCCCCTGGGCTGGCATCAATTGGAAACTGGCCCCAAATGCATTTTTCATACTGAGGACGTATGCACGCGACAGGTCATCAGTATCTGATATCTAGGGTTTCAATACCTTGCATAGGTGATTAGTATGAAATATGTATTTGGGTCCAGAAAACACATTTAAGTGGGGTTTTATAGACTGATATTTATCACCTATCCTTATCTCATCATTATTAAATTATGGGGATCAGTCACCCCACACTGATCAGATGATTTCATTGGCCACGGTACTACAGCGAGTTCTATGGCCACTTCATTGTTCACCAGGCTCAGCTACACACGTTCAGTATTGCTGTGACTGGTATTGCCACTCTCTGCACCCGAGTTCCAGTTAGGTCTATGGGACTGTGTAATAAAATGCATCATAACCCTGCCAAAGGAGAAAACTTATTTTGAAGGCTGTACGAGTGAACATATGTCCTGGATCAGTTTGGACATTAGAATGCTTATTTCCGTTATGTAGGAGATGGGTATCCGTCCCAAACAATGAAGATGAAGGTCATCACACTTGTGTATAGTGCTGTGTGAGCAATGCCTCTAACTGTGTGGAACAGACACCCTGCAGCAGGTTAATACGCTTGTAAAGAGCATCTGAGCTGCAGATTTTACTGTCCTCTCTGCATGGTACAGACTGCTGGAATTTTATTGAGTGTTACCTCCGAATTATCATGGCAGATAATGGGTGAACATAATGAAGTGACTTGCACAGACCATTTATTGCCAATAGTTTAAGTATTCACTTCATGGCCAGATATTTATTTATGACATAATGAATGGGTTAAAGATCTGTGTCCCAATGTTACTTGTAAACTATCACACAACTTAAGTGTTACAATGTATTTGTGTAGACAATCTTCTAACTGAGGTAAGGCCCGGTTCACATCTACGTTCGGGTTTCCGTTCTTGGTGTCCCCACAAATGGAAACCTATCCTCATTAAAAAGCGGTTACCTAAAGGAATCCCACGAACCCCATAGACTACAATGGGGTCCGTGTGGTTTCTGCTCAGTATCCGCACAGAACATGCAGAGAGAAAAGTCCTGCAAAGAGCAATATAGTCTATGGGATTTCCTTTAGGTAACTGCTTTTTAATGCGTATAGGTTTGTTTGGAGGGGTGGGTGGGGGGATCCCCGAATGGAAATCTGAAATCAGATGTGAATAGAGCCTCAATAGCAGCAGAACAAATATCTCTCTTTTCCTGGATGCCAGTCTAATGGCTTCTACCTACACTGATACATTGTAACAAACACCCCTTATATGAACAGGACCTCAGCCCGTGATTTAAGAATTTTTCTATGCACTAACTGCAAGAGGATATATTCACCAATGAGGTATTAAAACACTGTATTAGAAAATTGCTAAAGTTTTTATTGTAAAGTGATTAACCATTATTTACATAGAACAGGACATCTCCCTTTAAGTAAACCGGTCGTGTTATATATGGTGTCTGACCTGCGGTTATCCTATTAAAGCTGGTATGAGCAAACTGGATTCACTGTAAATAGTATTTTATACATGTAAATTTCTGTTTTATATGCTTAGGAGTCCAGTGGGCGGTCCTATGCAGTCATTGACAATTTTCTTGTACAGTGATAGCTTTCACTCAGAGTTGGACCACCCGCTGGGCTCCTAAGCACAGGAAGACCAAAGATTTACATGAATAAAATACAAGCTGAATCTTGCCCCATAAAACTGTATATTAATATGCTCGGCCATTCTTGCTCTATAACCTGCGCTACGTATAGGACTTTATGTACATCATAACAGGTTCACTTTATAAATACAGTCCCTGTACAAGATCAATGAGATGCCTGGAGCTATGGCTATATGGAAGTGATTTATTTATTTAGATGCTCATGTCCGTGTATATATACATATATCTGTATATACATATAGAGCTCAATGTAGGTCATGCATCCATATACAAAACTGCATTTCTGAAAGTGGGCACATTTGGGAAATCCTCTTGAGAATAAAGCCAAATGGCACCGCAAAGCCAAAATCTCTTTTATATTTGTTTAATTTCCCTTATTTAGATGTGAGTGTCCTCTGCAGACAATGTCTTTTATGTTTCCAGCAGACCATCACTCCAGTACAATGTGTCAGCCATATTTCCTTTTTTCTAATAAATCCTGGTTCTTAGATGTTCACTTGGAGAATAACATAATTATTCCGGCTTTTTAGTACAAATGTAAACCAGTTGTGACAACTCATTCTAAGAATACGGCTTGTCTTTCCTCAGCAGGTCTTCCCAGGGCATCTTTTCATCTTCAAGACTTTCTTCTCTTTAGTTTATATATAGAAAATCACAACACTGCATTAATTCATGTGCAGCTTTTCCAGATTTGGTCACTGAGCTTGTGGAAGGGTGGGTGGGTGGGGGGGGGGGGGGTTGTTGTGCAAGGATGGTGGTCAGGGGATTACTTCCCTCAATGCATGTCATCTATCCGGCTGCTCTAAGTGGATCATATTGTGTGCTTTATTTATCCCCGCCATAAACCCTGTTAGAGATATGTATATTAAAGCTTATTTTTGTCTTCACTTTTTTTTTTTCTTTTTAGGACCAAGAAGAAGATAAAAGTGCTACAAGTTGGCCTGAGTTCTACATAGATGAACTAAATTCTATGGCTGCTGTAAGTATCCGCTGCCTGTATGGGTAGAAGTGGTTGGTTGTGAAACTAGAACTCCTGCTATTCTCATTTACAGAGGTTGTATCAAGTCTACACTTCACGAGATAATGGGTAAAGTGTCTGAAAGGTGGGGGGTCCAACTCCTAGGAACTACTCTAATTATAAGAATGGGGTACCCCTATCCCAATAAAGCACATGGATGCTGTCTCTATTCAACTCTAGGGGACTGACAGACTTTGCACTTGACTTATCTTTGGCAGTCCCATAGAGATAAATAGAGGTGTGATTAGTGGTGTTCCTAGTGGCCGCATCCCATCAATCAGACACTTATCACTTGTAATTAGGGTAGAAGTTATAAACTTGGCACAACTCCTCTAACCACACTTTGAACAGACTGGTGACAGAAGATACTGCTCAGAAATATACTGTATTGGGAAAGTCTTAGGGAGCATTCTCACGGAGTAACGCGGCACGCAATTTGGCGCGTTTGCGCCGCGTGTTTTACGGAACGTGTTTGCCGTCGCGTTAACGCCGCGTTTACATATTAGACTTTTTTCATACTGAGTCTTGGCCGTGAGACTTGGACTGTGTGTGAGCCGGATTTACTAACATGAACACTATGCCAGTAGATGAACCTCTAGTACTATAGTTATCGATGATGCTGGAAGTCCCTGCGTCTCCACTATATACTGTCCTGTAGTGATTATGGTATAGGACTGTATGAAGCAGAGAGGCATTGGCTAGTATCATAGAGGACTATAATGCTAGGAGTCCTTGTATAGTATGATGTGCATTCTGGTAAAACCAGCTCACGCACGGATTGAGTATCATGTCTGAGACTTGGATAGTGTGAAACCAGCCTTAAATGAACACTTCAGACATAACCCATGCCCTGTGTATGGCTACTAAAAGTTTGGAGAGAATTCCTTTATTGTTCATTGGAGTGTTCCTTTACTGACCATTACTGTGTCCATCTAGCTCATTCCTTCCCACTCATTTTGGACAGCCTGCCTCTGTTTATCAGTCACACACTAAAGCCTTGTCTCAGTACTGGCCTTTATCTGGGCCGTTGAATGGGTGTCAGTGATAACATTTATTTGGAGGGTGTGATGTCCATGCTAAAGATGTGAGGGGATGGTGGCACCGCACAGCTGTCAGGCAACTGCAATGTGGAAATCTGCCAGGTGCATACTCCAGATAGAATAAATATCTCCTCACATCTCTCAAGATAAACATAACAAATAGAGGATCTTCTGAAAAGAGCAGTTGTCTTATCCTCTCGTGGCCAAGAGTCTTGTGCGGGGTTTGCTCTGGACAGCTGAGATTCTTTGTGTAAAGTCAATAGGGACTTTGGCCTGGGCTGAATAGATAGAAGAGCATTAACATGAGATTGCTGGCTTCAGCTAAGCAGCTATCCTGAAGTTTCTGTCCACAGTTTTCTTAAGAATGCTGCACCGTTGGAGTTTATGGATATGTCACTATAGGCAGTCATCATAAACTTGATTAAAGAGAATCAGCTTTATTGAACCGATCATTCCAAATCCAAGTCTATTCCACTAGCCATCACCATTCAGACATGTGGAGAGGGGAACTTTTTTTTTACAGTCACAGTAAGTTAAAAGAAACCGTAGTCTCCTATCTCCCATGGCTCCTGTTCAGATCCTGTCCGGGTCCTCCGCTTGTCTCTGCTGTCTTATTCTTCTCAACAGTCATTAGATGAAGTGGATCAATACTGCGGCCGCTTTTTAGCTGAGTGAAACCTACTGTTGGTTGTGAGGGATCAAGAAGAGCAGACTAGCATGGCCGATCAGTGCCAGCTAATCTTTTATTTATTTTAACCCATTTATTTATTCTTCCCATTTGAGACACATGCCCTGCTCAGCTGATGGGGGAGATGTCTGTCTGCCAAATAAGCAAGCTTTGTAATGTTTATGGCCAGCTTAACCCCTCTTGAATGATAAGAGATTAGATTCAGTTTTACATCCCCTTTGATAACCATGTCTAGCCTAGGGTGTAAGAGAAGTCGTCTATGGTAGTATAATAAAAGTATTGTTACACGTACTGATAAAATGATATGCCTTGTATCGTGATAATGAAGGCAAGGCTCACAGTCTATAGATTATATATGTGCCTAATGTATATATTTTATTTTGTTGTCCATAATGGGATGGACTATGAACTAATACTGGTTATAAGGGGTATACTTACATTGCCGACCACTGTAGTTGCATCCGCTAGGCAGAGGCTCCGGGTAATCTCTCCCTGCACTGCTGGGTACAGTTAGCTGATAAGATTTATAGAAAATGGTAATTTGCCTATTACACAAGTCTATATGGTGTAATTAATACATTAGACACTACATTGTATATGTGGCTGACTTCATTACAATTTCTAGGTCAGTGAATCACTGAAGGGTAGTCGGAGTGTCTCCATATTATCACAAAATCATTAGTTCACATTGAAGTGCAGTAACGTATAACAGTAAGACAAGTCGTCTCCTTTAATGTACATTGAATATGATTTTTAAGGCTACACTTTATAGCTGGTGTCAGGCATTGACCACTCAAGGGTCGTTCTACCAGTTGGAAAGAAATAATAAGTTAGTCAAAATCTCATATAATGTGAAAGGACTGTGCAGGGGTAAACGGTAGAGGTCTGCAAGGGCGAAGACAGATTTTGGATAGTAATAATAGGATTTACTGCATTATTGCAATATCTAGTAAGCTTTAACAAACCTGAGTTTTTTCACATTCAGTTTGATTAAATTGTAGAAGTCCGTTGCCATGACTACATTCAGATTGGTCCCCTCGTTATTCCCCTCTCGGTCCTACAAATGATGCATAATATAGGTCTTGGCATCATAGGATGCATATGCATGTAAAGTAGCCTTTAGGTTCAGCTGACTATCTTCTGTGCATAGGGTCTTGGACTTTTACCCCCAAATTTATTGTCTTTCAAGTGTCTTATCCTTTTCTTTAAGGAGTGATAAGCCACTGCCAGTCATGTCGGGTGGTAACATTCCCCTCTCTGATTCACTACACATGCACTGCCTAGCAGAGCTGAGCATGCATGTGTATTGGGAAGCTGCTAGCTGAACAGCTGGTGTATGGCCATTCTAAAGGTGTTTTACCACAAGACATTTACAAGTTATCCATAATATATGCCATAAGTGTTTGATGGATGAAAGACCTGCACCTATCTGTAAAACTGTCCACCCCCACCTCACCCGGATACCATCCCAAGCTCACCTGGGACTGCTGATGGTCTAGTTTATGGAAAAAGCCGAGCTGTTTCTGCAGCTTCCATAGAAGTGTATTAGACTTATGGAAACGGCGTAGAACCATGCTCTATGCTGTTTCCATAACTTGAGATGCTGAATCAGCATAGCTTACTGTTATATGCTGTTCCTGTAACCCCCACTTGCTTTTGTGAGAGTTACAGAAACAGCGTAGCTCATGAGATATGCTCTATCTGCAAACCTGACCACCACTTATGGAGCCGCATCTAGTGAGGCAGTTCTTAAGATAAATGCAGATCTTGGCGATGGGAATCACAACACTGTACAACCCTGGTGGCAGGGATAATGCCACCAAAAAATAAAGTTGTTACTCGCTCCTTCCTTACTACTCCATTATAGAATAGCGGCTCCTGTTCCTCTTGCCTACCCATGTTGTCCGGACAGTAGGAGGACCTCACCGACTACAGCCTCAAGCAGTCACTATGGCTTGTGATTGGCTGAAGCTGTAGCGATTGACATCATCCTCTTGCATTAACATTTTTAGGAGAATTTACATAGGAACTGAAGAAGGTAGAGTTCTTTCATAAAAAAATAAATAAATAAGGGCCACAATTGTTTCATGGATAATACAAGTAGTCACTAAACAGACATGCCAGGAGTAGTGACAAGTCTTCTAAGGTGTATTGTGCAGGTTGAATGGGATGACCAGTTTGCGCTGGGAATTTCCTTTAAGAAGTTGCTGTAAAGCCCTGGCTATAGGATATTAAATACAAAGCAGGTTGTTTGATGCTGTCCTTAGTTTTTGATTCCACTTAATATTTACAGGAATATAATAATAGAATAGCACCGTTCATGTGTAAAGAAGATTTTCCTTTACTAAGAGCAGTGCCGGGGGCTTGGAATATATTGACTACGCCATGGCTAATGGATAAACAGCCACTGGATCCTCTATACATTCACATGTAGCAGCTGCATATTAGAGAGATTAAGGCTCCCTCCTCTGTGCTGGCTTTGTTGAATTCTGCAAGGGAGGGATGGAATAAATGACATAACTATTCGGCTAGCCCTGCAGGGCACAGGATTGCTTTGTACCATTGCTGACAGCTGTCCACATGTATTACCATGGGGCAAGTCACATAATACAATAGAATTAACCCAACCGTCCTGTTTCCCCTGTTTTATCCAGTTCACTTGTTGAAGGCTGGGGATTTGCACTCATTTTTGCAGACTCCACTGACCTGTTGCCTTGTTTGTCTTTTCCTTTCTATACACAATTGCAAACATGGAGCATTTCAGCACTTGATTCTATTGTAGGATTACAAGTCTGGCAATTGGAAATTGATGAAAGGGATTTCTAAGCTCTACTTTCTAGGAACTTGGCCTTGCTTTTTATTTCTGGCCTTCTATATTATGTATTTTTGACATTTGCTCTTAATTTGTATTTGTTTCATTAATAGTCTCATTGTAGTGTAAACATAGAGGGATCTGTATGCAGATACAATGAGACATTTTAAGAGGTCATGACGCTTAGTCATTCTAAAAGATCGCAGTTGGTTGCCTAGACATCTAAGACATTGACTCTGGTGTGGGCCCCAGAGCTGAAAGCTTACTGCTGCTCCGAATGAAGGGGTCATGTCATTCTGTATAAGAAAGAAGCCAAAAGGACTTAAATATACTTGGCCTTAAATGTCACACATTATGGTTAACTAGGAATACATGTTAAAGGGTCTTGTCATGACTTAAAGGGATTTTTTTAGTGGCTGAATGTTTTCTAACCCATTCTGAGCCTTTCGTAAAAATAAACAACAACAAAAAAAAAGAAACCGTATTCTCTTCTCTCATCCCCCACTCCCAATCTGATGCTTCCCAAGTTCCCAACCAGTCTCTAATTCCTGGTCCCACCTGATATATAACCAACCGCTAGCTACATTGTGGACCTGCCTCAGACAGTGCGTGTATTTATGTATTATTAATTTAATTTAAGATATATATAATATATTGTGGGGAAGTTAGCTTGGTAGAAGCAGTGGTGCGGACCCAAACAGTCAAGACAGGGACACAAAATGTGCAGCAAACTGGTTTATTTAGAAGAAAAAAAAGAAAAAAAAACAGGAAAATAAATACCGTAAACCTTGACTTCAGGAACAAAATAAACAAAACAAAATACAGCCTTTAACTTCAGGCAAAAGCAAAATAAAAACCTGCTCGTCCGAGCACCTAGCTAAACAGAACGGGTAACCGAACTATACGTGTGGCTTACTTCCAGGCACACGAACTTAACATGAGCAATATAGTCTCACCGGAGTCAGGGTTACAGGACAGAACCACATACCTCCTAGGCACTAATGCTTGGCGATCAAGCAGTAAGAATATGGACAGCCTAGGAATTGGCCATTTTAAGTATACATTTATCATGGTATTGGAATATTTCTGCAAATGCTTAAAAGGCTTATAAAATAGCGAATTATTGGGGATTCTCTCTGTTAAAGGAGTCTTCCCGCCAGAAGTAAAATAATTTCAAGTAAATAAAAAAATAGAGAAACCCCCCCCCCCCCCAAAAAAAAAAAAAAAAAAAACAGCTTGGAATGTTGTAAAATAACTTGGACCCCCCACTGCTCTGGTCTTTTTGCCGTGTGGTCCCCTGACTGTCTCTACTTCCAGGCCTAGTGACATCCTCCGTTGCTCACATGTTCCATGGATTTTTTATTTTTTTTTACCTGCAAAATTTTGATGTTCTAAAACAATTGAAATAGTTTTGCAATATCCCACTACTACAGAGGGTTAAACCTGATTTTTCTTGGGAGAATAAAAAATTGTGTTAATCTGGATGATATTAATCATTGTCTGCTATAACAGCAGATGGTTTAACCGGGCACAGAGTGCCAGCCTTCTGTCCCAAAATCAGCCCCCGTCAATGTCCTGTTCTAGTGTTTTCGTGACTGATTATAATAAAACCCTATAAATTGAGTCTATTTTGTTATGTTGGTTTATGTTGGTATTTTTGCTCTACACTCCCATGATGTAATAAATAGCTAATGATCCCATTAAACTCTTAATGAACGAGCAATTAACTTCCCCATTTCCCATGTCGCAGAGGAGAACATTATTGGCAATGGAGAAAGAAGATGAAGACGAAAGGAACAAAACTATAGAGAGCTTGAAGACTGCGCTAAGGACGAAACCTATGAGGTCAGTACCATTCATTTGTCTCTTTACAACTTTTTATAGTGGATGAGATCATATTAACAAACCTATATGTCTTCTTTGAAACTGAAGGACTGGTTATAGTGAAAACTGTTCAATGTTTGTGAGCGCCCGGTAAAACATGTGTAAATGTGGTCTTTTTCCTTGAGGTACATCATGGGTATTATGTGGCTGAATGCTTATTGTTGAAAGTAATTCATTTTCGTATGGGTTAGGGCAACTTTGGCACTATACATGCTGCATCTGAAAACCAGAACTCGCCACGAGGGTCAATAGCCACACACTGCTCCATGTACCAGCATGCAGCCGTTAGCCCCTGTAGGTGGGCAGGGCCTTAGACATGGCATGGATGAGGGCAGAGCTGTAGGCTTGTATCTATTCTAATAGCAGAAACCGATTAGGGGGCAGACTATGATTAATGGGGTTATTCACTAAAGCAGGACTAAGCAAACTTCGGCACTTCAGCTCCTGTGAAACTACAACTCCCAGCATGCACACTTGCTCTGCTGTTCTTATAACTCCCATGGAAACGAATGGAGCATATTGGGAGTTGTAGTTTTACAGCAGATGAAGTGCCAAAAGTTGCTGACCCCTGCACTAAAGTATAGTGGCTTCATGATACAGATGTGCACACAGAGTTTTTGGGTGCTGATTTTGACGCAAAATCCGCCTCCAAAAAAAGCCTCCCAATAGAGTTCTATTGGGAGGCCTTTTTTTGGAGGCAGAGTTTTTTGGCACTGATTCCACCTCAAAATCAGTGTGCACTGCCCTAAGGGTATGTTCACACGGCGGAATTTGCATTCTGCATGTGAACACTTCCATGCGGCTAGCTGCGATGGGATGCTGGTGCAGTGCGCCAGCATCTTGTTGCGACATTATGCTCCAGATTAGGCCCAAAGAGTGGGCCTAATCGGGAGGAAGCCTCGCACCGCGGCTGAGTCAGCCACGGAATCTGTGGCAAGATAGCACAGCGCGCTTCTTTTTTCCGCTATTAGCTAGTGGAAAAAAGAAGTGAGCGGCTCCCATTGAAGACAATGGGAGGCGGATTCCTCGTCAAAATCCTGTCCAAAAAAACTCTGTGATGGTTAATGATCTATGTCCACATCTCATTTTCTACTACTGTGAGTAGGAAGATTCAGAATATATTGGCGGTTCAAGTAAAATTGCAGTTTGTTTTCCATTAAAAGTCAATATTTTGGGTGCAGGGTTTTTATCAAACCACTTTTGCTGTTGTCTTGATAAAGGCCATTTTCAGCCGAAATGTTAACTCTTTATGATGCTATAAATAAATTTTGGAAATGTATGTGACTGTCCAGTGCCTATTCCTAGTTGATGTATTTCTGCGGCTAAAACAAGTTTGACCCCAGAATTGTATGGAGGGCGACTACGTACATATACGTATTTTGCCTTATTGGAGCATATGGAAAAGGAATTTGATTTTCTTGCTTGGTGGTAATAAACTTTTTATGTATTTTTCTAGATTTGTGACCAGATTCATAGAGATGGATGGCTTAACATGCATATTGAACTTCCTCAAAAATATGGACTATGAAATAGCGGAGTCCCAAATACATACCTCTCTCATTGGCTGCATCAAAGCGCTGATGAACAACTCTCAGGGGCGGGCTCATGTCTTGGCCCATTCAGAGAGCATTAATGTGATCGCTCAGAGTCTTGCCACAGAGAATATCAAGACTAAAGTAGCTGTGCTGGAAATAATGGGCGCTGTTTGCTTGGTCCCTGGAGGACACAAGAAAGTGCTGGAAGCAATGCTGCACTACCAGAGATACGCTAGTGAGAGGACGCGCTTCCAGGTAACGCCGCCATGCAATAAATGATGAAATGCAAACGTTAGATGTTAAAGGGGTTGCCCCAGAGTTTTCGGAAATGGTCCAAGGTTTAGAGCCTGGTAAAATAAAGATATAGTCTACACTTACCTTTTAATGGAAGCCTGTTATCAGAACCCAAAGCCTTTGCCATTGCTTCAAAAAAGTAAGAGGCGTTGCCCTTTTTCCCTGAACTTCTAATTTGCATATTGTTATCAATGGTGATATCTCGGCAACCGAGGCAACAATTCATCAAAGAGAAATCACTATTTGGGTCAGGTGATCCTAACCTATGTATTGCTGTGGGGCTCAATTCTATAGACAGACTCCCTTTAAATGTCTCTCCAATTCATTTCATAAGGTTTATCTCTATATAAAATTAGGACCAGACCTTGTAAGCACAACATAAGGTGTCAGTGTATTTGAGGGTAATTTTCATGACCCTTCTGAAGATCATGCCTAAATTTCATAGTTTGATCCTGGTGGTCTTGGAGGACCATGAAGAGCTTCTAACTACAATTCTGTTATTCCCAGATAACCTCTGACCCCCTCATCTCCCTGCCTGTCTTTTCAGATATTCATATATTTATAGGATTTTTCAGTCTATAGCTGCTGATCATCAGAAGGCCTAGAATTGGACACCCATAGATCTTATATTGATAGCCTGTCCAAATGCAGGGCTATCAATATTGTGAACCCAGAAAACCACTTTTGCAAACTGTTTTATATTGCTTCAAAGCATTTCAAATGAAACTAAAAAAAGCTTTAAGGCCGGGGCCCCACAGGACGTAAACACCGCGGCGTTTTACAGTGCAAGCAAAGGGGATGGGATTCATGTGAATCCCATGCCCACTTTGCGGAAGAAATCGCAGCGCGGACACGCTGTGATTTTCAAAGCAGTTGCAGCTTTGTAAATCCGTAGCATGTAAATTATATCTACGGAAACACCGGCGGCTTTCCTATAGATATAATTGTAACGGAAAGTCTGCAGAGGAGAACTCGGCGAACTTTCTGTTGAAAGTGCTGTGTAAAGAACCGCAGTGTGTTCACGCCGTGGGGCCTTAGCCTAAAAGTGTGTTGTGTGTTTTTTGTTTTTTTTTATTGAGGTATTCAGCCCCTATACAGTCCCATGTGTCTCCATGGTTATGTCATACAGTTTCAGTGTAGTCTCATTCTGCAAACATACCTGCTTCTAGATAAGGCAAGTAGGCTGAGCATGACTGCAGGATCAGACTACACAGCATATGTTTGTAGTCTGTAATCATGGAGACAAATAGGTCTGCCTAAGTACCACAATAATAAGCACTCAAGACTGTTCATTTCTTCCTAATATTTCAGATGTATTGAAGTAATAATACTTTCATACCCCCCCCCCCCCCTTTCCAAATCCAGTGATGTTGGCATATGTCACATTTTTATTTCTAGGTTATCTAACTCCTATATTTTTATTTTGGGGTTTCTTAGACTTTAATTAACGACTTGGATCGGAGTACAGGAAGGTATCGTGATGAAGTCAGCCTGAAGACAGCAATCATGTCCTTTATTAATGCAGTGCTTAGCCAAGGAGCTGGTGTGGTAAGGAGATTTTCTTCTTTTTGTATTGAAGTCTCACTGTAAGTATTCACTGCTTAATGTCCTCAAACTGCTTCAAGAAAATTAAATTCCATGTTTTTCTGTTTTAGGAAAGCTTAGATTTCCGACTTCATCTCCGATTCGAGTTCCTAATGTTAGGAATTCAGCCGGTTATTGATAAGCTCCGGGAACATGACAATTCCACACTTGACAGGTAAGTGAATAAAAAAAAATCCAAAAACATTTAAAAATACGTTTAACATAAAAAATTGGTTTTAAAATAAGTGACACATCCCTTTAACTCTGTAAACGTCAATTGAAATTGCGCACACAACCTTGGCAGTCACGCAGCAGTCACAAGCCTTGGGTGAACAAACAGATATTCTGACTATACACAGGACATATATGACTTGATCCTTTTTCTTACTTTTAGGCATTTAGATTTTTTTGAGATGCTGAGAAATGAAGACGAACTTGAATTTGCCAAAAGATTTGACCTAGTGAGTACAGTGACCTTCTTTAACATTCAGCGTGGATCCATGTGATGTATGACATCCTCTGATTTATACTCTGTGTTTCCTATTTGCACAGGTTCACATAGACACTAAAAGCGCAACGCAGATGTTTGAGCTGGTAAGGAAGAGGTTAACGCACTCAGAATGCTATCCGCACTTTATGTCTATACTTCATCATTGCCTCCAAATGCCTTGTAAGTATATAAGAGGGGAATATGCTACCGTACAAGTACTACTGTGGGTACATGTGCTAGCGAGGGCTTCCCAAATGATGCCATACAAACGAAAATTGTTATAATATTTTAGTATAGATTTATGGTTAGCTCTACTATTGCTACAATGATTTACCCTATTGTATCGGTATGTGACAAGGCCAGAGCAGGGAATGAATACAGCGTATAGATTGGGAAGGATCAAGGTGAGCATTATATGTAGCGGCACTTAGTTCTGTGAATACTGGCTGCATGTAGGTATGTTTTTCAAGAACCCCTCTTTTTAATAACTTTAACCCCTTAGCGACCCTTGACGTAACTGTACGTCATGGGTCGCATGGGGATGTATGGAGCGAGCTCACACGCTGAGCTCGCTCCATACACGGCAGATGCCGGCTGTATAATACAGCCAGGACCTGCCAATAACAGCAGCGGTCGGTGCCCGAGCCGATCGCTGCTGTTAACCCTTTACACACTGCGGTCAAACGTGACCGCAGTGTGTAAACGGCGCCGGCGGCATGGGCGCCGCCATGTTTCGCCGATCACCACCCTCCTGAACGTCACATGAGGGCGGTGATCGGTTGCTATGACAGCCGGAAGCCTATTGAAGGCTTCCAGGCTTGTCTCTGCATGAGATCTATTAGACGATGCCAGAGGCATCGTCTAATAGAAGTGCTGCGATTTTCCTATTCACTGCAATACTGTAGTATTGCAGTGAATAGTATGAGCGATCAGACCCCTAGGTTTCAAGGTACCTAAGGGGTCTGATCATAAATGTAACAGAAGAAAAAAAAAGTTTTTAAAAGTATTAAAAAAATAAAAAAAATATAAAAGTTCAAATCACCCCCCTTTCCCTAGATTAGCTATAAAAGTAATTAAAGAACATTAAACATAAACATATTAGGTATCCCCGCGCTCCAAAATGCCCGAACTATTAGAATATTAAAACATTTATCCCGTACTGCGAATGGCGTAGCGGCAAAAAAAATAAAAACAGCCAAAAAGCGTTTTTTTCAACACTTTGCCTCCTATAAAAAATTGAATAAAAAGTGATCAAACCATCAGATCTTTCCCCAAATGGTATCAATAGAAACGTCATCTTGTCCCGCATAAAAAGACACCACAACCAGCTCCATACATGGAAATATGAAAAAGTTACAGGTGTTAGAACATGATGACACAAATTTTTTTTTCTATTTTGCAAAGTTTATCATTTTTTTAAAAGTATCAAAACATTTCAAATACTATATAAATTTGGTATCACCGTGTTCGTACTGACACGTAGAACACAGGTAACATGTCATTTGTACCAAACAGTGAACGCTGTAAAAATTAAACCCATAAGAAAATGGCGCAAATGCATTTTTTCTCCAATTGCACCTCATTCTGAATTTTTTTCCAGCTTCCCAGTACATTGCACAGCATATTGAATGATGCCATTACAAAGTACAATTTGTCCCGCAAACAATAAGCCATCATGTGACTCTGTGAACTGAAAAATGAAAAAGTTATGGCTCTTGAAATGTGAGGAGGGAAAAATGAAAATGCGAAACCAAAAAATGGCCTGGTCCTTAAGGGGTTAAGAGGATCAAGTAAAAAAAGAAAAAAAAAAAAAAGTGTGTGTGTGTAATATAGAATATCCTGCCTTATGCTGGCTATGACCCAATGCCTAAACCAATTACGATTTTGGTATGATTGGCTAGCCAGATAATGCATTTAGTGTCCACTTGACCTTAATGGAAGTTTCGGGAGAAGATGAGCATTGACACTTGGTTTTCAGGCAATAAGTTGCTGAACGGGGAGTCTTGCAGTCTCTTCTTCCTATTTCCCATTAAGTACATGTGTACTGGTTGGCTTAGCTGAGCATGCTTGTGCAAAAGGACAGATGGCTGATGTCTGGCTAGTTTTGGGTAGGTCTCCAGTAATAAAAACACACAACCTTGAATAACAGTGAAGTGACTCTACTGACCCTGTCCAAGTCTACAGAGAAAAGATGAAAAGTGAGCTAATCCATGTGTTAGCTGCAGGGGTTAATGTGAAGTTGGTAATCGCATAAATAAAATTATTTTTAAAAATGCGTAATTCAAAAATAATTTCAATAATGTCTTTTTTTTTGGTTATACATTTACTTTAAAACAGTCCAATAAAAAGTCAACAAGTCTTATAATCTCATGTTTATAAAAAACTTAACTGTCCCTGAGCTCCCGATAAATCTGTCTTCTTGGCCGGCTCTGTTCTTCTCACTCCATTACATATCTGCTACATGATGATTATTAATAGAAAGCTTCTAGTGATACTTCGTGTCAATTGTTTTCTTCCGAGAACACGATACGTTATCTGTTGATACTTTGCTTGCTGAAGGTTATGCCCTTGTCCTCTGAGAATATAATATTCAAAAAACATCTTTGTCCCTTTCTCCTTGTGTAAACAGATAAACGAAGTGGCAATACTATACATTACTGGCTCCTCCTGGATCGCATAGTTCAGCAGATTGTGATCCAAAATGACAAAGGACAAGATCCTGACATCTCTCCTCTCGAAAATTTCAACGTCAAAAATGTGGTTAGAATGTAAGCATCATGACCACCACTAAACTGTCTGTTACTGTAATGTTTAAAATATATATATATATAATCAGAACAGAATAAAAAATTCTAGTCCCATTCACAATAATGCAACCTTAGGGAATGACAGGTGAATGGTTACGGCCCAGAATACATGGAATATTTATTTAATTAATAGGCTACTGGTGGTTGTATTTAGGATGTGTATTTTTGGGAGACAGTGGCAGATTTATGCAACAGTATAGGCATACACTTACATATGTCTGGGACGTACATTTGTTGGTTCATTTCCTACAATCACACCAAATGTTATACCCAAAAGTGGTGTAATCCATCCTTACTATATGGTTAGTCAATAAGCAGTTCTCTTATGTGACAAGTTTAAAGGTGACCTTTCAGGTCAGTAACCCGCCCTTTGTGGAGATGGCTTATGACCGCTACGGGTGCCGATCCTCTCCCGTTGGGTAGGTGACTGCTACACACACATAAGCTGATCGGTCACAGCCTTGAGGGTGAACTCTATTCTCATGGATACACCAGTCTCAGAACTAAGAGTCCATTGTATTCTATTAGCACTTGTATTTTTTTCCCAATAGTATGGTCCTGCAGCTATTACATGCAAACTCCACTGTATAGGGAGTAATTGGGTTTTGACATTCAAATACCCTTAACCTTGTGAATTTCTCACCTGGGGATGATTGAGCTAATAATCCAGCCATGAAGGTGAATATATATTTAGCACTTTCACACTAAAGAGCCTCAAAAAACTATTTATAATTTTGAAGTCTTCTCTTTTACCATGGAAATCAGGTGGTCTGTAGATGGTCCATGGATATGTGCAAATGCCTTTCCTATGGTTATATATGAATATGGTGGTTGAGTATGACCTTTTTGGTTACTTTGATATTTTAATGTCCACACAGGCTGGTCAATGAGAATGAAGTGAAGCAGTGGAAGGAGCAGGCTGAGAAAATGAGAAAAGGTAAATATGTCGTCTTATTCTACGTGACATTACATTTCAGTGGTGTTGGGTATGTGAAAAAAAGTTACATCTATCTCCATTAAAGCAGTACTAGATTTAATGTAATAAAATGCATAGTTTAGTATAGGTATGTATGTATGTATGTAAAACACACTGTATACTGGCCTGCAGAGGCTGTGATCAGAGGAGAGAATACCAGATCTTCTGACCAGTATTTTATCCCATTCTAGAGCACCATGAGCTCCAGCAGAAACTGGAGAAGAAAGAGCGAGAGTGTGACGCAAAGACTCAGGAGAAAGAGGAGATGATGGAGACCTTGAACAAGATGAAGGAGAAGCTGGAAAAGGAGTCTAGTGAGTGCAAGCAAGTGAAGCAACAGGTGGTGGAACTCACAGCACAAATCCAGGAGCTGAACAGCGTAAGAACTCCCCATCCTTGTCATTATTCACTAATCTATTTGTAGAGCTTGTAAAACCACTTCCAACTTCACCATTTTATAGCGCACATTACAGTGATGAATAACGTACCTTTATGTATGTCTCATATGTAGATTTGGAGAAAAACCTGTTGTAAAACTTTATGCAAATGAGGCAGATGGTGCACTGGGGGCGGACCCTAGGCACTGTAAACTCTGGCCATTCCAAAGCCCAAGATAACTGATGTGGGCCAAGAAATGTGTTTTAGAAGTTAAAAGGATCCTTTGTCTTTCTCAAAATTGTTTGATAATCAAGGCTTTAATACAACAGAGTTGTTTTGATTTACTAAAAATAAGTGCCACTATAATAAGATAACACACCAAGATGTGGGTAGAGATGGCCCTGATTCTACCACACACTGTAGTTAATGGGAGGTAAGAGGTCAATGCAGGATACTGAAAAAATAAGCACCCAGCCCAGTCTTGCCACCGATCCTGTAGCTTATTCAACCTGAGTCTTTGGTTCGAGACACTGATGTCCACCTCAAATTCCTCCTCATTTTTGGCAGTGTGAACCGCACCTTATCAGTGGATTCACCCATTGTTGTGGGGTATTTTGTTGTTGTATTAATTTTTTTTTTCTCACTTCATTCTATTTCACAGCGAACGATCTGTGCTCCCAGTCCAGGTGGACCGCCTCCTCCACCAGGAGCTCCAGGAGGTCCAGTACCTCTGCCACCTGGAAATATGATTATTCCTCCACCACCACCACCTCCTCCACCTGGTGGTATGGCTCCTCCACCACCACCCCCTCCACCTCCTGGGGGTCCACCTGCACCGCCAGGACCTCCACGTTTTGGTATGATGTGTGCAGCTCCTCTAGCTCCAAATCTGAAAAAGAAAAATATTCCTCAGCCAACCAACCCACTCAAATCCTTCAACTGGAATAAACTTGCAGAGGTTTGTGAGATCTACCTTATAATTATTGTACATTACTATTATCAACCTGAATGGTAATATGAAAATTTTAGGGACAATTGTTCTTCACATATCTGTGCTTCACCAATCCTATGTTTGTTTCTTCTTTTTTTTTTTTTTTTCCCATTACTTTCAGAATAAACTGGAAGGAACTCTCTGGGTTGATGTTGATGACGCTAAGGTCTTCAAAATATTAGATCTAGAAGACATTGAACGTACCTTCTCCGCATACCAAAGACCACAGGTAGACTCCCTAAACAAGTATACATTACTCCTCTCAAGTTGAAGCTTGTGTAATAAAATGAGTAGCATAACCTCGTAATTTACAGCATTGGGAATATTAGAATTTGGGGTTTTATGATCTGATGTAAAGCATGAACCATATCAATATTACAGTATAGATGATAATGAGGTTATAGTGAGTGTGAATCTTGAGTGTCTAAAATCATTGCATCTTTTCACCCATGCATATTTTGGTGGAGGTTATCATAAAAAAAAATAACTTATTACATTTATAGTAAGTTATATGTATGATATTGTTAAAGGGATAGGTGCCATATTTTTTAATCCATGTGCATAGTATAACTTAGTATTATACATACATATAGGACTAATGGATACTACTATTTTATTGCCTTGTGAAAGGGCTCCATTGGTTCAGGTTCTAATATGGCACCCACACAGTACTTTACCATGCCCTAGAGTGTGACCTATGCCTTTTAGATTCGTCTAGAAACTTTGCACCTGTAGTGGTGTCATATGGAGACCCCATACTATGCCCATAATATGGAGTTCTGCATAAAGTCTTAGGTCTATACAATTAATATATTGCACCAGTTAACCGGCACACCTAATGTTTACTTTGTGTTGTGTGTCCATCGATGTTTCTTATCAGAACTGATGTGACCGCTTTAGGGGCATCGCCCATCTCTCTTTACCGCATGATATTTATAATAAACTGAATGTCTATGAAGCTTGTAGTTTCTCTTTGCTGATAGTTTGCTTTCACAATTTATTGACCTCACTGAGTCTGTATTTTACGTAATTGCTCTTTGCTGCAAGCATCTTCTTAAAACGTACTTCGTGTTGCTGATCTTCTTTGGCCACTTTCTATCTCCTATCTCTTAATTTGCTGCCACCGCTGAATTGCACGCAATGATTGCCTTTCTTCCCATGCTTGGCTGCTGATTTGGCTACAGGATTTCTCCATGAACAACGGCATCAAGCAGGTGAGTCTGCTGCTGTCCCCACTTCTGGCACATGATACTGACTTCTATGGTAATAGAACAGGAGTGTACCAGTCAGAATATCTGTACATACACTAGAATGGACAGGTTTCACAACTTTAGACCACAACTTTACCCTTCATCTCATGATCCTTGTTCTATAATGGCCAGGTCTGGTAAGGCTAATGTCTGCATATCTATTTTCATTTGGGTTATGGTTACTGTCTGGTGTCCTTACCTAAGGGTACATCCATACAGCTTGGATTTTACAGTCCCTGCAGACTGGTTGGGATTCTTACAGAAAATAATCCACAGTGGAAATGTTACAATTTGGAAACCTCTTGTGTTAATCTGTGAACATTATGCATCAGAATTTGACTGCCGAAAATTTAATTTTCTTATGAAAATCTCCCACAGCATGTGGATGAGATTTTGTGAAAACCTCATCTACTTATGCTAGTAGTACTGCAGCTTCGGTAAAATCTGCAGCAATTCTGTCCTGTGTGAACTAACCTTCACAGTCAGGGACATAATCTGCCATCGTAGATTTCATCAGCCATTCCTTTTTCCCATTAATTTTAATCTGTTTCCTAGTTTTAGTTGAAGTGAACTATTAGCATCAGATATTCCCCCTTTTTATCAGCCATGGCGTCCATTAAATGCCTGCCTGGAATTCCTTATCTTGTATGTGCAACTAGACATGATGACAGAAATAAGTGTCAGGTCAATGGCAATGTGCAGACATCTTCCTTTTATGTTCTTTATACACAATCCAACATAAATATTGTGGAGGAGAAGAGAAGGGTTTCCTTATCATGTGTTAAGAGAGTTTATTTTGCACACACAGGCGCTCTCGAGAAGAGAGACATTTAGTGTTCTGGTACTGTATTTGCATTTTCTTTGGAAACTTTTGCGCTTCTTAACAAAACTATTAATACACTTTTAACTTACACTTTAACCTATTTTTTTTTGTCTTTGTGTGACTCACCCAGACGTCTGACATGGGGACAGGCTTGGCCTCAGTGGTGCCTGTAATCTCTTATTATGGAAGATAATTTATTGACATTCCAACCATTTTGCTTTTCATCAAGGGCATAACTAGAATTCGAGGGCCCCATAGTACATTAACGGCTGAACGCCCTAATGCTGAGTTATATGTGAGCAACAAGTGATGGATAATGGTGTATAAAGCAGATTTGCTACACAGAAGAACGCACAGCCTACAGTTAGACAGCCAAGTACTAGCATCTTGTCTTTCCTACCAAAAAGCAAAGTTTTGCAGGGTTTGTGGGCCCCTAAGGCTTAGGACCCTATAGCGGCTCATTAGATTATAATGAATCCATTTATGGAAAGTAAGAAGTCTATAGATAAGTAGTAAATCAAATATTAGTAAAAATATCTGGAAACTATGAAAAAAGGAGTATAAGAAGAAAAGCATCCCTATAAAGTCCTGCAGACTGGCATGGCTGACTCTCCCCTGCTTATCAATTTTGCTATTGGGGCTCAGAAGGTATTGCAAAGAACCCCCCCCAATGTTATATACTTGGGGTCGGCCATACAGTGCCTTTCAACCTCTTGTCATGGCAAGAAGGCCAGGAAACCACTTGGACACTACTAAAGTCACACCAGTCCCCAGCTCACAAATCTAAAGATTGGAAAAAAAAAAACAAACCTGGAAACTTTTACTTCTATTTTGGTGAAATTAACATTAAAAGTTTAACACTTACTATATATATATATATATATATATATATATATATATATATATATTATTTTTTGCAATAGACCGCTCATTCTATAGACATTGGTGGTATATATATCACTAGTATGTGTTAGCAATTTCCAATAAGTGATGATCTGATCAATGTGAGCCTCCACTAAGTGTTAGGTAGACCTCAGTGGCATCCGAGTTAGGAAGGTGCAATGCCACTTCCTATCTTTTTTTTTTTTTTTTTTTTTTTTTTTTTTTTTTTTTTTCCAAGCTTTGCTTGTTTTTGTCCCAGGCTGCTACATGGTTAACTAACTATACAAGGAAGACCTTGTGGCCTCTGAAGAAAGCCAAAAAGACATAGAATGGCATGGCACTTTCCTGCCTATATCAGCAATATCTGCCGGAAACATTAAAGAATATTTTCTTGAGTAGCCTTATGATCTATCTATCATAAACATTCATTTACATTCAGAGCATTGACATTTACCACATTGGACAATTAGACAAAATCCAACATATGTGCCTGTGGCCTACAAATCTGTAAAACGCCTCCTGATATTACTCTAACCAGTTCTTATTAAATCATATTAACTAGCCATCATTCTCTTGCAGTATGAGCTTTTCTGCTGTGATGGTGGAGTTTGTGCTTTTGGATTAGTGGTCTTTTTATGTTCGTTGTAATATGAACTACTGAATTTTTCAAGTTAACTCTTGTTTCATTTGTAAAATTTGTAGAAAGAGACCGAAACCAATGAGGGGACGCTCGGTTCGAAGAAGGTGAAGGAGCTTTCTGTGATAGATGGCAGGAGGGCGCAGAATTGTAATATTCTTCTTTCCAGGTATGTGTTCTATAAAACAGAGATTTACAGAAAACTTGGGCGCGTCTATTTAGACTAATGTTTAGACAGTGATAATGGGAAACTGTCCCCAGACATTCCTGTAGACACACATTCCAAGAAATTTGGATATCTTTCAGCTGACCTCTTTAGAATATTCATTATTTCTTAATTTGGCCAAGAAAATACAAAATAACTCAGATTGTTCTTGTTTACAAATGTTGGTGACTTTTCTAGTGTCTTTTCACTGTGTTATCCAAAGTAATTGTAGATGCTCCTGGCACAAGCTATATTCCAACCAAGATTGCGATCTGCTCAGGGCCAAGCACATATTTGTTGTACTTTCCTCTCCATATACTTGTCCTACCCACCCAATTAAAGGGGTTGTCTGATTTCAACAAGAAAAAAAGCAATGGTGGAAAATGCCAGACAATAATAAAAGTAGCGTGACTTATTAGATCCAAAAGTTCTTGCCACTGGGCGCCTTTTCCAAATTTTGTGACATTTCCAGCCATTGTCCTTTTTTATCCAGATACGGTAACTCTTCAAACCACATGTCATCAATTAAAAGAACACTAAATGTAGATGCACTAAAATCCCAAAAATCATTCTGTTCATCTCCGACTCTATCAACCAAATGTATGAGAGCTATCTAGATTGTATGTGTAGCTGTAAACTCTACGGCAGGGATCCTTGTACAGCCAGTTGACTGCTCACAGTAGGTGACAAGGAGCACAGACATGCCAAACCTTGCCCTCTAAAGTCTGTTTGCAGAACATGGAAGAACTCAGGAGAAAAGTCATCCTTGTGTTTTCTGTAAGATTTTTTCAAGATTGTTTGTTTTATGGACATATCAGATCAGATGGGCGGTCTTACTTTGACAGGACTCCTAAGGCCAGAATAGCTAGAAATGTAAATAAATGGTAACTTATAGTTATTCCCAAACTCTTATAACAATCTGCTCAACTCTTCCACCTCTATAACCTTCCTTTAACCTTTTTTTTTCATCTTGGCCTATAGCTGAGACTCTGAAGAACACCACTGGCCTTAGAACTAATAATGTAAGGGGTAGGCGGTCTCTTTGTTGGTGAGATTCTGGTAGCGGTTTTTGGGGATGTCACTGACATTCAGTAGATGGCAATGCTTTTGTATTGTGATGAGCATAATGTGCTCCATGTTATATTTTAGTGAACTTTTCAAGATATAAGTAAGTCTGTGTAGACAGAAATGCAATGTGCCAGGGCAACACTGTGGCTCAGTGGTTAGCACTGCAGCCTTGCAGCGCTGGAATCCTGGGTTCGAATCCTGCCAGGAACAACATCTGCAAGGAGTTTGTATGTTCTTCCGTATTTGCGTGGATTTTCTCCCATTCTACAAAGATATACTGATAGGGGGAAAAAATGTACATTGTGATCCCTATATGGGGCTCACAATCTACATTAAAAAACAAAATATATAATATATATATAAAATGTGTCTCTCCTAGTATGCAGGCTCTAGAAGATTGGTGTTTTACATGCACTTCTTTGTGTAAAGCAAAGTTCATATACCTAACTTGTTATCTCTGGTTGCGAGCAGATTACAATACGTCCAGAGACATTCTTCTTCAGCTATGTATGCTATTTTGTGTGCAATAAGAAAAAAATTTCAGTGATAACATATTGAAATCAGACGCCACACTACACTGAGGACATACGCATGGTGTTTGGCATGTAAGTGTGTTTGCCTAACTAAACAATACTAATTGTACAGCTGAATTCTGAAGACTCTTATTGCGAAATCTACTGTTGACTGTACACAAGTGAGGTTTTTTTGCCAGTAATACTTGCTATCTGGAATATGCACAGATTAAAGTGACTTCATTAGATACAATATTCCTAATAATTCAGGAGGTCTTTTACAGCATGGTCTTTGTCTTGCTTGCTTATTGGGATGACATCCAGTGGCATACTTAATTTTGCATGTGTCCAGAATGACCTTTGTACTGGACCAGGTTATCTTCCTTATAAGTTACATTACTTTAGAGAAAATTTAGATGTGGCAGTTTGACAAAGACTTTGTGACGTCAGTCCAGGAATGTGTTCAGAGTATGTTAGTCTTGTCTGGTCAGCGTCTTTTAGACCCTTTTACATGGTTTACATGCATTCAAGGTATATGTTGTGAGAATTTACCCAGACCGAGGTCAAATGAATATTTTCAGTGCTTGCAGATTCCCTGGCATAAATGTGAAGGTGTATTGTAGAATCGGTGTGAACATATCTGCATGTCAGTAAAATACATCTTGGAAGCCAAGTAGGATCTCATCTGAAGTCCTATTAAATCAAGTAAAAAATAAGACTAAGAAAATGAACCAATGTCTGTGCCATTACCGTGGTCTAGGAGTTCTCTGTTGGTGGCTACATGTAGATGGAGAAACGTTTCATTCCCGGTTCCTGCACTCATTTCATTGAATGTCTTCCCACCTTTTCTCTTGATGTACTGCTGGGCCAAAAGCTAAAATTAACTTTAACAGCTTAAATCTAGTCTGTTTATTAAGGAAGTCTTCTCTAATTTTCTTCCTGGGCACTTGATGTACTATTAACGCAGAATAAGTTTTATAAGAGGAAAAGGCTGTGACGCTGCCCCGCTCTCAGCTCTGATGTATGGGAAACACTTCTTTCTTTATTTCTATACCACACCCATGAAAACTAGAACCGGCACAGTGGAGCATATCTATTGTCATGAAAGGTTTATTACTCCCAGCATATCTACTGTAACTTTAGTTTCTGCTCGACAGACATTATCCTGATGGCTCAGTGTCAGCAAAAGCTGGAACGTAGATCTAATCATTGACACCGAGTACATTCTGTCTTAAAATTCATTTGTTTCCCAAGCTCCTAAAAATATTGGTTCACCTTATGTGAACCTACTGCATTAAGTTAGAAATTGCTTAAATAACAATTCCCTTGTGTAGGGTCGCTATTAAAATTGTTTCCTTGTATACTGGGAGACTCGTGTGAACACGGCTTCATAGAGTCCAGTTGCTTTAGGCATCGTGTTACAGGTCCTAACAGAGCAGATGAAAGTTATTAATGTTCAGATACATCACTAACTGCTTAGTTAAAGGGGTTGTCTAACAGCACAAAGATACTGTGTACAGTATTGCATAAAGTCTACTGTGTATAAAATGTTATAACTGCACTTCCTATTATGCTTTGCTTTTATTCCAATGTGCAAGTTTCAGCACCCATCTCTTGGACCCAGCAGCTCTACTTCCACATTGGTCTTGGGTCCTAACAGGGAGCCCCCAATTCTCTATTCATTCTTGTGACACATGATGGGCTAGAAAGGAACTAGCTATGGGGCTGAGCTATGCCAGTAGGTGGGTGTCAACCAGATCCCTTCAAGCACATCAGTGAGTACGTGCCAAAATAGATTGGTAAAGTGGATGGGGGATTCTCTTCCTATGTCAATCTCAACACATAAGTGATTGATCAGGAGAGGGGCGCTGAAATAGACACATTTATTTGAACAGTTATATAACACGTCTACGCACATTTTTGTGCTGCTGACAACCCCTGTAATATATCGTTATACTAAGGTAGTGTGGTTTTATACTGGCCAAAAAAACCTTATGCATATAGAATACAATATATTTGATCCTGTGATATTATGATTTATATTGGATCAGTGGTTAAGCTATTTTTTCTATATATCACATCAGCTTTAGGATTATACAGAATACAAGAAAAATTGAAAACCCAACCCCCAACGCCACCCTCCCAATGTCCCAATTAAGCTGGGTTCACACTAGCGCCGGTGTCCGACACTAAAGGACACTACATGATGTCCAATTTAAAATCATGCAAATTGCAAACGGACACAGCTAGTTTCCGATGCTAAAATCTTTCGCGGACTTTAGCATCGGACACTAGCTGCCGGACACCGATGCTAGTGTGAACGCCCCCTTGGTTTTTCGTGGTAGAAATTTCAGAGGAGTCTCTGGGAGATAATGTTCCTATAGACAGATGACGGGGTCTCCAATATTGCTTTTAGTCCTAGGGATCTGAAAGCACAGAGGTGAGCAAACCCAAACTGGGAACCATTCTTCTCTCCCTCTACCATACAGCAGATAAGATCAGCAGGGAGATACTAGTAATTACATAACATCATGTAGGAGAGTCAGCATCTGGGTTGATCAGTGGCCTAGGAATGATGTCAGCATTGAATAAATTCTGTCCATAAGTAGCATTCTAGGAGTAAACCCCAGAGAATCTAGGCATGGGATGCAGAGATCCTCACATTTCGAGTACTCTGTTTCTGGTGCACATATCTCTCCAGCCGTAGTATAGCTGACCAAAAACTGTATCTAGCTGTCAGCTGAACAGCTATATCTCTCAAGTCTTGGCTTGGCTAAGCAGTGCAGGTGTCCTGAATTGGGGAAAGACTCTGCCAGACACCTCTGGCCGCAGCTTCTGTCCCTCAGAACAAAAGAATCCGAGTTGAATTCCAACCTCCCGATCCTTATCTCCCCTGACAGCCATCGGGGAAGAGTCGGGAAGTCTCCATACACATTAGATGGTTGGCCAGGCTCATTGAAATCAATGAATTTGGCTGATGCAGATCTAATACATATGGGCTGCTTTAGACTTCCTATCATATAATCCTATTAATGCCTGCTGCAAATATGTAGATCCTGAGCAAAGCAAAGAACGCTGGGAAATATGAGCTCTGCAGCCTGCACAGTTGTGAAAGCAGCTTGTAACTAGAATAGCGGCTCTAATGTTGTATGGTTACAAGATAAGTGCGGCAACGTGTTTAGAACAGTAGTCGCCTGTTTCTGTAGAATACACATTTAAATGTACATTGGCTTTCAAAGGGAACTTCATCTAGATCCAGCAGCTGCAGATAGGGGACCCCCTGTAGCCCTAATGTTCCCTCTTATCACACATTTATGGCACAGCTTGTGGATATGCTGTCAGTGTCTAAGGTAGGAAATGCTCTTTAACGGTATAACTACAAACCGCTGTGTTTTGTAGTGTACATGGTAGAATATACATGTCAGGTGACTAAATACTGGTTCAAGTATATCCGTTTATTCAATTTATGATTATCCCCTTGATAGGGAATACAGATAACACAACACGTGATGTATGTTGTGCCGGAGATGACCTGTAAACTACATAGTCGCAGTCTGAATTAATCCCTCTCTTGCCCTGATTTCTGAGACTTCTTAGAATGATGTCATGGCTGCAAGAACCAGACATCAAGTGACCTCTTATCCTTCTTCAGTCTGGCCGAGCCAAACATAACAATGCTAAACCCAAGATGGCTGACATGGTGTCATTCTTTTCAGGTCTTTCATCTAAATACGAGTAGAGAAAGTAGAAATGTGTTTTTGCTTATTTTATGCAAGATATCGGTAAAGGAAAAAATATGGAACTAGCTTAACACTGTTGGCTTAAACACTCTGCTCTACAGGTTATACTAAATGCAGCCAGAGTCTGCTAACTCCATGCAGACAGGGTACATGTTTGTGTTGAACTATAATATATAGATAGATAGACAGACAGACACAGGTAGGTATTTTAGTGCAGACATTTTTTAGACATAGAATATTGCCTGCACCACTGTATGGGACCATAGCTTTAAACGTGGCCATACACCTGAAATGGTTAAATATCCTTCACCTAAATCAGTGGTTCTTAACCAGGGTTTGATCGAACCCTAGGCCCTATGCACAGTTCATTTTGTGTACCAGTAAAAAAAACAAACATATACCTATGTCTTGAATTTGGAAAAAAAATCATATTTGATTTATCACTATAGAAGGGTTTGGTGAATGTGCATATGAAACTGGTGGGTTCGGTACCTCAAACAAGGTTAAGAACCACTGACCTAAATGCTTGTTTGACTCAGGGCTATGCCATTAGACTTCCTCACACACATGCACACTCAACTCAGTTGAGCATGCATAAGTTCTCAATAGGGAGAGGAGAAAATAGCTTCTTCCAGACAACTCTGGCGGTGAAGTATCCTGCTGCCCAATGTGAAGCAAGATATCTCCTACATGTTTGGCTAGTCCTGTGTCTGATATAGGTTTGTTCGAGGTATGTCTAATGTGTATGGTGACCAGAATCCAGCATATCAACCCAGGCCAGCAGATAGATTATTAAATGTTAGTCACCTGAATTGGGGTAATCTGAATCCATCTGTCTGTGGGGCTGGGATGATACACATTGACTGTACTTTTTGACATCCCTGAGTTATGATGTAGTTGGAGATTGTCAGCAGCCTTTTTCATTGTCTCTTAAATAGAAGCTAGCCCAGCTGATCACACCAGGACCTTCTTTTCTAATCCCCAGGGGCCAGCTGTTATCACTGGGGTAATTTGCAGCCCCCCATTTATTTTTAACACAGTGACCACTGCAGGTGAATTGCAGTATTGCATGTAGCTATTCAGTTCAATGGCAGAACATGTACATGGATGGGCCATGTGAGTGCAACACTGTTTGACGTTTCAACTTTTAAGGTCTCACGCACATTAACAATTGGGGATAAAATTACGGACTCTTATGCATCAGAGGGCCAATACGCACAGGCGTAGTTTTTGCGGCTCTGTTTACAGACCAATATCTAAGAGCCACAAAATATAGTGTAGGTCCCATACCTGTTCCTACTTGCGTCTCTGTCAGTTTATTTTCAGTGGATGGGTCAGTTAAAATACATGTCACAATCTGTATGTCATTCTTGTCATTTTTATTGACCAATAGACTGCAAACTTACGTATACATGCAATCTAATGGAGGTACCAAGTTGAAGACGACATCAATATACCCTGATGGGGAATATGAGACGTTAGTTGTTTTTAGGAGAATCTGTTAAAGTAATGAATGAACTGCTTTTAACAACAAGGAGAGGAAAGCTCAATGACCTTCATTTCCTTTTAATTTGCGCGATGAAGCGTCCACTATATTGTACATCAATTTTCAGCACCCCTTCTAAGTAAACAGACCTTGACGTTCTGAATCTTGATCCAGCATTGGTGGCGGAAATTAAACACCTTAGGGATTATGTAATAAGCCTCGATTGTTTTTAGTGGTTAGGCGATGACCCCTTTGATCTGGTGTCTTGCTTTACCCTCCCGTAATTCCTGAAACTCCCCCAAGCTATTAACAGTTGCCAAGAAGAAAATATTTCATCACGTTGAGTGCCTGCATGCACACATCTACTTCTCTATAGATCGAGGCAGCGATTTTTGCTAAATATGAACTAAACTGCATTGGCCGCTGCCTCTCCCAGACTGATCACTTTATGATTTTTTTTTTTTCTCTCTTCATGTGGCCTTTTTATTTTATTTTGGGTGGGGGTCTTCTCCTCCAGTAGCAGTTGATATAGGGGGAGATATTCCGAGCCTTGTGCTGGAATGTGAGTGGCTTAGTAGTTTAATGCAGTATCAGCTGTCTGTTTTGATGAACTTCTGGTGGCTGCTGCATAGAGGGGTAAGACAAGATTAGAATAATAAGACTGCTTTCTCCCAGAAAGGATACCATGCCAAATTATGGATAGTGCCTGCTATTGCGGCTCAACTGTATTTATGAGGTTTTCCCATTAATATAACCATATAGACAATTAAAACATAAACATTTTGCAAATATAATTAAAATTTTTGCAGAACTTCAGAGATTTTCTCCAACCATCTTAGTGGTGACCGGATTTTGTCTTGACCACTTGCCCATGGATATGATTATCAATGCACAAACTTTCTATGGTCTGAACAGGTTATGGGGCTTGAACACTACACACAAGAAGATAACCTGACCACAATAAAGAAAGTTAGGCTGATTTTTCATCCATAGAATGTTTCTACATTCATGATTGTATCCATTGGCAAACGATTATTGTCACCACAAAGTTGAAAAAAGAAGAAACTTTCGAAATCGTCTTGATTAAAAAAAAAAGTAGCATAAAGTTGTGTCTACAACACCAGTGCAGAGCGGTCTCTTACCATGGTTACAGACTACAAGCAAATCCAGTGTAGTCTGGTCTCAGTCGTAATTTTTCTATCTGTCTCCTGCTTCTTGCTCAGCAGGTTGACTCAGGAGACATTAATAAAAACTTAAGATTTACACTGCTGACTACATTCAGAGAACTAGATACAAGAGAAATAAGGTTTATATTTGGGTAAATTCACATGATGGAAGTGCAAATAGTTTCTGCAGATTTGTGCCGGAAAATTCAGCAGCAGATAGTTTTCATCCACTACGGAGTTTTTGGGTCTATGGGGCATCATGGTGGTTCAATGGTTAGCCTTGTAGTGCTGGAGTCCTGGGTTCGAATCCTACCAGGAACATCATCTATAGAGATGAGCGAACAGTGTTCTATCGAACTCATGTTCGATCGGATATTAGGCTGTTCGGCATGTTCGAATCGAATCGAACACCGCGTGGTAAAGTGCGCCATTACTCGATTCCCCTCCCACCTTCCCTGGCGCCTTTTTTGCTCCAATAACAGCGCAGGGTAGGTGGGACAGGAACTACGACACCGGTGACGTTGAAAAAAGTAGGCAAAACCCATTGGCTGCCGAAAACATGTGACCTCTAATTTAAAAGAACAGCGACGCCCAGCTTCGCGTCATTCTGAGCTTGCAATTCACCGGGGACGGAGGTTTCCGTCCAGTTAGCTAGGGCTTAGATTCTGGGTAGGCAGGGACAGGCTAGGATAGGAAGGAGAAGACAACCAACAGCTCTTATAAGAGCTAAATTCCAGGGAGAAGCAATCGCCGCAACCCAGCTTTCCCAGGATCCTGAATGGAATACACTGTCAGTGTATTCCCGTATACCCGATATATACCCCCGATACCCGTTCCAACGGTGTGCCCCCCCACCTTCACCCCAGAAATACCCTGCAAGTCCCCTAGCAATAGAATTGGGGCTATATACACCCACTATTTTTGCTACTGCCATATAGTGCCATTGTCTGACTGGGAATTCAAAGAATATATATTGGGGTTACGTGCACCCACAATTTTTGCTACTGGTATATAGTGCCATTGTCTGACTGGGAATTCAAAGAATATATTGGGGTTATAAATACCCTCATTTCTTGCTACTGGTATATAGTGCCATTGTCTGACTGGGAATTCAAAGAATATATTGCGGTTACAAATACCCTCATTTCTTGCTACTGGTATATAGTGCCAGTTTCTGACTGGCAATTCAAAGAATATATTGGGGTTACGTGCACCCACAATTTTTGCTACTGGTATATAGTGCCATTGTCTGACTGGGAATTCAAAGAATATATTGGGGTTATAAATACCCTCATTTCTTGCTACTGCCATATAGTGCCAGTTTCTGACTGGTAATTCAAAGAATATATTGGGGTTACGTGCACCCACAATTTTTCCTACTGGTATATAGTGCCAATTTCTAACTGGGAATTCAAAATGCGCAAGGCTCCCGGAAAGGGACGTGGACGAGGCCGTGGGCGAGGTCGGGGGAATGGTTCTGGGGAGCAAGGTAGCAGTGAAGCCACAGGGCGTCCCGTGCCTACTCCTGTGGGGCAGCAAGCATTGCACCACTCCACAGTGCCAGGGTTGCTTGCCACATTAACTAAACTGCAGGGTACAAACCTTAGTAGGCCCGAGAACCAGGAACAGGTCTTGCAATGGCTGTCAGAGAACGCTTACAGCACATTGTCCAGCAGCCAGTCAGACTCTGCCTCCTCTCCTCCTATTACCCAACAGTCTTGTCCTCCTTCCTCCCAAAATTCCCAAGCTTCACAGAACAATAACCCCAACTGTCCCTGCTCCCCAGAGCTGTTCTCCGCTCCTTTCATTGTCCCTCAACCTGCCTCTCCACGTCACGATTCCACGAACCTAACAGAGGAGCATCTGTGTCCAGATGCTCAAACACTAGAGTCTCCTCCATCTCCGTTCGATTTGGTGGTGGATGACCAGCAACCCACCCTCATCGACGATGATGTGACGCAGTTGCCGTCAGGGCATCCAGTTGACCGGCGCATTGTGCGGGAGGAGGAGATGAGACAGGAGTTGGAAGAGGAAGTGGTGGATGATGAGGACACTGACCCGACCTGGACAGGGGGGATGTCAAGCGGGGAAAGTAGTGTGGATGTTGAGGCAGGTGCAGCACCAAAAAGGGTAGCTAGAGGCAGAGGCAGAGGTCAGCAGCTTAGGCGAAGCCAGGCCACACTCGGAATCTCCCAAGATGTTCCAGTTCGTACCCAGCCCCGAAAAACTCCCACCTCGAGGGCACGTTTCTCGAAAGTGTGGAGTTTTTTCAAGGAATGCGCCGAGGACAGATATAGTGTTGTCTGCACAATTTGCCTCTCGAAATTGATTAGGGGCTCTGAGAAGAGCAACCTGTCCACCACTTCAATGCGCCGTCATTTGGAATCCAAGCACTGGAATCAGTGGCAGGCAGCAACGGCAGGACAAAGGCCGCCTGCCGTTCACGCCTCTGCCACTGCCTCTGCCACTGCCTCTGCCACTGCTGACTGTGCTGGCGATGCACTCCAGAGGACGAGCCAGGACACCACTTCATCTGCCTCCGCCACTTTGTTGACTTCTCCCTCATCCTCCCCTGTTCCTGTCTTATCTCCTTCTCCTGCACCATCAAAGGCACCATCAGGCGCTTCTTTACAACAACCCACCATCTCTCAGACATTGGAGCGGCGGCAGAAATACACTGCTAACCACCCACACGCGCAAGCCTTGAACGCCAACATCGCTAAACTGCTGGCCCAGGAGATGTTGGCGTTCCGGCTTGTTGAAACTCCCGCCTTCCTGGACCTGATGGCAACTGCGGCACCTCGCTATGCCGTCCCTAGCCGTCACTACTTCTCCCGGTGTGCCGTCCCCGCCTTGCACCAGCACGTGTCACTCAACATCAGGCGGGCCCTTAGTTCCGCGCTTTGCACAAAGGTCCACTTGACCACCGACGCGTGGACAAGTGCATGCGGACAGGGACGCTACATTTCACTGACAGCACACTGGGTGAATGTAGTTGAGGCTGGGACTGCTTCCCAAACTGGCCCGGTGTACCTCGTCTCCCCGCCTAACATTCCTGGCAGGGACACGAGAAGAACACCCCCCTCCTCCTCCTCCTCTACCGCCACCGCCTCCTCCTCCGCCACCGCCTCCTCCTCCGCTGTTAGATTGACCCCAGCTACGAGTTGGAAACGTTGCAGCACTGGCGTTGGTAGACGTCAGCAGGCTGTGCTGAAGCTGATCAGCTTGGGGGACAGACAGCACACTGCCTCCGAGGTGAGGGATGCCCTCCTCGATGAGACGGCAATATGGTTTGAGCCGCTGCACCTGGGCCCAGGCATGGTCGTTTGTGATAACGGCCGGAACCTGGTAGCAGCTCTGGAGCTTGCCCGACTTCAACATGTTCCATGCCTGGCCCACGTCTTCAACCTAGTGGTGCAACGTTTCCTAAAGAGCTACCCCAATGTTCCAGAGCTACTGGTGAAAGTGCGGCGCATGTGCGCCCACTTTCGCAAGTCGACAGTAGCCGCTGCTAGCTTAAAATCTCTCCAGCAACGCCTGCATGTGCCACAACACCGGCTTTTGTGCGACGTCCCCACACGCTGGAACTCAATGTTTCAGATGTTGAATAGAGTGGTTGAGCAGCAGAGACCTTTGATGGAATACCAGCTACAAAACCCTAGGGTGCCACAAAGTCAGCTGCCTCAGTTTCACATCCATGAGTGGCCATGGATGAGAGACCTTTGTGACATCCTACGGGTCTTTGAGGAGTCCACAAGGAGGGTGAGCTCTGAGGATGCGATGGTGAGCCTTACAATCCCGCTCTTGTGTGTTCTGAGAGAATCCCTGATTGACATCAGGGATAACTCAGATCACACAGAGGAGTTAGGGATAGCATCCGATCCGTCACAGCTGGAGAGTAGGTCCACACATCTGTCCGCTTCACTGCGTTTAATGGAGGAGGAGGAGGAGGAAGAAGAGTTGTCCGATGATGTGATGGTGATACAGGAGGCTTCCGGGCAACTTCGAATCGTCCCATTGTTGCAGCGCGGATGGGTAGACATGGAGGATGAGGAGGAAATGGAGATTGAACTTTCCGGTGGGGCCAGAGGAGTCATGCCAACTAACACTGTGGCAGACATGGCTGAGTTCATGTTGGGGTGCTTTACAACCGACAAGCGTATTGTCAAAATCATGGAGGACAACCAGTACTGGATCTTTGCTATCCTTGACCCCCAGTATAAAAACAACATCTCGTCTTTTATTCCGGTAGAGGGGAGGGCCAATCGCATCAATGCTTGCCACAGGCAATTGGTGCAGAATATGATGGAGATGTTTCCAGCATGTGACGTTGGCGGCAGGGAGGGCAGTTCCTCCAGTAGGCGACCAAGTTCTCACCGGTCCACACAAACGAGGGGCACACTGTCTAAGGTCTGGGACACCTTGATGGCACCCCCTCGCCAAAGTCCCGCCACGGAGGGTCCTAGTGTCACCAGGCGTGAGAAGTATAGGCGCATGTTGCGGGAATACCTTTCCGACCACAGCCCTGTCCTCTCCGACCCCTCTGCGCCCTACACGTATTGGGTGTCGAAGTTGGACCTGTGGCTTGAACTTGCCCTATATGCCTTGGAGGTGCTGTCCTGTCCTGCCGCCAGCGTCCTATCTGAGAGGGTGTTCAGTGCAGCCGGTGGCATCATCACTGACAAGCGCACCCGTCTGTCAGCTGAGAGTGCCGACCGGCTCACTTTGATAAAAATGAACCACCACTGGATAGATCCTTCATTTTTGTGCCCACCTGTGTAAAGCACCCCAACATGAAACTCCATGTCTGTACTCAACCTCTCCAATTCCTCCGCATCCTCATACTCATCCACCATAAGCGTTGCACAATTCTGCTAATACTAGGCTCCCTCCAACATGATTTCCCCCAACTCTGCTGGTTAGAGGCTCCCTCCACCCTGATTTCCACCAACTCTGCTGGTTAGAGGCTCCCTCCACCCTGCTTTCCCACAACTCTGCTGGTTAGAGGCTCCTTCCACCATGAATTTGCCCAAACTGGGGTTTTTAGAGGCTCCCTCCACCATGAATTGGTCCAAACTGGGCTGGTTAGAGGCTCCCTCCACCATGAATTTGCCCAAACTGGGCTGTTTAGAGGCTCCCTCCACCATGAATTGGTCCAAACTGGGGTTTTTAGAGGCTCCCTCCACCATGAATTGGTCCAAACTGGGCTGTTTAGAGGCTCCCTCCACCATGAATTGGTCCAAACTGGGGTTTTTAGAGGCTCCCTCCACCATGAATTGGTCCAAACTGGGGTTTTTAGAGGCTCCCTCCACCATGAATTTGCCCAAACTGGGCTGTTTAGAGGCTCCCTCCACCATGAATTTGCCCAAACTGGGCTGTTTAGAGGCTCCCTCCACCATGAATTTGCCCAAACTGAGCTGTTTAGAGGCTCCCTCCACCATGAATTGGTCCAAACTGGGGTTTTTAGAGGCTCCCTCCACCATGAATTGGTCCAAACTGGGGGTTTTTAGAGGCTCCCTCCACCATGAATTTGCCCAAACTGAGCTGTGTAGAGGCTCCCTCCATCATGAATTGGTCCAAACTGGGGTTTTTAGAGGCTCCCTCCACCATGAATTGGTCCAAACTGGGGTTTTTAGAGGCTCCCTCCACCATGAATTTGCCCAAACTGGGCTGTTTAGAGGCTCCCTCCACCATGAATTGGTCCAAACTGGGGTTTTTAGAGGCTCCCTCCACCATGAATTGGTCCAAACTGGGGGTTTTTAGAGGCTCCCTCCACCATGAATTTGCCCAAACTGGGCTGTTTAGAGGCTCCCTCCATCATGAATTGGTCCAAACTGGGGTTTTTAGAGGCTCCCTCCACCATGAATTGGTCCAAACTGGGGGTTTTTAGAGGCTCCCTCCACCATGAATTTGCCCAAACTGGGCTGTTTAGAGGCTCCCTCCACCATGAATTGGTCCAAACTGGGCTGTTTAGAGGCTCCCTCCGCCATGAATTGGTCCAAACTGGGGTTTTTAGAGGCTCCCTCCACCATGAATTGGTCCAAACTGGGGGTTTTTAGAGGCTCCCTCCACCATGAATTTGCCCAAACTGGGCTGTTTAGAGGCTCCCTCCACCATGAATTGGTCCAAACTGGGCTGTTTAGAGGCTCCCTCCACCATGAATTGGTCCAAACTGGGCTGTTTAGAGGCTCCCTCCACCATGAATTGGTCCAAACTGGGGTTTTTAGAGGCTCCCTCCACCATGAATTGGTCCAAACTGGGCTGTTTAGAGGCTCCCTCCACCATGAATTTGCCCAAACTGAGCTGTTTAGAGGCTCCCTCCACCATGAATTTGCCCAAACTGGCCTGTTTAGAGGCTCCCTTCACCATGAATTGGTCCAAACTGGGGTTTTTAGAGGCTCCCTCCACCATGAATTGGTCCAAACTGGGGGTTTTTAGAGGCTCCCTCCACCATGAATTTGCCCAAACTGGGCTGTTTAGAGGCTTCCTCCATCATGAATTGGTCCAAACTGGGGTTTTTAGAGGCTCCCTCCACCATGAATTGGTCCAAACTGGGGTTTTTAGAGGCTCCCTCCACCATGAATTTGCCCAAACTCTGCTGGTTAGAGGCTCCCTCCACCATGAATTGGTCCAAACTGGGGTTTTTAGAGGCTCCCTCCACCATGAATTTGCCCAAACTCTGCTGGTTAGAGGCTCAATCCACCCTGATTTTCAAAACAAATGTTGGTGCCAACCTCATCTTACTACAAGGGCCAAATTCACTGCTGGTGACAAGCTCTCCTCACTGCAAGTGCCAAATACACATGTTTCAAGGTGTTTTCCTACTGTCAGAGAGGTGGTATTGAGTGTGTAAAGTGTGTAGTTGTTAGGCTCTGATGTTGGGGTAATAGAGGGTCTTTGGTGTGTTAGATGCCCCCAGACATGCTTCCCCTGCTGTCCCAGTGTCATTCCAGAGGTGTTGGCATCATTTCCTGGGTTGTCATAGTGGACTTGGTGACCCTCCAGACACGGATTTGGGTTTCCCCCTTAACGAGTATCTGTTCCCCATAGACTATAATGGGGTTCGAAACCCGTTCGAACACACGAACATTGAGCGGCTGTTCGAATCGAATTTCGAACCTCGAACATTTTAGTGTTCGCTCATCTCTAATCATCTACAGAAAGTTTGAATGTTCTCCCCGTGTTTGTGTAGATTTCCTCCCATACTCCAAAGACATACTGATAGGATAAAAAAATGTACATTGTGATCCCTATATGGGGCTCACAATCTACATATTAAAAAAAAAAAAAAAAAAAAAGTTTTTGGATCTAAACCTGCATGATCTGGTGCAGATTTTTTCTCTAGGCTAGCCAATCCCATCCCCACTCTTCAGTAAAAAAAAAAAAAAACATGCTGCGGACATGCGGTGATCTCCAAAACTGTTTCAGTTTTGGAAATCGCAACATGTCAGTTATACCTATGAAAACGCAGAGGTTTCCATATACCATAGGTATAATTGAAACCGAAACACAGAAGACACCTTTGAAAATTTTCTGTCCAAAGCACTGTGGGAAGAACCGCGATGCGGTTGCGATTTTTCTGGCAGGACTTTTTTGCTGTGGGATGACAAGTCGGGCCTTAACCTTACGATTTCCCACTGGATTGGATTTATGCAAAGTTATCCACTGCCTGTCTGACTTTTTTAACGTTTTCACAGTGTGACCTATTTCCATGAATGTCCATTTATACATAAGAAGGTTTAAGGTGGTTCTGTGACCACAGTGTTTGGGTTCATATTTAGAAATATCTGGAGATTTCCTGTCATGTTCCACATTCTAGCAGTCAAGAATCTTGACATTTAATCTTCTAGGATTAGTACCAGTAAAGAATATTTCGAGCATGTGATAACTTGCTCCACAATTTGCTGGAAATTCTTCTAGTGACAATATCTTTACCATGTCGAGGTTCAGTATAGACTTGTACAAGTTCATTGCTGTCTGCAGTCTGATGAGTAACGGAGTGATATGTTGTCTGCCATAAAACGCATTGTAGGGTGGGAAGTGTTTAGATAAAAATATGCAGAATTGTGGGAACAGTTTATTAGCTAAAATTACTGCAATTGATGCTTAGAAAACCACTTAATGTGATGACATTAGTCAGTGGTAGGATCTCGCAACCTATTAGTGTTCTTTTCTTACATAGCTAAATACTGAGGTCACCAACCTGTAACTCTCTTATTACAAAACTCCCAGCATCCCATTGACCTATATTGTTTAATATGTTCTGTAACATTTGCATTCCTGTAGGCTCAAGCTGTCAAATGAAGAAATCAAACGTGCAATTTTGACAATGGATGAGCAGGAGGATCTACCAAAAGACATGCTGGAACAGGTGAGGGGGCGATACTTTATCTGACGGTTTGTCACAGATGACCTTTCTTTCAGCAACAATGAAGGCAACCTCCAACCACGTCATCCATTAGCCAACAAAATTGCCTTTAGGAAACTGAATAGTGACAGATGAGGTGTAGATAATCGTACAATGCAGGGAATTTGCACTGTGAACATTGGCTAAATGGATGAGATTTTACGTCTACTTAATGTTCCTGTAAAAAATGAACCCTAATTATTCAATTCTGTCATAAATAGGTGAAGCCCTGTCCTTACATTAGTTTTATATTCATGCAGTTTTTTTTATACTGTATTTCCCAAACTGCAGTACATAAAGAAGGGTTGGGAACCTTCTTCTTAGAAAGCAATAGCATCAGTGACACCTACAGGACAGTGCCTGTTATTACAAGCAGTCAGGAATACTTTTGTCCATATAATTCTTAAAGGGGGTTGTTCCAGAATCAGTATATATCACCTATGTACAGGAAAGTGTCTGCCGTTTGGGGTCTCACTGCTGTGATCCCCTTTGATCACAAAAGTCACTCCCATAGGCATATGAATGAAGCTGCAGCACACATGCTCAAGCAAATTTCTTTTCTCGTGATGATTTGAACTGCAAGTGACACTTATCACCTTTGCTGGTGGTCAGTACAAAGTGTTGATTCTGCGACAGTCCCTTTTAATAATAAAGCTCAGTGGTTAGCATTGTTGTTTTGCAGCGCTGGAGTCCTGGGTTTGAATTGATCAACATCTGCAAGGAGTTTGTATATTCTTCCCATGTTTGTGTGGGTTTCCTCCCACGCATCAGAAACCTACTGATAGGAAATTTACATTGTGAGCTCTACTGGGACAATGAGTGATGAGAATACATATAAAGTGCTATGGGATATGTTGGTGCTATATAAGTAAAACTAATAAGCTATGGCACTGTAGTGCACCTCTGATATAATACAGAGACATACAGAGTTCTCCATCAAGGTGTCTAGGCCTTAATGACTCTTTACATAGGGCACTCAGCAGGGCATTATCCAGTGGTATATATAGCCATGAAGAACACCATGTGGTGCTATACAGACTCTCTGTGCATGAGGCCTAGGTTTTTTTTGTTAGTTTTTTTTCTTCTTGTATGACTAATGTACTTCTTGTATGACTAATGTACTTCTTGTAGGTAGGGTGTTTAGATACACATCTTTAGTGCTCGCTATAGATGTATGTAATAGAGAAAGCCTGTATATACAACCACATATGAATAAACACCCACACAACTTTGCCTACAGCCATAATCCTATAGAACAAAACTAGTTAACAAAGTGTTTATTATAATACGTCATCCTGTAGATCCCCTTTAACTTCAGTGACCTTCACTGAATCTAGCAAAATAAGTGAAAAACCTACTAATATAAGAGTTGGAGACTCTCTACGAAGCAAACATACGCCAACTCATATACCGTACTCATAAGATATTGTTCAGTAATACAGTCCAAATTAAAAGGCAAGGAGCCTGGGAAAATTTCCAGGGAAATATAATTTGTGCAGCGATTTGTCTCCAAATTCTACAGTGCAAGCGTTCACACTACAGATGTAGGAGTGGATATCAATTAAATGTATACATAATCCCATTCCATGATATAAAATCCCCCTCAAGACTGCGTTATATATGAGCCCCCAGGGTGTCGTGAATCGGAGGTGATGAAGTTCATACTTGCCTTGTCCATTAAAACTTCATTCAGCATGTCAATACTTCTCTTTAAGGAGTGGTGTTTTCCCAAGTGAAGGGTACTTTTTGGTATAAAATGTAAGATATGCATCCAGTCTATACTGTGAGAGGACCCCTCCTCATGTGGAAATCATTTGTTTTCCCATAATAGAACAAATCTGGAGTATTTTATCTTAGAACTTTGTATGTGTGGCTTTTCTGTTGTTCTTCCTAGAAAATAATGCATTAATTGTCAACTGGGTGTTACCAGATGGGGCTTGTGTCTCTATGCTGTCTGACATTGTCAAACGATTGCTGACTTTGCAGGGACACACTCCCAACTGGTAACACCCAATTTATTCCTAAATTTCTAGGAATGGTACAATGCAGAGTTACAGTAGCATTGTGACGTACAGTACAAGTATTTTTCAATGTCTGGAGTGGTGACAGGTCCTCTGTAAAGTATATGCTCATGACCTCAAATGTGCAGGCTTCTAACACTGAGCTTATCCTCTCCAGCTCCTGAAGTTTGTTCCAGAGAAGAGTGACATTGACTTGCTGGAAGAGCACAAACATGAGCTGGACCGTATGGCCAAACCTGACAGATTCCTCTTTGAGATGAGCAGGTACCTTTTCTTAATAGTTTTGGTTGTGACTTGCAGGTTGCACGTGGACCATACAATGAAGATCTGCATCTGCACCTACAAACATGAACCTAAGGCCCACTGTACAAACCAATAGCAACCTCCACATGAACCTAAAGCCCACTGTACTCTCCAACAGCAAATGCTACATTAAAGATATATATATATATATATATATATATATAATAGATTATATACTTCTTGATACTGGAGAGATTGAGAAATGACAGCAAATATACTTTACTACACGGAGCCTGTAACAATAGGGATTCTACAAAGGTCTAAGCGGTCAGAGGATGTCACCGTAATGTACTCAGAAAAACAGCCATGCTTTGCTCTTCTCAACAGCTCTGCAGTTACATGGAGTTAAAGTTTAGTAACATCCCTATTAAATATTTCCCATATTTCCATATTGTTAGAATCCCTTTATAGACACCCCTTGGCTCTCCAACATGAGAGTGAGTGTGAGCAAACCCCATTGAAACGGTTTGCCAGCTAGTATTTACTAAAACAGGCATGTCGGTCGGAGACAACCCCTTTCAGAACGCAGTTTCCAGGAGGATCATCTTATTACTCGAAGTGCCGTTTCTGGCACTTATGTCAAGCAACTGATTCTGCCAAGACAAGCCTTGTGACTGGCCATACATCACAGGCTTGAGTCCACCAGAATGGTAGTTACACCCTCAGATGGACTCTCCTCTGTCATTCAATGAGAGGGGTGTCCTGAATAAGAAACCTCCTCCCCCCTTTCCCCAGCTGTGACATCCACGTTTCCTAACAGGGCATATGGACAGGGGTTATCCTCTTCAGATACGCCTTTTAGTGTGAATCATGATCTGCACACCACCCCAGGATTCTCAAGGATGCCCCATACTTGCATGATATCTTTTGTCAAGTATTGTTGCATATTATATTAATGTGGCCTCTTATGAAATGTTGGGGTCTCCTTTTCACCAAAATCCATCCACTATATTCTCTTTTATACTAGCAGTCAGTGATGTCATGATTTTCCCAAAACCAATAGGCTGAAATCTCACTCCAGATGATGTCACCAGTTCCTAGAAAACTGATAGCGCTATCCTCAACAGTTTACAGACATATTGAATGATTTCCTTTTCTACATGGCAATCCTAGCCACCATGAGTTGTGTATGCGCCCTATACAACAAAAGAGTAAAGCGAAAGCTAAAGTAATAAAAATCTGTGGCAGATGGATAGAATTAAACTCTAACTCCACATTTCCCCCTCTCCCAGGTGACCTGCACAGAGGAGATACATATTTATTCTTTCCTCTTCTCAGAACACTGTTGGGATAGTGTAAACCTTGTCTTTTCACAGCTGCAAAACATTTTCCTTTCATATAATATCACATTTTGGAAGCCGTTCATATTTGTTTTATCGTCTCCTCACTGGAGAATATTGAATTTTCATGTTACTTTTTCACGTATCTCAGCTTCCTGGTATACAAGGAGATTGTATCTAACTTCATCATGGTGCTACGCAGTGTCACCTACAATGCTATGATTTATATCAGATAGTAACGTTTATTAATGTTAATCTAAGAAAAAACTGCTAAAAATGAATAGCCATCTCTCACAGAGTGTGGACAGTGGCAGGCCATCCATTATACATTGTTATACTCGTGCAGACTAGTAAGTGACCAAATTGCTTACAGAATCTGATTTGGCCACGTTCTCGACTTCTGCTGCGTCTAAACATGATAGTATAGTTGCACATAGAAAATTACTTGCTGACTTTACATGTATACTAATATGGAGTCCAGGCCCTCCATTTTCCAAGATTACAACTCAGTGCCATTCTCCCTCCTCCTTACTAGAGATCAGCGAACACTATTCAAAACAGACGTTTTGAATAGCACGCTCCCATTGAAATGAATGGAAGCGGCCGGCACGCGGGGGGTTAGGCGGCCGGCTGCCAGCAAAGTCCATTCATTTCTATGGGAGCGTGCTATTCGAAACGGCTGTTTCGAATAGTGTTCATTCATCTCTACAGTCCTTAGCATGATGCTTTGCGATGCCAGCCACCCCACTGGAAGCTCATTCATTTGCAGCAAAATGGAAGAGGAATTTAAGGCGCACGTGTGAACATACCCTTAGATCTACGGTAATCTAGATGGAAACTTACTGATTATGGAAAATAAGGGAACCTATTAATTATTCAGACATGGTGATACCTGCTGGGGACCCATGTATAAAATGTTTTGCCATGTGAGTACTGTCTATTGAGACCATAGACCTCAAGTGTATGTACAATGCTAGAGCAATAAGCGGATATGATCACTGTTGCATGTAACGTCATACATACAAGTATATCCAGGTCTAAATTATCCTTGAATATGAAATTGTGAAACCCATTATGAAGGAAATAAATGCATTTTATTATAAATTGTCATCCGGACAATATTTTGGTAGCAGCTGCTGCCATCATTTATTCATGTCCTGTCTGTTTCCTCCTTGTAAGAGAGGGGCTGACTGTAAAATGGCTAAATACAATGAATCGGTTGGTTTCCATCTCATGTCTTCGGTCCACGGTTCTGGCCTTTTGGTGGCTCCTTTATACACTCACCGGCCACTTTATTAGGTACACCATGCTAGTAACGGGTTGGACCCCCTTTTGCCTTCAGAACTGCCTCAATTCTTCGTGGCATAGATTCAAGAAGGTGCTGGAAGCATTCCTCAGAGATTTTGGTCCATATTGACATGATGGCATCACACAGTTGCTGCAGATTTGTCGGCTGCACATCCATGATGCGAATCTCCCGTTCCACCACATCCCAAAGATGCTCTATTGGATTGAGATCTGGTGACTGTGGAGGCCATTGGAGTACAGTGAACTCATTGTCATGTTCAAGAAACCAGTCTGAGATGATTCCAGCTTTATGACATGGCGCATTATCCTGCTGAAAGTAGCCATCAGATGTTGGGTACATTGTGGTCATAAAGGGATGGACATGGTCAGCAACAATACTCAGGTAGGCTTTGGCGTTGCAACGATGCTCAATTGGTACCAAGGGGCCCAAAGAGTGCCAAGAAAATATTCCCCACACCATGACACCACCACCACCAGCCTGAACCGTTGATGCAAGGCAGGATGGATCCATGCTTTCATGTTGTTGACGCCAAATTCTGACCCTACCATCCGAATGTCGCAGCAGAAATCGAGACTCATCAGACCAGGCAACGTTTTTCCAATCTTCAATTGTCCAATTTCGATGAGCTTGTGCAAATTGTAGCCTCAGTTTCCTGTTCTTAGCTGAAAGGAGTGGCACCCGGTGTGGTCTGCTGCTGCTGTAGCCCATCTGCCTCAAAGTTCGACGTACTGTGCGTTCAGAGATGCTCTTCTGGCTACCTTGGTTGTAACGGGTGGCTATTTGAGTCACTGTTGCCTTTCTATCAGCTTGAACCAGTCTGGCCATTCTCCTCTGACCTCTGGCATCAACAACGCATTTCCGCCCACAGAACTGCCGCTCACTGGATGTTTTTTCTTTTTCGGACCATTCTCTGTAAACCCTAGAGATGGTTGTGCGTGAAAATCCCAGTAGATCAGCAGTTTCTGAAATACTCAGACCAGCCCTTCTGGCACCAACAACCATGCCACGTTCAAAGGCACTCAAATCACCTTTCTTCCCCATACTGATGCTTGGTGTGAACTGCAGGAGATTGTCTTGACCATGTCTACATGCCTAAATGCACTGAGTTGCCGCCATGTGATTGGCTGATTAGAAATTAAGTGTTAACGAGCAGTTCGACAGGTGTACCTAATAAAGTGGCCGGTGAGTGTATGTTTAGCCTTGTATTTTCTTTATAAGACTTAAGAACTTTTTCTTCCAATGACTATTTTTAATTCTTGTAGGATTAACCATTATCAGCAGCGTCTGCAGTCTCTGTACTTCAAAAAGAAGTTTGCAGAAAGGGTTGCTGAAGTCAAACCAAAGGTTGATGGTAAGTTGGCTTTTTCCCTACTAATAGTCATATTCTGGTCACTTGAGGGACAGTTAGATTACGGCATCTTTAACGTTCGTTATCCAAAATGTTTTCATGAAATTAGGGGTGAGGTCCCATATTGCATAGTTTGGGTGCAAAATCTACATGGAAATTCTGCAGCTGAGTGCATTGTCCATGAATGGGCTCTTTAATAAATCCCATTCTCACTCTAAAAAAAATCCATTTTATGAACCTATCTCTCTGTGTCATTTCTCAACAAAAAGTGCTATCCATTGCTGTATTTGCACCAAAATCTGCCTGGAAGCCTTCATCTAACACATGCAGGCTTCTCTGCAGATAATAGTGCCGATTTTTAGTCTGAATCGAGCATCATTTGTTTATGAACCTGTCCTAGTAGGTTGTCACAGGGTTGCTGGAGGTATAGTACTCAAGATCCAGTTGAATTAAATGGGCTAAGCTGCAGTTCTAGGTACAGCCACACCATATGTATGGCACTGTGACTAGATAAACAGTGATGGCTCCTTCATTCTGCTGATCAATGGGAATCCCAAAGATTATGGTCCTTTTTGATCATATATGGCCAGCCTATATAAGGGATAGGTTATTAAATAAAGTCCTGGATGACATTATTAAGTAGTATTTGGGTTGCACACACAACTTTGACACTACTAAGGCTTCTATGTGCTTTATTTAAACCTTCTTAACTTAATTTGTTGTCCTTGTACACACAGCCATCTGCTCAGCTTCCAAGCAGGTATTGCAGAGTAAAAGCTTAAAGCAGCTCTTGGAGGTTGTCCTGGCTTTTGGGAACTACATGAATAAAGGACAGAGGGGCAACGCTTACGGGTTCAAAATCTCCAGTTTAAATAAGATCGCTGATACCAAATCCAGCATTGACAAGTAAGTGAATTTTTATTTCTTTAAAGGTGCAGTTACTGTAGAATTGAGGTCAATTTACAAAAGCGCTCTAATGTCTGCATTGCGCATATATATATATATATATATATATAATAGTTATACTTGTGATAAAAGACTACGTACTTGACCTACACTAATGCCCCCTACTGCATCCATGGGTGACTGCTTGCACAGCAGAAGAGCTGCCTTTGTGAATGACTTGGGCTGACGCGTTCCGGAGTAAACGTTTCATCAGGTACCTGTAGAAGGTTTATGCGTTTTCCTTTAGCTGACCTCTCACAGGGGGTGTTGTATATACAATCCAGCGTGAGATTTCCACTAATTTCCCTCAAGAGCTGCGGTTTGTTTTATGCTTGCAAAAATGGTTCCCTAGGGGACGGTATGATGTAATGTTAGGAAAAGGGATGGCTCTGATGACATTCAGCTGTTCAGATCCTATAGTGAATATGATGCATTTTTTTGGATGGATTCCCATTTTGTATGGATTTTGCATATGAAGCAGAACTGGACTATATCACTGTTCATTTACATCAAAGGCTTGCTACCAATATAGAATACTTCAGATAGACTGTCAGGTTAACTGATTTGTGTCAGCCATCCTAGACGTAGCTGACTTATATGAGGCCAGAACCTTCTTCCTCATTTAACCCTTTATGCTCCCATAGGCCATAGAGATATTGCTCATACTTGTTTTTGCTATTTCTTACTACACTGTATTTAATCATTACAGGAACATCACCCTTTTGCACTATTTAATAACTGTGGTAGAAAAGAAGTATCCTAAGATTATAAATCTACACGAGGAGCTGCAGAGTATCTCTGAGGCTGCAAAAGTCAAGTAAGTAGCCATATAATGTGCAAAAACAAACTACACATATGTTCTGCAGATTGTGAGCCATGGCTATATCACATTGTTACACCTCCAACATAATAAACCAGAAGTTGGATAGAACCTTTAATGTGGCCCCTGACATAACTGGGCTGTCTTTGACAACTGATTAATGGATTACTAATGCAGATTAGAGATGATCGAGTACTATTCCATCGAATACCTCCCGGCCATAGGTATTTGTGTGAGCGGCCGAACACCAAGAGGTTAAACATGTCAAATCTTCGATGCGCTTAACCCTTTGGTGTTCAACTGCTTACATGAATACCTATAGCCAGGAGGTATTTGATCGAATAGTACTCGCTCATCTCTAATGCATATTAACTTGCTAAGGGTTAACTTGCAGTTCCCTACCCCTAGGAATAGTCTTTAATATCACTCCCTGTATTAAAATATCTTATGGTAGGTAAAATTTTTTTACCTATTGCTTTGTTTTAATGGTCAGATCCTACCACTAGAGGGAGCTTACTGAAGACTGAATGTATTAGAGTTCAGAAATCTTATCATTATGGCTTCAATGTGGTTTTATACCTAACTGTCATAGAGGTCACCCATCACCCATTTCAATATCACTGCAAAATAAGGTCACTTTCCCATTTTTCCCCTATTTGTTATGAAGTGTTGCCATCTATTATTGAAGTTGTTACCCAGGTTAGTCAGACTCCTTTACAGGATTTTTGCATGAGATGTGCCAAGGCATAAATAGGAAGACATTACATAGGACTCTGATCAGTTACTGAGAATGAGAGTGTATCCAGCATTGGAGACAAGGGAAGCAAACCCAAAGGAATACTGCCAAGATCTTTCCAAGATGCCCCTATTTTATATACTCCAAGAACGAAGAATGGATCTCACTGTATCGTGTGAATGCAACTTATCACGTCCTCTTACTGTAGTGCTTTATCACATGGACATTTCATCTACTTTCCTCTTTTTTTTTTTTTTTTTTTAATAGTATGACTGAACTGGACAAAGAGATTGCCACCTTGAGGAGCGGCCTGAAAGCTGTGGAAAATGTAAGTAACGTTTTATTGTAGTCCGTATGACATAAATAAGTGTTTCTCTGCGTTATTAGAGAAAGTAAAAAAAATAAAAAATTCATGATCAAAAAGTGTGTATAGGAATGGTTTGTACATGTTGTATGCAGAGATGATGCATGTCAGGATACTCTTAGGGCACAAGAAGTAATGTAATTTCATTCAATCCATCTAGATAAATAGCAAATAGCATAACCCTTAACCCTATAAACCATAAGGCTATGTTCAGATTAGCAGAATTTTCCCACCATGGCAGAGCCTGCATGTCATTTAAACCCTTTAAATTGGAAAGCACAAAACCCAATGTAATATTTTGCAGCAAATCCCGGTCTGATTCATAGCGCATCCTATAGTACGGTAGTTACAAATGTTTACAGCATGTGAATGAGGGCCCTTTTACGCTGGGTTCACAACAGCACCCCGTCTCCGTTTTCAGGTTTACATCTTCTGCCGACAGAAGACGGAAACCTGGTAGACCGTGTCCAGCTGTGAGCGCCTGTGAGCGTTTTGTGCTCTCCGTGGCGAAACAGTTTTTTTTAAAAAACCGGACACAAAGTCCTGCATGTCCAACTTTGTGTCCGGTTTAAAAAAAAACAAACAGTTTTTTGCCGCAGAGAGCACAAAACGCTCACATGTGCTCACAGCCGGTCTATTTCCAAACCCATTCACATGAATGGGTTTGAAAAATGGCTGCAGGTTTCAGTCTCCTGTCCAGTTTCAGGCAGGAAACGGAAATCTCCAAAACCGAGACCGAGGCACAGATGTGAACGAGCCCTTGCTGGTATATTACTGTAATGTTGTGATTTCCAGGTCCCGCTATACAGTCAGTGTCTCCTCAATGACCTTATGTGTATGGCAGTTTTAAGTAATTCTGTAACATCTGTGTATGTCGTAGATAGGAAGTGATTGTACATCCACCATAGGCAATTTCTTTGCTTCATAGCCTGTTTTTCTCTATATTTAGGAACTGGAATATCAGAAGTCTCAGCCCCCTGTGCCAGGAGACAAGTTTGTGTCGGTTGTCAGTCAGTTTATTACTGTTGCTGGCTTCAGCTTCTCTGATGTGGAAGATCTTCTTGTTGAATCCAAAGAGCTGGTGAGTATACAGCTGCATAATCCTGGTTGCTAGCAGTATACTGTATATGGTGTGTGCTGCAGGGTTTTCAATTGTTCCTGGTTAAAAAAAAAAAAAAATAAAATTAAAAAAAAAATCTGAACCCAAAGTGGTATAGCCCCTAGATCACATAGCAGAGATTACCCCGGAAATGGTACAACGGCTGATGGCAGACACAAGGCAGGAGATTTGAGTGGTAGCCATTGGATTGTTGCTTTCCAGATCCTGGGAAAGCTGAGTGACCACTTGCTGGAAATGGTAGCAATGTTAGTTAAGAATCTGGGTAACCTATAAATCTGTATCAATTTAATTCCTGTTATAAAGGGATACTAGAAACATAAGGTATCTTAACCCTATGTGAATACAGTCTGTTGTCTTGTTTTCTGTCTGTTGTCAGTCACTTTGGAATATCACTATATATATATATATATATATATATATATATATATATATATACACACTCATATACACTCACCGGCCACTTTATTAGGTACACCATGCTAGTAACGGGTTGGACCCCCTTTTGCCTTCAGAACTGCCTCAATTCTTCGTGGCATAGATTCAACAAGGTGCTGGAAGCATTCCTCAGAGATTTTGGTCCATATTGACATGATGGCATCACACAGTTGCCGCAGATTTGTCGGCTGCACATCCATGATGCGAATCTCCCGTTCCACCACATCCCAAAGATGCTCTATTGGATTGAAATCTGGTGACTGTGGAGGCCATTGGAGTACAGTGAACTCATTGTCATGTTCAAGAAACCAGTCTGAGATGATTCCAGCTTTATGACATGGCGCATTATCCTGCTGAAAGTAGCCATCAGATGTTGGGTACATTGTGGTCATAAAGGGATGGACATGGTCAGCAACAATACTCAGGTAGGCTTTGGCGTTGCAACGATGCTCAATTGGTACCAAGGGGCCCAAAGAGTGCCAAGAAAATATTCCCCACACCATGACACCACCACCACCAGCCTGAACTGTTGATACAAAGCAGGATGGATCCATGCTTTCATGTTGTTGACGCCAAATTCTGACCCTACCATCCGAATGTCGCAGCAGAAATCGAGACTCATCAGACCAGGCAACGTTTTTCCAATCTTCAATTGTCCAATTTCGATGAGCTTGTGCAAATTGTAGCCTCAGTTTCCTGTTCTTAGCTGAAAGGAGTGGCACCCGGTGTGGTCTTCTGCTGCTGTAGCCCATCTGCCTCAAAGTTCGACGTACTGTGCGTTCAGAGATGCTCTTCTGGCTACCTTGGTTGTAACGGGTGGCTATTTGAGTCACTGTTGCCTTTCTATCAGCTTGAACCAGTCTGGCCATTCTCCTCTGACCTCTGGCATCAACAACGCATTTCCGCCCACAGAACTGCCGCTCACTGGATGTTTTTTCTTTTTCGGACCATTCTCTGTAAACCCTAGAGATGGTTGTGCGTGAAAATCCCAGTAGATCAGCAGTTTCTGAAATACTCAGACCAGCCCTTCTGGCACCAACAACCATGCCACGTTCAAAGGCACTCAAATCACCTTTCTTCCCCATACTGATGCTCGGTTTGAACTGCAGGAGATTGTCTTGACCATGTCTACATGCCTAAATGCACTGAGTTGCCGCCATGTGATTGGCTGATTAGAAATTAAGTGTTAATGAGCAGTTGGACAGGTGTACCTAATAAAGTGGCCGGTGAGTGTATACAGTCCTATGAAAAAGTTTGGGCACCCCTATTAATCTTAATCATTTTTAGTTCTAAATATTTTGGTGTTTATAACAGCCATTTCAGTTTGATATATCTAATAACTGATGGACACAGTAATATTTCAGGATTGAAATGAGGTTTATTGTACTAACAGAAAATGTGCAATATGCATTAAACCAAAATTTGACCGGTGCAAAAGTATGGGCACCTCAACAGAAAAGTGACATTAATATTTAGTAGATCCTCCTTTTGCAAAGATAACAGCCTCTAGTCGCTTCCTGTAGCTTTTAATCAGTTCCTGGATCCTGGATAAAGGTATTTTGGACAAACAATTCAAGTTCAGTTAAGTTAGATGGTCGCCGAGCATGGACAGCCCGCTTCAAATCATCCCACAGATGTTCAATGATATTCAGGTCTGGGGACTGGGATGGCCATTCCAGAACATTGTAATTGTTCCTCTGCATGAATGCCTGAGGATTTGGAGCGGTGTTTTGGATCATTGTCTTGCTGAAATATCCATCCCCGGCGTAACTTCAACTTCGTCACTGATTCTTGAACATTATTCTCAAGAATCTGCTGATACTGAGTGGAATCCATGCGACTCTCAACTTTAACAAGATTCCCGATGCCGGCATTGGCCACACAGCCCCAAAGCATGATGGAACCTCCACCAAATTTTACATTTGGTAGCATGTGTTTTTCTTGGAATGCTGTTTCTTTTTGGACGCCATGCATAACGCCTTTTTTTTATAACCAAACAACTCAATTTTTGTTTCCAAAATGAAGCTGCCTTGTCCAAATGTGCTTTTTCATACCTCAGGCAACTCTATTTGTGGCGTACGTGCAGAAACGGCTTCTTTCTCATCACTCTCCCATACAGCTTCTATTTGTGCAAAGTGCGCTGTATAGTTGACCGATGCACAGTGACACCATCTGCAGCAAGATGATGCTGCAGCTCTTTGGAGGTGGTCTGTGGATTGTCCTTGACTGTTCTCACCATTCTTCTTCTCTGCCTTTCTGATATTTTTCTTGGCCTGCCACTTCTGGGCTTAACAAGAACTGTCCCTGTGGTCTTCCATTTCCTTACTATGTTCCTCACAGTGGAAACTGACAGGTTAAATCTCTGAGACAACTTTTTGTATCCTTCCCCTGAACAACTATGTTGAACAATCTTTGTTTTCAGATCATTTGAGAGTTGTTTTGAGTAGCCCAGGATGCCACTCTTCAGAGGAGATTCAAATAGGAGATCAACTTGCAATTGGCCACCTTAAATACCTTTTCTTATGATTGGATACATCTGGCTATGAAGTTCAAAGCTCACTGAGGTTACAAAACCAATTTTGTGCTTCAGTAAGTCAGTAAAAAGTAGTTAGGGGAATTCAAATCAATAAAATGATAAGGGTGCCCATACTTTTGCACCGGTCAAATTTTGGTTTAATGCATATTGCACATTTTCTGTTAGTACAATAAACCTCATTTCAATCCTGAAATATTACTGTGTCCATCAGTTATTAGATATATCAAACTGAAATGGCTGTTGCAAACACCAAAATATTTAGAACAAAAAATGATTAAGATTAATAGGGGTGCCCAAACTTTTTCATAGGACTGTATATATATATATATATATATATATATATATATATATATATATATATTATATATATAATATTTTTAACTTGTTTTATTGTTATAAAAGTGTACAACATGGTCTACATTATAAATGGGTAATGAATAACCAGTATCACCAGGATCTCAAACCATATACTGTACACATGTACATAAGAAAATACAATGCAACAGAAATAGTGCTGCAAAACAGCAGGGTTACAAGCAAATATCCCAAGGAGAAGTCCAGGTAGGGAGTCCAAGATGGAAACTATCCAGTATGAACAGGGAGAAGATACAATCCCAGCCAAATAGTACAACATAGTAAGCAATGTCATACAAGGCTAATACACCAGCTAAGGGTGGGGTAGTGTATAAGGTTAATGGTGAATTACACCATGGGCCCCAAACCTTTTGAAATTACTGAGAGCAACCTCTACCCTTACACATCATTTGGTAATATGGTAAAATAGAATTGACCAGTTTCCACCACACTGACCTCTCAAGGCGATGGTCTTCCTTGCCCAAAATTATGATTCAGATAAAAAGACTCTGGTATGTGGTAGCCATATCTCTTCATCTAGGATTCCAAACAGACATATCTGGGGAGTGGAGGGAGACCCATGACCTCTGGGGCCATCCCTATTTTTAATACATACAGTATCTATGGTTCTCAGCTCATACTACACATAATACAGAAAAACCAGCAGCCTTGTTTTCTGCTTCATTGGGCATAACTTTGGGCAATCCCTTTTGTGTTAGAAGGATCCCCTAAAAATAATGTAATCTGCTGAATACTGGAGAAGGAAGTGTGCAATTCTCCTACAGCACCACCACAGGAGAAAGCAAAGTATTACATGCTGAGCTCTCTGTATATCATATAAACAGGTTAGGCTCTCCAGAGAGCTGCTATCTGCTCAGTTAATATAGGGGGGTTGCAAATAACCCTTAATATTAACCTGAAAATTCCCTAGGATTTTTTTTTATATACCCTATTATATTTAAGAGACACATTTGTTACACTGCATGTAACAAAGATGTGTATATATAAATACATATAGACATACACACGTATGTAGATAATAATTTCACTACCTCTGTCATCCGCACATTTTGTGCATCTCATTCACTAACATGTAATTAACTATTTTAATTACAGAGAGGAGGAATGAATCCGGCGCTGGGTTTTCTTTGTGCAGTGCTTTAAGGAACCATTTGCCTCTTCTAAATGATATGTTATTTTTGTAAAGTAAGAAAAACACAAATATGGCCCCCAGACACACATTTGGTTTTAATAAAAGGCCATGTGGCCATAAAAGGATCGCCGCCACTTCAAAGTGCTGGTGAGGGCGAGCCCCCTGACTCCTGCGGTGCGTCCTGGTTTAATGTTGGAGAAGCGTGCCTCCTGCATTCGCTATCACTGGTTAGATAAAAGACTACTGAACATCTATGTGTCAAATGTGCTGTGTGCAGGACTATGTATAGCCTATGGCAGTGCTGACCAATGCTGTGTTCCAGAGCTGTGACACCTTCTGCTAACTTTACACTGAAGATCCAGATTAACATTTACTGTCTTATCCTTCTAGTTTACAAAGTCGGCCAAACATTTTGGAGAAGAGGCCAACAAAATACAACCAGATGAGTTCTTTGGGATGTTCGATCAGTTCCTCCAGGCGTTTACAGAAGCCAAACAGGAAAACGAGAACATGAGGAAGAAGAAGGAAGAGGAGGAGCGTCGTGCACGTATAGAGGCACAGGTTAGAGATTGTCATTGTCACTTTTCGTTTGTTTAATGAACACTGAGCTGATAGGATCAAGCTTTGACATCACAGGACCAATAAAGGACGCAGCTCTACATAGATCGCATAAAGATACCCCCTGTATCCTCTATTGTATGACTTTATGTCACTGACAGACCAGCACCTCACATACAGCTCCTTAGTTCTGCAGGCAGATTTTTGGTGCAGTGTCAAAAAACCTTGCACCAAAATAATGAACCCAGTCGCCTGAAGTCATTAATTTATCAGTCCTCTTTAAAGGGTTAAATTATTAGGGGTTGGCAGGAAAGTCCATTTAGGCCCAATCTGGTCTAAAAATTCACCAGATTAGGCCATCAATGTAAGGTCGGAGCTGGCTCGTCTCACAGCACCCTTGATTAAGAAGTTGAGACGAGCCCAGGGACGAATCTTCAATACCATATATCAGGGGTAGGCAACCTTCGGCACTCCAACTGTTGTTAAAGTACAACTCCCAGCATGCATACTTGCTCTGCTGTTCTTGGAGCTGTTATCCAAGTGTATGGAGTATGTTGGGAGTTGCAGTTCCACAGCAGCAGTGCCGAAGGTTGCTGACCCCTGCCATATACTGTCACTTCTAAGTACGTGACGTGCACGTAGACAGACCTAGGTAAACCATGAAAAGGCTCCTTTAAACAGCTGATCAGAAGGGGTGCCAAGAGTTAGACCTGACTGATTTCATAAGGATTGTCTAATATATCTTAATCTCACAGTACCGCTTTAAATAATGTCTGTCACCAGAATCGTATCCTTTTGTACTTAACCTAATGGGTTGGACACTGCCTCCTTCAGGTAGTTGCCCTATATGTCAGTTTTTCTGTTATAGGAGAGCTAATATGCGACTGAGGACATAAACATTCATAGTCAGCCATTTTTGGCGCTATGCTGAACTGTCATCTGTAACAGAGCATGAATCCTACCCTAAGGGCTAGTTCACACGTGGCCAAAGGGGTGGATTTTGACAGCGGAATCCACGTCATAATCCGCCCCTTTACAATGGTGGTCTATGGAGACCACTAGCGTTCTTTTTTCCGCTATTGGCAATTGCCGATAGCGGAAAAAAAGAAGCGTCAGCCCATTCATTTGAGCTGACTCCGGGGTGGGGGAAGCCGCGACTGCGACATTGTGGCAGGCGGGTTTTGACCATATTTTGACTTGGCTCCCCCGAGTCAAAATATGGTCAAAATCCGCGCCCCGTGTGAACGAGCCCTAAGACTTTGGAAAGACCCTTTATTGTTCTAGTCAGGTTTTTCTACTGTAATATGTCCTATGATGCATAGTTAAGCATGATGGGACACATTCCATGTCAGTCATGTCTGCCAGATGTCTGAGCGCCACGAGAGCACAGGACATTGAGGGGAAGGCAGAGAATCAATGTCTTCCAAGAAGAAATTGAACAAGAGGAGAGGAAAAATGAGTTTATATCAATGTCATTCAGTTCATGTGTTTAATTACCGCCATTGAGTGAGCTTGATATCCCGCAAGACGGACGTCAGATGTGTAATAAACAGAACATCTTTATACAATCATCGGCTGGAACTTTGAAGAGTCTCTTCACTCATTGCAGCCAGTATAATGGAATGATTTAGCTCTGCTGAGATCCGTCCGCAGTATTCAGCCATTATAACAAATCATATAAAGTATGGCCCTTACAGGCAGCAGTAAATTCTTTCATCTCTGCCTTGTCACTTGTTGAGCTCAACCGCAGACAGGAATATTTCGCTAGTAATCTGTATTGGACGTGAAGTGGCAGGTCTACAGAGAGGTGTAGGGTTAAAGCTCCTGAGGTTCTCGCCGCAAAATAATAAGGTGTTGTGCAGCCTATGAGCTATACGCAATAAGGTGGCGTACGAAGAGCGCTGCCATGGGGCAAGCAGCAGCAACATCATCGTCTGGTGGAACACTGTATTTCCATAGCTTCTCTATAGAGGCAGTTGTATTCCACTATTTTATTTCCTTGAGCTATTGGTAATGGCAAACAATCTAAAGATGAAGTGTAAAGTTATTTCATGGGCACAGCCATCAGTCATGTAGTGGTGGGTTATGGTCTGACTATAATAGAATACTACATCTTATGTAAAACTGGCTATACATACTGCTATGTCGGATAAACTTGCCCGTAATTCAGTATAACATCTCCTGATGGCCGGCAGATTGGGCATTTTGGGGCATGTCCCCATACCATTTCTTTCTCCACAGGAGATAAGCCATTGTCAGAAGTGTTTGGCAGTGGTCTATTCCTATCTCTCCATTAAAAAGAGAACATGCTAAGCATACATTTTATGGTGATTTTATATAAGGAGAGTCTGCCAGGACATGGCCATCTTAAGGAGTTTTTCAGCATTAAAATACGGATGGCCTAGCCCTAAGATATTATATGGAATAGTGTATTCTACTATGCTATTCCATACTTTGCTTGTAGTGTGCCAGCCCAATAGAGACCAAAAGGACACTTTTTATGGAGCTCTATGGACACGCTTAGCTTATACCTCAGGAACATTTATTAGTGTACACACTAGGTGGAGATCACAAACGTGACATTACTGTGGAATAACATCTGTCCATCAAATTGGGCTTCACTTGGCTCCATTCAGACTGCCGTTACTTTAATGGTAGTATGTTGCTTGTTTTTAGGGTTTGTTTATTTTTAAATGTAAATTATATTACACATTATTAGTATAAAGTGTGTAAGTAATGGTCTATTCGTTAAAGTTATGGAAATCAATTTCTCATCATCAACAGCCCTTCAATATGGAAACCGTCTCGATTCTAGTTCCCTAGAAACCAGCCAGTCCTATTCTCTACAGTGGCCACTACAGGGAAAATTGAGTATTACATGGCAATATTAAAAAAAAAAAAAAAAAAAATTGAGTCTTCAGTAGTTGATACCTTTTTTAATGGCTATTAATGATGATGACAGATTACAAGCTTTCGAAGCTCTCTGCTTCTTCTTCAGGTAAATTTACCTGAGGAAGAAGCAGGGAGCGTCGAAAGCTTGTAATATGTCATATCTATTCAATCGAATAGTGTTCGCTCATCTCTATTAGTTAGCCATTATAAAAAAACAAGAAACTTCAGTCTTCAGTAGTTGATACCTTTTTTTATTTCCTACCCACTGGCTAACACGGTACAAAAACAAACGTATTCCTAATTCATGGCAGCAATTCAGATGAGTGGCCATTCCTATAATAAAAGGAGCTCTCCTCCCAGAGCAGTAATGGCTTTAACCTTCAGTAGCCTTAATAATATTAACAATGCATCTTATTATTTCAGCTCAAGGAACAGAGAGAACGGGAGCGCAAAGCCAAGAAGGCAAAGGAGAACGGAGAGGAAGAGGGAGAGTTCGATGATCTTGTCTCTGCTCTGAGATCCGGTGAAGTTTTTGATAAGGACATTTCCAAACTTAAGAGAAACCGTAAGCGCATTACCAGCCAGACGACAGACAGCAGCCGGGAGAGACCCGTGACCAAGCTGAATTACTAAACCCCTAGAGACCATGAATGGAGTATTCCTGCACTGTCAGTGACACTGCCTTGACATTGGGGGGAGATTGAATGTGTACATATGTACGTAATGTAAAGTTCTGTGTGTGCATATGTATTGGCGTACAGCATTTTGTACACATGCACGCATACATGTAAATAGTTTGTAGTTTGGAAGATTCCATGCACATGTTGAATATGTGATTTATTGCAGTATTATGTATATCTGTGTACAGAGCACATGTATACATACCCACTGTGTATAAATGGTCGGTTTTGTTTTTTATTAACCAAACTTTTTCTTTCTTTAAGTGCAAAAGCACAACCCACATTCTGCCAGGTTAAAACAAGTGCATTCCTAAAATATATGATCATATTTAAAGAAGACCCGTCAGCTCTCCAAAAATATATACAATTCCCTATGAAATAACCGCTCTGAAACCTCTTTTTTTTACAGTGCCAATTTGTCTTCTTCCTCTTATTCTTCCTGGAAATTGTGAAGAACTTGATGGCTAGGTTTAACAAACAATATGTGCTGACAGTATCAGACTGTTTAGGGCCTGAGGGAATGGTAACTCCCAGTTGTCCGATTTTTATTCATATATATTCCAGGACACGATGAAGTTCTAAGAAAAGATGCTGCAGAGATTTTATTTTATGGGGAACATAACTGTTTGCGATGATGGACATGTCAGGAGAGATGACAAGTCTTTCATCTTGGGACTGTATTGCAATTGCACACGGTGCTTGCTGACAGTGGAGGCGGCCATATTGAGTATCTCATGTATTGGTATCCTATGAACCAATAAGGTCACTGCGGTGTGAAATGACAGCACTGTGAATATTCCCAGTGATGACTAGTCGAGGGCCCATAATGGCTGATCTCCTATGTGTAGGCAGCAAATGAATAGACTAATAATAATGATGATAATAATAAAAAGAAAAACTGCAAAATCAAATGTATTTATTGTATAGTGGGGTGTAGGTGACAACACACAGGGTTCAGATTTTAAAGCACAGCAAAGTTCTTCAGAATTTATCATATGCTGGATTATTTTAACCGGGGACTTTGCTGATCTATGGCAAAACGTGCAATTAAGAATGACACTATATACCTTTGGGATCCAGAAGTGGGCGCTGCTGTGTATGCTGCAAACACCTGGTCATGATATTTAGATACAGATATATATATATGTATACACTTTGTTACGGGATAGTCCGCTTCAATAATAATGGACCAATATACAGACCCTGAGCGGTTACATGGAGCTTGCACTGACTTCAAGGAACTCATTATATTACTTCTTAGTGCGGCAGGCTAGGCCCGGGTCTTGGATTGTTTCTGTGATTATTTTAAAAAATTATCAAACACGTATTGTAAGGTCTCTAACGTCTGCAAAACTATAAATCCCAGCATGCCTTGAGAGACCGTGATTGTCAGGGCGTGCTGGGTATTACAGCTGGATAGCCACGGGTTTGAGATCAATGCTGTGAAGGGTTAAAAATTTATCCAGGAATATTGTAGTGATCAGGTATAAAAATAAAGTAAGTAGGATTTAAGGCCAGGTTCACATGAGTTTTAGACACACTTCAGTTGCCTTCCCGCATGTAATAAGATATCTGTGTTAAGATGTGTTCACCTGATGGGCTTAGGTTAGTTTTTTTTGTATTTTCCAAGAAATAGCGCCTCATTTCACCATAGGCTTTGTCAGGTAGTGCATCGC